>NW_021604762.1:1098380-1098683 GCF_004785775.1 Grammomys surdaster | reverse complement strand
TCTCTCTCTCTCTCTCTCTCTCTCTCTCTCTCTCTCTCCCTCTCTCTCTCTCTCTCTCTCTCTCTCTCTCTCTTTTGTTTTTTTGAGACAGGGTTTCTCTGTGTAGCCCTGGCTGTTCTGGAACTCACTCTGTAAACTAGGCTGGCCTTGAACTCAGAAATCCACCTGCCATGCCAGGCGGTGGTGGCGCACGCCTTTAATCCCAGCACTTGGGAGGCAGAGGCAGGAGGATTTCTGAGTTTGAGAGTTCGAGGCTAGCCTGGTCTACAGAGTGAGTTCCAGGACACCCAGGGCTACACAGAG
>NW_021604762.1:1086665-1098280 GCF_004785775.1 Grammomys surdaster | reverse complement strand
TTAAAGGCGTGCGCCACCACTGCCCAGCTTAATCTCTTTTCTTAACACTCGAATATTGGTTTGGTTTGGTTTGAGACAGGATCTCACTTTCCAGGCTATTCTGGAACTCATGGCAATTGTTAGCACTAGAATTACAGGTATGAGTTACCATAGGACCTTTTTAACCAGGTTAAAAGAACATCTGAATTAATATAACTGGTACCTATGAATAATTCCTGTTCCTAGTTCATGTCCCTAAAGTATATTTCTCCCATCATTTGATGTATGTCATTAAGTCTGACATTCTTTTAATCTGGTTAAAAAGATTCTGTCTATGGTAGCTCACATCTATTATTCCAGAGCTCAGGAGGTTGAAGCAGGAGGACTGCTGTGAGTTCCAGGCCAGCTTGAGCTATATAGAATATTCTAGCCCAATGCTGGGGAGGTCACTGGCTTTAGGAGAACATACTACTGTTGTTTTGCTATAACAAACCGCTTTCTAAACATTCAACCCCTAGGTTAGTGCTGCTGTCAACCTTGGTCAGGGAAGCCTTTTGCAGTGGGCAGTGGTTAATGCAGAATCGTAATTGGTCAAAGTGCTGAGAACACATGACGGTTGGATGCTCAGCCCTAAGTGAGACATCTGTATATTACACACATTCACAATTCAGAAAGGCTGATGGACAGACTGTGAGAGGCAAAGTGCTGTGAGACACTTGTGCAAATGGCATGGACACTGTGCTCATGAACTCACAGCAGCCAGCTTCCCTGCACAAGATCAAAACCATCAATATTCTAGCATAGATGGGAGAGGAGAGTCATTTTTCCCCAGGAGAGTAGTCACTAGTAAGGTGCCCTTGCTCCAGTAAAAAATAACCCCAAGCCCAGAACATGTAAGCAACCCTAATTAAACTTGGTGGGTTACCAAAACCAAAACCAAACCAAAACAAACCAAAGGACAATTTTTTAAAAACCCAACTAAGTATGATGGAAAGGATTAAGGGCATTTAATCATTTCATTCCAGCACTCAGGAGGCAGGGCAGTTGCATCTCTGTGAGTTCAAGCCATCCTGGTCTACACAGTAAACTTTGGGATAGCCAAGGCTACACAGTGAGATCCTATCAATAATAATAATGATAATAATTTAAAGATATGGAATACGGAGGGGATATATTGTAAAGAAGTGTTCTAGAAGGAGAAGAAGGGGTATAAAAGTGGGGAATGGGGAGTTGAAAGTGGCCAAAATACACTTAGGAGGAAGAGGCATTAAGATCAGAAAGAGATTGGAATCCTCAATCAGGCTACACAGGACCTTAGAGGCCTTTTAAAGGAGCTTGTCTTTGTCATTTTATTTTATTTTATCTTATCTTATCTTATCTTATCTTATCTTATCTTATTTTATTTTAAGACAAGATCTCGGATAAACTCAGTAAGTAGCTGAGGTTGACCCTGAACTTCTGATTCCTCTACCTCCTAAATGCTGGGATTATGGGTGTGAATCACTATTCCTTTATTATGTAATACTGGTGATCAATCCTGTGCTTGGTGAATGCCAACCAAGTACTTTACAAACTGAGCTGTATCTCCAACCCAAATTTGTCTATCTTAAAAAAAACAAAAACAAAAACAAAAAACCCTGAGGTGCCATTGAAGGATTTAACTAAGGGTAATATTATATTTGTGTTTGGATAAGTCATTCTGGCTGCATTAAGTACTGACTGAGAAGGAGAGCTATTCTGGTGTTATATTTCTGTCTGTACTATAACTAGAGTTTTGATACTCATTAACTGTCAGATCCTAAGTGCCCATATGAAGAAGATGGATTAAAGGCAGAGGAAAATTTTGTCCTTTAACCTATTTCATTTCAAACTAAGTGTACTTAGTTTCTGCTTAGCATATTGTGTTCTATAGATAATGAACAATACCTTTATCATTGTGCCCATCTTAATTTTGAGCTGAATAATAAACAAATTAGCATTTATTATTAAGTAGTTCATCGAGACATAGTTTAAGGCCTTTCTCGTTATGTTTACAGTCGAGGTATGGACAGATGCCCTCCCCTGATATCTGACAGCATTTCACTCCCTATACAGCTCAGACTAACCTTGAACTCATGATCTTCATGCCTTACCATCCCAAGTATTAGGATTAAAATCATACATAGGACAGTTGCTAACTAATGTTAACTTACTTCCTCCTTTCTTTTCTTTTCATTTTGTAAGATAGGGTCTCATGTAGCTCAGGCTGGTCTCAAATTGGTAATATATCCAAAGATGACCCTGAACTCCTGGTCCTCCTTCACATTCCAGATGGTGAGATTATGGGTGTGTGCCACATGCCTGGCTTCCTGTTAGTTTTTTGTGTCTATGTCTGACCCTCTTGTATCACTCTCTGATCTTGAGGGATCTGGTTCAGAACTGTCTTCCAGTTGCTTTCTAGAGGACTTGCTCTACCTCTACCTTTCCTGTCCAGTAAATGATCAGTAAGTTTGCTGGTGGCTTTAAATGTACAGTGGATCATGTATTGTTTCATCTATTAGCTTAGTTATAGTAGAATATGATATGACTAAGAGTGTAAAGGGAACAGGTGCAAAAATTACTCTGTAGAAAGAACTAGATTAGCTAGAGACAATCTATATTGGGGGACACGTCAGAGAGGAGACAGAGTTTCTCTGTATAACCATGGCTGTCCTGAAACTAACTCTGTAGACCAGGCTGCCCTCCAACTCATAGAGATCCACCTGCCTGTGCCTCTGAGTGCTAGGATTAAAGGTATGCACCACCACCACCTTGTGATAATCCTATATTTTCAAATTCTTATTTGCTATTCCACTCTCTCCCTTATGTTTGCTAATCTCTACTCATTTAATGTCCTGTTCATATGTTATTTGCTCTGGAAATCTCTTACCAACTTTCTCTTACACAGAGAGAATTCTGTAGCCTATTCATTTGTTTGTTGAAGACAGGTTCTCTATAGCTTTGGCTGGCTTAGAACCTATATTAATCCTCTGTCCTCAACCTCCAGAGTTCTGAGTTTATAATTCTGTAATCTTTTCTGCTCCTAAATGTTGATCATATAGCATATTCCTAAACACATTATTGATCCATATGCCGTGCTCTGTTTATTTTTTGGTGCTGGGGCTTGAACCCAGTGTTCAGTGCCTGCCAAACATATGCTCTTCCACTGAGTGCTATCTTTAGCCCTGTATATATCTTTGTTATGTATAGGCATAATGTTATTGTGCACTGTGTAAAGATTACCTTTGTATTATTCAACTGTTGATTTCTCTGCCCCATATCTGGTTACAATCTAGACATGATATTGTAATGCTTATTCTCAGAACTTCCTGTCTCAATGTTGTGTAAACACTGCTCCCCATTTATTCTCTAATCTGTTAATAAAGATGATCAGCCAATGGCTGGGCAGAGGAGAGTATAGGGCTGGACTTCTGATCCCAGGCAAGGAAGGGGATAGGGGAGGGGGGAGGGAGAAGGGGAGAGGGAAAGGGAAATGGTAGGGGAGGAGGGATTTGTTAAGAGGAGAGGGTCTAGGAGAGGCCATGGAAAGACACCTGGAGCAGAGAAAGCCAGATGAATACTAAACTGCAAGTATTTTGGGGATTTGGGCTGGGAGGTAGACAGGTTATTTTAGAGGATTAGAATAGATTATTAACTGCTTAGCTATTATGTGTCAAAAGCTTGATTAAGTATATCTTAAAGTCTTTGTCCCATTCATGTAGGAGCAAGCTGGAATAAAGAAAAAACTAACACTTTTAAAGTCACATAAACAGTTTAGTGCAAAGATTTTAAACATAGGTGATTTTGATCAGAACAGTGAATGACAATATGACACAAAATGAAGTTCAAAAAAAGGACTTACTTTTAAGAAAAATTATTTAGTTATAGATTATCTAACATATAGAATATTCTGTGCCTGTCAATGCCAAAGGTAAGGCTTGTTGTATTTTCCCCCTTATCTTTATTTTAAAACCTCAGGTTTGCAGATAGTGTTTGCCCATGAGGCTGAAAGCAGCATAAAGAGTAAGAGTAGTAGTTTCCTATAGAAATGTGTTACAGGTTTGAAGGTATAACCTGAAGGGAAGATCTTAAGTGTAGCATATATAAGGCCCTAGGTTCAAATACCCAACACCAAAGCAAGGGGTCTGGAGAAATAGCTCAGTGGTTATAAACACTTGGCCACTCTTCCTGAGGACTTGGGTTCAATCCCCAGCACCCACATGATGCATGGTGGCTCACAACCACATGCAACTCCAGTTCTAAGGGATCCTATGCTCTCTTCCAGCTTCTATGGGCACTGAACTCACATGGTTAGCAGACATGTAGACAGAACATTCATTATTTGCTGTTGCTTTAGCTGGTAATGGTGTGACTTTTCTGAGTTTGTTTTTCTGCAGTAAAATGAAGATTAGCCATTTCAAAATGTCTTGGGGGATTGGGTTTTTTTTAGATGTGATTAGTATAAAAGACTCGCATAATATTGATAGTCATAATACCTCTAACTTCTAAAAGAATATCTATGAGGTACCTCAAAGTGTTTGACAGTGTTTCCCTCTATCTTGTCAAACTGACATTTTGTTTTTAAAATGTTACAGGTATTTTTGTGTTAAAATTGCTTTTTGGTTCATGTTACTTGGAAACAAACAACAAACAAAAGCAAACAAACCACTTTAGCCATGATACTGCACATCTTTAATCCCAGAGGCAGGTAGATCTCTGAGAGGTTGAGGCCAAGCTGGTCTATGTAGTGAGTTTGGGCCACCCAGTATTACACAATGAGGTTTTTTTTTTGTTTTGTTTTTGTTTTTTTCGAGACAGGGTTTCTCTGTGTAGCCCTGGCTATCCTGGAACTCACTTGGTAGACCAGGCTGGCTTCGAACTCAGAAATCCACCTGCCTCTGCCTCCCAAGTGCTGGGATTAAAGGCGTGTGCCACCACTGCATGATGAGATCATGTATTTTTTTAAAAAAGAAAAAAAGAAAGAAGGGAAAGGAAGTTAGGATGGATGGCAGAAAGTTGTTTTCTTTTGTTTGAAAGGTGGAACACTGATTACTAGCTACATAAATTGTAACATAAGGGCCTGGAGCCAAGACCAGCTCCTTGTGTGTCTTTCTTGTAGGATGTTGGAATGAGTTTTTGATGACTATAGACCATCAAGTGACATCTCTCCAGTGTATCCTCCCTCCTCTTCCCCCCCCTTTTTAAAAAGGAAATGGATGTGTAGCCCAAAGAGGCTTCCAGCTGGGGCTCCTCAACCTCCACCTGAGTGCTGGGATTCCAAGGCATGGCCTCCATACCTAGCAATAGTTTTTCTTTATATTGTTTGCCCTCTGACACTAACAAAGGGTTTCAGAGTTAACCTTAAGATTCACAAGAAAACTGTTGGATATTTATTTCTTCCTCTAAGCAATGGTGGCACATACCTTTAATCCCAGCTCTCAGGAGGCAGAGACAGGTGGATCTCCTTGAGTTCCAGGACAGCCAGAGCTACATAGTGAGAACCTATCTCAAGAAACAAACAAATAAACCCCCAAATTCTTGCTTCCTAAAATGGACCTATAAGTCCTAAATTGGGAATTTCATCAATAAACAGGTAAAAGCACAGTCCCTTCTACAATTCTACATCTGTGCCTTACTTTTGTTTATATGCCTCAAAGGCTTGCTTTCGTTTTTTTTTTTTAAATTACATTTACTCTCTCTCTCTTTCTTGCTCTCTCTCTGTCTCTCTCTGTCTCTGTCTCTGTCTGTGTGTGTGTGTGTGTGTGTGTGTGTGTGTGTGCTTCATGTACAACAATGTTCTTGAGGACAACATGAGGGAGACGATTCTTGCCTGACATCAAGAACTGAGCTCAGAACATCAGGCGTGGCTCAGCAGCAAGCCTTTACCCACTGACACATCCCCTGCCCTCAGCCTTTTCAGTATAGTGACTAGCGAAGCACCTTACTTCCTGCAAGCACTCCAGGCCCACAGTGGGATTTCAAGACCTAGAATCTCCATGATATCTACATGCTCCAATGCTATCTACAGGGCCTGCTCAAAATAAAACACAGTGATTTCTCTTCTGTTTTCTATAGATACAGGTTCAAATTATTAAAATTTGCTCCCAACAGAGTCAGGACAATTTCTGAGTTCAAGGCCAGCCTGGTCTACAGACTGAGTTCCAAAAGCATTCCAGAAGGAACTTGGCTCTTGGTATTTCCGTCTCTCCTTTAGCAGTCTTCTTAAAGGCTTCTACCATACCTTATTTTCACTGCTAAAAGCAGGATTTTATCAAAGGCAGTGGAGTATAATAGGTAAGAATTCAGGCTCCAGTCACAAACCAGGATTCAGATATTACTCTACAAACCTTATGAAAATTAACATAAGCCTTGGTTTCCTTGTTTGCCATGTAGAGATAACAATACTTAACCTTCAGTAGTAGTGACTATTAAGTGTATTATGAATATAAGGAGCTTTCTGTGTTGCCTGGGACAGTAAACATTATCCAATAAACACCACTCATTCTGAGGATCAAAGAAAAGTAAAAACCTGAGAGATAGAAGAAGGATGACAAATGACACTTTATAGTTGAGCTCGAATTATTTATAAATAATTAGTCCTATTTATTGTCAAATATGTGTATGACAAAAAGAGTGTGCTTGGAGATGTTGAAAAGCAAGAAACTAATACTGCCAGTGAAATTTGTTAAGCAAATAGTGTGTCCATTAAAAGGAACAGGAACTACGCTCTGCTGTCAAGGGACTAGAGCAGTGGTTTTCAACCTGTGGGTTGTGACCCCCAACAACCATCAGAAAACACAAATATTTACATTACAATTTATAATAGTAGCAAAATTATAGTTACGAAGTAGTAACAAAAATAATTTTATGGTTGGGGTCACCACAACATGAGGAACCATAGTAAAATGTCACAGAATTGGGAAGGGTGAGAAGCACTGAACTGGAGTTTAGTTCTCTTTAGTAAAGCTTCAGCAGTCATTGTCCTTTTCATAGGAAGATGGTAAAAATAAACCAGAAAAAATCTGACTGATGTGGGTCTGGTGTTTTTTTTTCTTGATAGAAGAGACTACAAGAAATCTGTTTTTCTTCCTTTTTCTTTCTCTGTTTTGTTTTATTCTGATTTTGTTTTGTTTTGTTTGAGACAAGGTTTCTCTGTGTAGCCCTGGCTGTCCTGGAACTCATTCTGCAGATCAGGCTGGCCTTGAACTCAGAAATTGTCCTGCCTCTGCCTCCCAAGTTCTGGGATTAAAGGCGTGTGCCACCAATACCTAGTGAAATCTATTTTTCAAATGAGGGAACTCTGTAAGAAGTAAATAGGATCCTATTGCAGAGTATTCTAGTACTGTTTCAAATCTAAAAAAGAAATGAAAGGGAAATACTACATATAAAAATAATTTGAGAATTATGATATAGTGTGTATTTATGGTTATTTTCTAGTTAATATATCATTGTTATAAGTAATCATTTAGAGCTCAACAATGATATATACAAATAAATTACATACATCACAATAAGGTTTTCAAAGACTAAATGACATAGGAAAATGATTTATAGTAAATAATAAAAAGCTAGCCTGGCTAAAATATGGCCTAATTTTGTTAGAAATAAAAAAGTATATAGAAGAAACCAATAGTTGGGTGGTGATTATAAGTAAATTTATTTTTTTAAAACATTTTTAAATAAAATAAACATGTCATAGAAACCCTTCAAGCCTTAATAGTTGGACCTCATAGCATAGTGAGGTTCAGTTTAAGATACGTAAAATCCTTTTTAGTGTGTGTATGCTACCACACAAAATGGGTATAGACAGGATAAAAAGTGGTAACTTGTAGGGGGAAAACTTTCAACACAAATTTAACCCAGTTATGTAAACTATGCCTCCTTGCCTGTAAGGTCTGAGCACATAAATAAAGAGCACGCATTAGTCTAATTCCACTTTACCATTAAATCATACCTTGAGAATAGGTATTAGCTCGAGAAGGATCACCTATCATGTCCATTGATAATGAATTGTGTAATTCCTGAGAACGCTTTTCTATTAGCTCTACTGTGTCACTGGATGAGGATGACGATGAAGACAGTCCCAGTCTCACATATCTTCCTTTTTTGCCACACAGTGAGCAATCCACTGGTGTGGCACTAGGTCCCCGGGGCAGGTGAACTTCATCTTTGTTGTAGTTCCTAACAGCTCCACTGTGATGCACAGACCGCTCTCGTTGCCAGATATAATGGGTTGGTGCAATGGCCATAACCTATAGTGAAAAGGTTACTTTGTGAATTTAGTAATATTTTAAAATTAAGTAAAGTACAGAAATTGTACCACAGAAGCAGCTTTTTCTAAACCTGAAGTTAAAATAACAGCTAAGTTACCTAAAAAAGAAAGGAAACTTGGGAGGCAGAGGCAGGTGGTCTACAGAGTGAGTTCCAGGACAGCCAGGGCTACACAGAGAAACCCTGTCTCAAGAAGAAAAAAAAAAACAACCAACAACAAACAAACAAAAAACAACCTCACCCCAGAACAATAAAAACACTTAAGTTACTAACGTTAAATCAGCAACATCAAGTCATCCATAGCAGCATTTTCTGTAAAGTGATTGCTTGTATTGTTAATATTCATATTGACAAAGTAAATTAGTTTAAGCAGGTAATATAAATGAAGCAACCTTTTCAGTTGCTTTTTAGCCAGTCAGTTTGGCTTTTTGAGACAGGGTCTTTCTATGCAGACCTGGCTGTCTTCAAACATTTGCCTCAGAGATTCGCCAGTTTCTGCCTCCTGACTGCTGGGATTAAAGGAGTGTGCCAGGGTATTTATTTTTAAAATTTCAAATATTTCTAAGTTTAGGAAATATAATATAGTATAAAACATTATATAATTCTTTTTTTTTTTTCGAGACAGGGTTTCTCTGTGTAGCCCTGGGTGTCCTGGAACTCACTCTGTAGACCAGGCTGGCCTCGAACTCAGAAATCCACCTGCCTCTGCTTCCCAAGTGCTGGGATTAAAGGTGTGAGCCACCACTGCCCGGCTCATTATATAATTCTTAATTTGTGTGTGTTTTGTTAAAAATATGCCCTTAGCTATGTTAGGTTAATCTTAAAATATTTAGTTATATCAAGGAATGTGCTATTTAAAAAAAAATCATGTAAACTTAAGATTCTCACTATCAGGCATTGTCATAAAGTTTTTAAATAAAGCATAGGCTTTATTTAATTGTAGACTTTCCTGGCTGTACCACTTGCTGACTATATATGCTACAGAGCAAATTATTTAACCTTTCTGAGGTCCAGTTACTTCATTGATAAAATGGGGGTGCTAACTACCATAAATATTGTTTTGAAATTCAATATTACATGTAAAATCCTTACCACATAATTAGCATCTGGCAAATGATAGCCATTTAGAAAGTCAAGCTAGGGAAAAGTATAATGTTCTGGCCTCATGAAATCCAAAACATCAATGAGATTTAAGTCAAGTCTTTAGCTGTAGTTATCAATGACCTACAATAAATGATAAGTATAATACTACTAAAACGAGAGCCAAACAGAGTCATTGTACTTGCCTAAACTTGTGATTTCTTTAAAATGTTTAAAAATTCTGAAATTTCAGAGCTATATTTGTGGCCTAGGAGGGACAAGGGAAGGCAGCAGTAAAGGAGCTTTTAGGGGTGTATGTATAAGGGTATATATATTTTATTAGAAAGAACTCTTTTGTTGTCTGTTATGTTTTAAGACAGGGTTCCTCTATGTATCCTTGGTTGTCCTGGAACTTGCTCTGTAGACCAGGCTGGTCTTGAACTCAGAGAAGAGCTCTGCCTGCCTCTGCCTCATGAGTGCTGGGACTAAAGGTGTGTGCCACCACTGCCTTTAAGAAAGAACTCTTTTTTTTTTTTAAAGATTTATTTATTTTATGTATATGAGCACACTGTTGCTGTCTTCAGACACACCAGAAGAGGGCATCTATTACAGATGGCTGTGAGCTGCCATGTGGTTGCTGGGAATTGAATTTAGGACCTCTGGAAGAGCAGTCAGTGCTCTTAGCTGTTGAGCCATCTCCAGCCCCAGAAAAGAACTTTTAATATGAAAGTAAAACTGTATTAGATTATTCAGCAAATGGTGGTGTTATGCCTTTGCAAAGCAAGTGCTGTACCAGTGAGCCATATCACAAGTCTCCATGCAAGTTTATTAAATTTATATAAATACATATAAATAATATATACTAATTGTATAAAATAATTAATACATATATAAAATATTCACACACATATGTGTATACACACACATGAAGATGGTGTGGGGAGGAGAGAATTCATATAGCCCAGGATGGATTTGCACTCACTGCATGGCTAAGGATGACCTTTAATTTCTGATCTTCTTGTCTGCCCACTAAGTGCTTACAGGATTAATCCTTACTGCTAAGGATTACAAGTGTTTCCCACCATGCCCTTTTTATGTGGTGCTAGGGATCAAACCCACAGCACCGGGCACGCTAGGCAGGCACTCTACCAATTGAGCTTCACACTTCGAGCTTGTACGTATAGTTTAAGATTGAATTTGTTTATAAGTCAGTTATCTCCATTAAGTTTTCAACTAAACCCATTTAATGAAGTTTCATACATAAAATTAGAATGTTAACTGTGAAAGCATTGGCATGCTTTAAGTGGAGCATAACGAGCTATCCTAGAAGGACTACGGAAGACTTTGCTGCTGTGAGTGATGTGAACTGTGCAGACCTAGCTCAAGAGGTTTCAGTGGAGAAGAATTTCAGTATGTGGCTAGAGACTGTTTTGTGGTATTTTGGTAAAGAACGTGGCTGCCTTTTGCCCTTGTCTGAAGAGTTTGCCTGAGTCTAAGGTGAAGAGACAAAAGAAGTCTCAGAAACAACTATCATAGACTTTGTTCTCTCATGAAGAGCATTTTAAACAAGCATAGCAAGCTGAGAAAGAGAAAATATAAAATATATGGCTCAAACATTACAGGGGCACCAGGAAGTGAAATGGAGCTGAATCCTGTGTTCAATGATGTTAAATTGAATTAAGGGAGTAGTGACCTTGGGGCAAGATCCCACCCAGCTAAGTTTAGGTCCAGGCACGGTAGTACAAGCCTTTAATCCCAGGAGGAAAAGACAAGCAGATCTCTGAGTTCAAGACCAGCCTAGAGCACGTTCTAGATGAAGAAAAACTTAAATCCAGGCTTGGTGGACCACACCTTCAATCCCAATATTTAAGAGACAGGAATATATATCTCTGAGTTCAAAAAGAGTCTACAGAGCAAGTTCCAGGACAGCTAAGCTTAGGCAGTGAAGGTGTTGGAAAACAGAAAGATGGTGATAACAAGGGGGGCATGTTCCAGCCCCAGGAAGTAGCAGAACTCAGCAGCTTTGGTCATTTGGCTCTGGCTTTATTGTCAAGAGGAGTAAGAGACTACTGGGACAATTGACGCTGGTTAGTTAGAGCAAAGAAAATAATGGTGATTAAGAAGAGACCAGCACCGGGCAGTGGTGGCACACGCCTTTAATCCCAGCACTTGGGAGGCAGAGGCAGGTGGATTTCTGAGTTCGAGGCCAGCCTGGTCTACAGAGTGAGTTCCAGGACAGCCAGGGCTACACAGAGAAACCCTGTCTC
>NW_021604762.1:1013092-1086265 GCF_004785775.1 Grammomys surdaster | reverse complement strand
TGTAGCCCTGGCTGTCCTGGAACTCACTCTGTAGACCAGGCTGGCCTCGAACTCAGAAATCCACCTGCCTCTGCCTCCCAAGTGCTGGGATTAAAGGCGTGCGCCACCACCGCCCGGCGGGACAAGCATTATTGAGGTGAAATCTTCTGGGAAGTGTTTTCTGAGAGCACAAAGAAGCTGTATTCTAGAGATAGTCAAGGCTGTACCTTGTGCTGCAGCTGTACTTGGTAACGTGTAAGAGTCACCCAGGTGGCACTGGTTTTGAAGGCATGAAGGGGTCATGAAGAGCAGCTGAGGCTTGGCACTATGAGAGGCCAAGGCAGGGCACTGGTGAAGGTACAGCTTCAGCTGCAGTTGCTGGCCCAGGACTGAAGGGGTTACGAAAAGGATTTGAGGCTTGGCACCATGAAGAGATATGAAGGCTATTGGTGAAGCCTAGTTGCAGCAGAAGACCTCAGCGTATTGGAGATGCCAGTACTATTGAAAAGTTTATATAAAAGCTAGATATCAGACAAAACAGAACAGCAGGAAGTCATTGCATATGCAGCCAGTCAAGATGTGGCTCTGGTACTTCTTTGTATGTGCTCAAGTAAATCCTAATATCCTTGGGCCTGCAGTGTCATCAGCTATAAAGGAAAAATACCTCCATCCTCAGAGATATCTTTGTGAGGATAAACAATGCAGATTGAGTCATAATATGGTCTTAGTTTCTTTCCTATTGCTGTAATAAAACATTATGAACAAAGCAACCCAAAAAAAGTGTTCGATTTGGGGCTCATAGTTGCAGAGGGACAGAGTCCATGACCATCATGGCCACAGGCAGACAAGAAAGGTGCTAGAGCAGGAACTAGGAATTCACACTTTGATCCACTAGCACTAGGCAGTAAGGGTTAACTGGGAATTGCATTGGGTTTAGAAACCTCAATGACATACCAGTGACACACCTCCTCCA
The DNA here is from genome assembly GCF_004785775.1 of Grammomys surdaster. Taxonomy (NCBI): domain Eukaryota; kingdom Metazoa; phylum Chordata; class Mammalia; order Rodentia; family Muridae; genus Grammomys; species Grammomys surdaster. Next base: position 1,085,313 of record NW_021604762.1, on the reverse strand, counting down.
ACAACCACACCTCCTAATCATTCCCAAATATTTTCACTAACTGGAGACTAAGTTCAAACTTATTAGCCTATGGAGGGCAATACTAATTCAAATACTATGAATTTGAATACCACAAATACTATGCAAATACATATTACTATTATAAGCACATTGGTAGCTACTATCCCAGTTTAACTTAATTTTAGAATATAAGACTAAAGATTATTTTGACTGACAGTATGTTAGTACCAGGATTTTGGTAACCAATGTATAGGATGCTTAATTTCTAACAACATATCTTACTTCTTAGCCTCCAAGTATTCAAACCTACATGGGTTCAAGCCAGACAAAATTCCAGCACTCAGAGGTAAAGATAGACACAAAATCCCACCTCCAACCAAGAGGATCCTTGCAGTTGATGCTTCCTGAGAGAAAAGGGGTCATTTTTCTCCAGTTGAGTGTCACTGCGTGTGTCAGCCACACTTAGGGCTGCCATAGAGAATGACCAGTGCAAAGATCCCCATGCCAACAAAAAGATAAAGAAAGGGCCAGGAGTTGTGGTGCAGGCCTTTAATCCCAGCACTTGGGAGGCAGAGGCAGGTGGATTTCTGAGTTCGAGGCCAGCCTGGTCTACAGAGTGAGTTCCAGGACAGCCAGGGCTACACAGGGAAACCCTGTCTCAACAAACAAACAAAACAAAAAAAAAAAAAAGAAAAAAAAGAAAAGAGAAAAAAGAAAAGAACACAATGGATAAGCAAGGTCAGAGATATGATAAAGGAGGTGCATACCATGGTAAGGTTAAAGTTGACTTATATCCTATAAAAAGTGGGAAGCTACTTAGAACTTTTAAAAAGAAGTCTTGAAAAAGATTTCCTTGTGTAGGGACTGGAGAGATGGCTTGGTGTTTAAGAGCACTTAACTGGTCTTCCAGGAGCCCTGAGTTTCATTCCCAGCACCCACCTGGTGGCTCTAAATAGTCTACAACTCTAGTCCCAGGAGTTCTGATGCCCTCTTCTGGGGTCTGTGGGGACCAGGTTTGCATGTGGTGTAGATATACATGTTGGTAATATACCTGTACAAATACAATTTTAAAAAAACCTTACTGTACGGAAGCTTAACAAATGATTACTTTCACAGTTATATAAAGAACAGCCTATGAGGGGGGATTATGAAACTCTTTGTTGCTTTTGTTTTAAGGTACTAGGGATTGAACCCAAGGCTTTGTGCATGCTTGACAAACAGTCTACTACTAAGGTACATTCTATGTTCGGGAGAGACTGTTTGCAAAGTTATAACAACAATTAAGGCAACCAGTGATAGAGGTAGGAGGCTAGAGTCTATAAATTTAAATTTTATTTTTTATGTGTAAGGGTGTTTTGGCTGCATGTATGCCTGTACCACTTGTATGTCTAGTGTCTGGTGCCCACATAGGTCAGACGTAGACATTAGATCCCCAGAAACTGGAGTTACAGACAGTTGTAAGAAGCCATGAAATTGAACTAGGAGCCTCTGGAAGAGCAGCCCTGCTTTTAACCATTTAAACATCTCTTCAGCCCCCTGAATAGTTTTGAAGGCAAGGATATAAGGGGTAAGAAACAAGCCAAAGACACAGTTTTGTGACATGAGCAACTGGAAGGATGGAGCTGCTTTTTATTAACATATAGAAGACTGTAAAAAAAGCAAGTTTGTTGGTCTGTGTGGAGGAATCAGGAATAGAATTTTACACATGGCAAGTTTGAGGGTTCAATCAGACAATGGAATAAACAAGCAATCTGATATGCAGATCTGGACTTAGGAGATACTTTTAGATATCTATGTTAAAGTCTTCTGAAAATATTTTTATGTGTAAGAGTACATGCACATGTCTGTAGGGACCATTCCTAGGAGCTAGAATTCCTAGCAGTTAGAGTCACAGGTGGTTGTGAGCTGCCAGATACCGATGCCAGGAACTGAACTCTGGTCTTCCGGATGACTAGGAAGTGGTTTTAAACTGCTGAGCCATCTCTCTAGTCCCTCATAGTTAATGTATGGAGAATGCACAAGATCATTACTAAGTTAATTCCAGTCAAGGCAAGAAAAGGACTGAGCTCTCAGACACCTTAATAAGGCTGGTGAGATGAAAGGGAGTTGAAAAAGAAGTGGGAAAACCCAGCCGGCGGTGGTGGCGCACGCCTTTAATCCCAGCATTTGGGAGACAGAGGCAGGCAGATTTCTGAGTTCAAGGCTAGCTTGGTCTATTGAGTGAGTTCCAGGACAGCCAGGGCTACACAGAGAAACCCTGTCTCAAAAAACAAAACAAAAAAAAAAAAAGAAGAAGAAGAAGAAGTGGGAAAATCCTTATATTGGGGTTTGATATTGGGAATATATCAATCCCAATATTTGGAAAAGCACAGAAAGGCAGTGTAGCAAAGAAATTACATATGTAGCTTGACTGGCTACATATGTAATGCAGATGCTGATAAGTTGAAGACTAAAAACTAAAAGCTAACCTATGCTTTGGCAACATAAAGCTATCAGGAGGCTTTGACAAAGTTCTGTTGAACAATAGAGAAAAGGGTTTACATCGTAGTTCTAAAGCGAATGGAAGAGAACAGAAGCAGAATAGTATGTACGTGGACAAAATGAGAGTGTTTAAATATGGCCCTCTGTCACTCTTGAGGTTGGCAAATTTCTATGTAATTGTCATTTTTTATTCTTCTTGAGACAGGGTCTCAACTATAGTCTCAACTATAATCCAGGTTGACCCTGAACTTGAGATTCCCCCTGCCTCAGTCTCCTGAGTATTGAGATTACAGAAATGGACCACAATATTAACCCAAGTAGAGATATAAAAAAGGCATACAAGAAATAAGAGACTTAGCTGGGCAGTGGTGGCACACGCCTTTAATCCCAGCACTTGGGAGGCAGAGGCAGGTGGATTTCTGAGTTCTAGGCCAGCCTGGTCTACAGAGTGAGTTCCAGGACAGCCAGGACTATACAGAGAAATCCTGTCTCGAAAAACAAAACAAAACAAACAAACAAACAGAAATAGAGACCTAAGTTACAGGGTTCTTTCACTATCATGTAACTGGACTGAGTTCAGTTTGAATGACAGTACAGTACTTTTAGAGCCCTTGTATATGCAACCTTTCATCTTTTCCCATTGGATTTAACTTTGTATAGTCTTGGCCTGCTATATAGTCTTTCTTTTACTTTCTGTCTTCTGTTATTTCTGAATCCTTGCATTTCCTCCAAGAGTCAATAATTCAAATTAAAATATGCAAAATTGTTGTATCTTCTCTCATTTACAAATATAATTAACAAGGTTAATTCTGGGGAAAATTCTGTGACATGCAGCTAAAGTCTTTATTCAAGTTTGAAATGAATCCTTCAGTTTTGACTCCTTTGCTCTATGGTTATTTAACTGAGTAGAATTTAATTACAGATTTATCTAGTTTACATTTCTCAAAGTTCTGAAACAGTAATACAAGAGTTGACAATAGTTATTGCTTCCACTTAATTTTACTCTATAACTTTTGTTGTTTAAAATACTAATAAAAACATTTGGTTAAAATAACTTACTTATAAGTAAAACTATCTTAATAAACTCTGACATTAAGAAAACAATGTGATGAGAATGAAGGTACATACCTTTAGTCTCATCCTTTGGAAGACAAAGACAGTATGATCTCTGTGAGCTAGCCTAGTCTACATAGACAGTTCCAGGACAGCCAGGGCTATAGAAGCCTTGTCTCAAATGAAATTTGAGTTTAATGGGTGTTCTTAAAGTAAGGAAGATATGAACCTGATTTGCATGATGACTTTATAGGGTTTTCTGGGCCAAGAGAGTAGCAGACCATCTTCAGAAGTGTCTGGCCACTTACAGAAAGAGGAAAAATGCAAGGGTTACTGGGAGAATTCATGAGACCTCAACTTCTTGCAAAACAATATATTCTTTGAGAAAAGAGGTATGGATTTTAAATATATTTAATTTATATAACCATGCTGTTAGTGTCAATGTTGGAAACTTGAAAATTCATATACTTTCGTGGAAATTATTATTCAACTCTAGTTTTATAATAATTAGATGCTTTAGTATGTCCACAAATCTTTTGCTAGGATACTGGTGATCTTTTAGATGGGGCAGGGGGTGGGACTACAATAAGAATAGTATAGAAGTAGTCTGCTCTGAAAAATAGATACAATTTTTAATAAATGTGATAAAATTCAAACAGAAACAGAATATATAAGTTGCACTCATAATAACGACTGAGGCTAATGATCTCCTACATGTACAAAGAGAAAGACAGATCATTAAAAACTAAGTAGGGAGGCCATAGTGACATGATATACTTTTATCCTAAAACTGAAGGGGACAAAATAGTACTGTGAGTTCCTAGGCAGGCTGGGCTACTTGTAGGAATCTATCCCCAAATAAGGAAGAAAGAAACAAAACAAAACCAAATAAATAAATAAATAAGCCGGAAAATGAGATAAACAAAGATAGATTATAAAAGTGATTTTAAACATGTACCTCTTCACAGCATCGCCGGCTTACAATAGCCCTATAGTCAATTCTGTCCCAGAGCTGGTCCCTTAACTTTAAGAAATTAGGGAACAATTTTCTCCAGTTTTTCCCTAAAGCCCATGGAAAAATTTCATACTTGGCTTCTTCTTCATCTTCTTCAACTGTATTAGCCAGATACCTAACAAAGTGAATCAACAACCCGAAGAAGAAATGGTAAGGGCAAGAACAATAGATAATAAAAATAGAAATATGAAAGACTTATCAATACATAAAGGATACTCATATCTAAAATACATAACAAAAGCAGTGATACAATGACCTATATATCTTGTTGCACCTTCTAGGTGTTTCTGTAGTCCTATAAATGTTGAACTTTGTTCTGGGATGCAAGTAAGTTACCTTGAAACAATCTCTTTTGATGTTTTTCTGACTTCATAGATGAATCTGTAAACAATGTTCAATCTGGACCTAATTAGCTCCTTCCCAAGGCAAGACTTTGCTTTTTACCCTGGCTGAGGAAAACTGTTTATAGTTCTATGTGAATGACTGCAAGGCACTCTCTTTTTTTCAATCTTCTCTTGGGCTACCTTCAAACAGTTCTCTCATACACATTTGGAAGTCAGTATTTTGCCAAATACTTGAGGGGGACCAGATATAAAAAGAAGCAGAAAAAATACAAACCGTGATAAGGAGAATAATCTTTCAAAACCAACCCAAAACTGATATATAGGAGGATATCAAAACATTTATAACAATTTTTAATATAATAATTTATTCTTATTTTATGTTTGTTGGTGTTTTGCCTGCATGTGTTTCTCTTTGAGGATGTCAGATCTTCTAGAACTGGAATTTTAGACAGATGTGAGCTGTCATGTGGGTGGTGCTGGAAATTGAACCCAGGTCCTCTGGAAGAGCAGCCAGGGATCTTAACCCCTGAGCCATCTCTCCAGCCTCTTACTATAACTATCCTATATGCTCAAAAAAGTATTTAAATTGAGACTGTACTTGTAGTTGAATAAGAAATGAGTAAGAAACAAGAAATCACATGAAAATTATACGATGGCACATCATAGCTGAATTGCTCAAAAGCACTGAAAAAAAACCTTTAAAAACAGTCAGAAAAGAAAGACACATTAAACTAGTATGTTGGCACACATCTCTAATCCCAGGGCTTGAGGAGTCCAGACAGAAGACTCATGAGTTCAAAGCTATCCTCAACTATATAGTAAGTTTGAGTCTAGCCTGGGCCACATGAGACCCTGTTCCACAAAACAAAAATGAGGCAAGATATTAACACAGGAATAAAGTTAATAATGGGAGAGATTCCCAATCAGAAGCAGTTCAGGCTCCATGGGTCACTTTTACAACAAAAACATTCCAAACACACAAGAAAGAAAGACATCATCATGAGCAGAGCAGGACCCACAATTTAAGCAGACTACAAAAACACCTGTATATGGGCTGGAGAGATGCTCCACAGTGAAGAGTGACTACTGCTCTTGCGGAGGACCTGGCTTCGGTTCCCAGTACACATATCTGCCATCTTGTAACACCTTTAACTCCAGCCCAGAGGATCTCACACCCTCTTCTGACATTTCCAGGCACCTGCCTGTAAATGGTGCACATAAACTCATACATATACATAGTCACATATTCAAACAAATAAAAGTAACTAATAGTTAGTAAAAATAATAAATATATTTGAAAAAAATTTAAAATAGTATATATAAAATGCATAACAAATATAATGAAGATCAAATTAGTAATGGAAGATAAATTTAAAGAAATATCCAAAATGTAGCTCAGAGAAACAAATATAAAAATGTGTAACATTGCTGGGCAGTGGTGGTGCACGCCTTTAATCCCAGCACTTGGGAGGCAGAGGCAGGCAAATTTCTGAATTTCAGCCTGGTCTACAGAGTGAGTTCCAGGACAGCCAGGGCTACACAGAGAAACCCTGTCTCGGAAAAAAACAAAACAAAAAAAAATGTGTAACATCATGGTGGTTGCCACTCATTGAGTACTATCAACTATCCATGTGAATCTAACTGCTTCTTTTGTATCCTCCAGGCAAAAGGCCAGAAACAGTCATCGTTGCCTATGCCACATCCTGAGTAGTATGGAGCTTATATATGGCTCTAAATTTCCTATTGAAGATATACAAGCAACAAGCTACCCTGCAGCGGTGACACCAAACCATACTATAGTTCCTTAACTAGAGCCATGACTGCAAGATCTTTTGTATATACTACCTGTACCACTAACCTGGGAGCTCTTTATTCTCCCCTCCCCAGAATCCTATGTCTACTCAGAAGGAAAGGGAGCACTCGGGGCAGAGGGCAAGGACTCTACCTTCACTCCTTCAAACCACCTAGTAATACCTTTCCTTCATGTCCTTGATGCCCAGGGTGCAGATAGTGTACAAAGGTTTCTTTCTTTCTAGTTCTTTTTGTTTGTTAGACAAAGTCTCACTATGATGTCTTGGATGCCTGGAACTTGCTGTGTAGACCAGGCTGGCCTCAAACTCACAGAGACTGCCGCTATCTCCTGAGTGCTGGGATTAAAGCATGTGCCTGTGCATGTGGTGGGTGTGTGGAGGTGGGTTAAGCCAGGATCTTTCTACAAAGCTCAAGTAAGCCTGGAATTCCCTATGTAGTCCAAGCTGGCCTTGATCTAGGATCATTCTACCTCAGCCTCCCACATACTGAGAGTGTTACAGGAGTCGGCTATCATGCCCTCTTATTTATGAGTGTAGATTCGTAGACAGAAAGACCTATACACATTAAAATCTGTCAGTGTTTGTGCAAAATACCTCCAAATTGTTAAACAGGGTTGGAAAGCAGAATGCAGCATATAGCAGCATATTTAATGGATTTCAATGGAAGTTAATAGAGGAGATGGGGAAAATTTGAAGGATAGTAGCTAGAATTTTCTAAGGGTTCTTAATTGAAAGATATCGTCAAGGAAGCTCATCTAATCCCAAGTAGATTCTAACAGCATTTTTAAAGTTAGCTAGAATTCTGGCTAAAGATCTCAAGCAAGTGCTCTACCACCGATTTAATTCCATTCCTCTTTTTACCTTTTCTTTTAAGTAAAGGTCTTTCTAAGTTGCTTTGGCTGGATTTGAACTCATTCAGTAACCAGGTAAAGGAGAACAAAGCGTGTAACTAATAACTTAGAAGAGGATGTGGAAGGATGAAACAGTATTGCTGGCATGGTGGCACATGCCTGTAACCTCAGCATTTGGAAGGCAAAGGCAGGAAGGAGGAGCAGGTCAAGATCCTCCTTGGCTACACAGGGAGTTTGGGGCCGGCCTAAGCTACAAATACCTTGTCTCAAAAGATTTATTTATTTATTTATTTATTTATTTATTTATTTATTTATTTGGTTTTTCGAGACAGGGTTTCTCTGTGTAGCCCTGACTGTCCTGAAACTCACTCTGTAGACCAGGCTGGCCTCAAACTCAGAAATTCGCCTGCCTCTGCCTCCCAAGTGCTGGGATTAAAGGTGTGCGCCACCACCGCCCGGCCTTTTTTTTTTTTTTTTTCAAAAGATTTAAAAAAAAAAGACGAAGAAAAAGAAATTCAGGGTATTACAAGAATACTAAAGGAAACATCACATGACTATATAGAAATTGTGAGTTTAGAACTGTGGCTAACAAGAGATGCTTAATGAAAAGAGATACTGAGTCAGTCTACAGAAAACGTGATTAGACACAGGATGGGAGTTATAATTCAGGTTACCTGATATATAATATACAGTATGCAATGCAGTCTTAAAAGATAACTACACAGTAAAAGCTACATAGCACTTTAATGGCTATAACCACAAAACAAGTGAAATAAATCCAATTTCAGGCTTCTATGTGGATTTGCACTAAAGCCAATTTTGGCTTGTCTTTAATTCTCAGATGGAAAAAAATACAGAATAGTATGATAGTGAATATGGTATAATACTGAAACATATAAATGGCAAATTAACAGTATTAAGGCTCAGTTTGGCTCTTGGGGATATAATACATGCATTTGCATCTCTGCTGTTTTTCTTGCCCAGGCTGGCCTCACACTCATGATCCTCCCACCTCGGCTTCCTAAGTGTCGGGAGTATAGGTGTATGCCACAATACCTGGTCTCCTTACTAATTTCCCTGACCTTCAAAGTGCTTTACTGTCTATAAAGTCAAAGTGTTTCCTTGCCTCTAAAGCAGAAATAAGAAATGCATTTCATAAGAAGCCTAAATGTGCTGGGCAGTGGTAGTGCACGACTTTCAGCACTCTGGAGGAAGAGGCAAGTGGATCTTTGTGGCTGTGAGGCCAGCCTGGTCTACAGGAGTTCTAGGACAGGCATAGCTACACACAGAGAAATCTTGTCTCAAAGAAACAAAAAACAAAACCCAAGAAAATTAAATGTATAAATATATAAGATGTGGTGATTTACATATAACATTGAGTTATATGTAACTATTAAATTCTTCCATTTTACTAATCAACACCAAATGTTAAATTCGGCTCATTTTTCCTATGTTCTGGAAAATATCTCTCTAATTAATCATAGATCAAGCTCTTCTGGTCTGATTTATTTACTAACTCTGATTCTGAATTAAATAGATGTTGAGTAAAAACTTACCCCTCAGTGCTGACAGTTACTGTGATACTCCAATGTGTTTTTTATATTTATTCATTTTTATGTGTTTGAGTGTTATGCCTACATGTGTATCTGTGAACCATGTGTGTGCCTAGTGCCCACAAAGCCCAGAAGAGAGCATCAGATTCCCTGGATCTGATGGTTGTACTAGGAACTGAACCCCAGTCCTCGAGAAGAGCAGCCACCTTAAAGGCTGAACAAATCTCTCTAGCCACCAATACTATAATGCTTTTACATAGTTCCCTAATTTAACACTTGAAATTATGTACATACATTCTAGCTGTATTGTTGTACCCAAGAATAGGGTAGACAAAGCATATTCTCTGTCCTTTTGGTTGGGGATGGGGAGTTGCTAGTAACTGACCCAAGGCTTCATGCATATAAGGGAAACATTCTATTTCCTGGCACACCACAACTTCCAAAGTGTATTCTTTAAATTTTTTAATGATTTATTTACTTATTTTATACATATACCACCATCGCTCTCTTCAGACACACCAGAAGAGGGCACCAGATCCCATTACAGATGGTTGTGAGCCACCATGTGGTTGTTGGGAATTGAACTCGGGACTTCTGGAAGAGCAGTCAGTGCTCTTAACTACTGAGCCATCTCTCCAGCCTCCAAAATGCATTCTTAAATTTAAGCTTTCTCCCCCCACCACCACCTTTTTTTTAAAACAAAAACAAAAACAAAAGCAGTGTTGAATGAAGCCAAGCGGTGGTGGTGCACATCTTTAATCCCAGCACTCAGCAGACAGAGGCTGGTAGTTCTCTGAATTCAAGGCCAGACTGGTCTAAAGAACGGGTTCCAGGACAGTCAGGTCTATACAAAGAAACCCTGTGACCCCAGAGCTTAGTGCATACTAGGCAAAAATTCTACCACTGAGTTTTATCTCCAGCCCTAAAATTATATTTTTCCTAACTAAATAATGACCTATAAATTAGAAAGACACATCATTAAAACAATTTAACAGATAGCAAAGCTATCACTAATTATGTGATATGGAAAATAAACAACATTTAGTGTTTGATGACACCATCAGTAAACACAAAAGTATTAAATATGTATAACTAGTAATAATAATAGTAATCTTTTAGATATAGACCTACAAAGAATATATGCAAAACATTTTCCACAAGGGCTCACATTATAAAATTATGATGATGGTTTTATTACATACTAACGAAATTTAAAATAGAATAGTCTGTTTTGTTTTGTTTTTTAAAAAAATATAACTTGCTGGATGTGGTGGCACACACCATTAATCAGCACTCAGGAAGCAGAGGTATGTGGATTTCTGTGAGTTCAATGCCAGCCTGGACTACAAAGTGAGTTCCAGGACAACCAGGACTATATTGAGAAACCGTTTTAAAAAACAAAACAAAAAGTCCCGATGTGTGTGTGTGTGTGCGCGTGCATCTGTGTGTACGTGTGTGTGTGTGAATCTGTGTCTCTGTGTGTGTAAAATGTAAAAGACACAATGTAACCTGAAGTGGGAACAACAAAACTCTGGCATGTAATATAAGGCCAATGAAAAGGACATAAAACTATCCTATTAAAGTGAAAAATACATAATTTTCATACACAAGAAGGCCTATTAACAACATCCATAAAAGTTTAACATTTCTGCTTTAAATTACAAATCACATATATTAAAATAACCAATAAAATTTATTTAGTAGAAAGCATACTTACAGAGCAATAAAGAAATTTATCCTGGTATGCTCATTTATAGTAAATTTAGCTCTCTTGAAATAAACAAAGGTCATAGCCAAAAGATACTACAAGAAAAAGTTAGAAATTAGTATTAGTGGTTTGCTTTCACTAATAAAACTGCTATAAAATAGTTGACTTTAAATCTTAACGCACTATTTATCTGTATACAATCACCTGAGTACTTATTTTTTGACCCCTGTAGTTAATCCACTTGAATAGTGCAAGAAATCGTTACCAATAATTTATTATATTTAGCTAGGAGGATTTCTAAATTATAGCTGGTGAATTTTAAAACTATAACTCTAATTTTTTTCTATCTTAAATTTCAAACTTATAAAGAAGTTGAAATAGTTCAATGAGTAGCCAAATATCTTTCACCTAGATTCACCAATAGTTTGTTTTAAAACTGTATAGCAAGGCCTAATTTTCATTGAGAAAACACATTTTAAATATCTTATTACAAAGACATACAATTAACTTACTAGAACATATTCCAAGATAAAATGGCTCAAATTTGAAACAAGTTATAATATGAATATGTTTTTTTCTCTCTCACACTTGTTCACTATCTTGTAAGGGCATTGCACAACAAGATGATTCCAGGGGATCCCTTCATTTCTGAGTAAAGAATTTTTGAAATAGAGTATTCTAAGTTAGTTACTTTTCAAACACTGCCCCCTGCTGTAAACCCAAAATTAAACACCTTAAACCATAATGTTATACAACTCTAAAGAAACTTGAGTATTTGCTTATATGATTACTCTTTATTTGAAAAGTAATGCTTTCGTTGTTTTTTAAAAATTACATTGTTGGAGATATAGTTTTACACGTATCTATATATCTTTATGTATGTATGTTATATGTCAGGTGTGGCAATCAGAAAACAATGGAAGTCTGTTCCATTCTCTCCTCCCACCGTGTGAATCTTGGGATCAACTCAGTCATCAGGCTTGGTGTCAGGCACCTTTACCAGCTGATGCAGTTGTATGTATCCCACCAGCATCAATTATCAAATGTTTATGATAAAATGTTAGCATGCTTCAGATTTACCTCAAAATAATTCACATTCCAGAGAAGAAACAAGAATAGTCACATTGATTATTTTTAAGAGCCACATAGAAGATCTCTGGTTTTATTTTATGTTGTATGTGCTTTTAATTTTTCTAAGTTAGTTTCCAGAGGCTGCAGAAATGCCTCAGTCATTAACTAACAGCACTGTCTATTCTTCCAGAGGACATGGAATTTGATTCTCAGCACCCACATGGTGGCTCATAACTGTCTATAACCCCAGTTCTTGGGGATTTGACAATCTTTTCTGGCCTTCAAAGACACCAGGCATGCAAGTGATGTACAGACATACATACAAGCTAAACACCCAAATACATTAAAGTTTTTTTTTAAGTTTCCAGAATATTTAATTTTTTAAAAATATTTTAGTTTTAAATCATGTGTGTGTGTACATGCACACACGTGTGTGCACATGAGTATAGATGCTTGAGGAAGCCAGAAGACATCAGCTACCCTGGAGCTGGAGTTATAGTCATATGGGTTATTTGATATGGATACTGGAAACTGAACTCGGGTCCTCTGGAAAAACAAAAAGTGCTCTTAACCACTAGAAAATTCTCCAGCCTCCCAAATTAAAAAAAAAAAAAAAATTAGCCGGGCGGTAGTGGCACATGGTTTTAATCCCAGCACTTGGGAGGCAGAGGCAGGTGGATTTCTGAGTTCGAGGCCAGCTTGGTCTACAGAGTGAGTTCCAGACTGCCAGGGCTATACAGAGAAACTCTGTCTCGAAAAACCAAAAACCAAACCAAACCAAAAAAAAAAAAAATTAAACATTTTTATGTTTGTTATATTTAAGTATGAAATAAAATCCTTCATTTTGACATTAGTATAAAATCAAACTAATCTTCTGAACATTCCTTTATTTTTTATTTATATTTTAACTGTTATTGAACTTAATGTGTGACTGCCCAGTCTAAATGGATATCTACAAAAGCAAAATGACAACTATTTAGCTGACTTAAAAACACAGAAACATTGGGAGGCAGAGGCAGGCGGATTTCTGAGTTCGAGGCCAGCCTGGTCTACAGAGTGAGTTCCAGGACAGCCAGGGCTACACAGAGAAACCCTATCTCGAAAAACAAAAAACAAACAAACAAACAAACAAACAAAAACCATAGAAACAAATATTGAAATAAGTCCACAGAAAAACATTTACCATCACTATTCCTAATATATTAGGCAGTTTATGGGATTCCAGTATCTAATGGAAAACATGTTAAGCTAATTTTAGCCTGTAAGATTACCAGGAAGATGATGAGTGACCAGTATGAATAAAATTAAAGTAGATGGGCATCATGACACATTCCTTTAATCCCATCACTCTGGAGGCAGAGGCAGGTAAATAACTTCGAGTTCAAGTCTACACAGAAAGTATTAGGCCAGCCAGTGTTACATAGTTAAACCTGTCTCAGTGAAAAAAAAAAAGAGTAATGATACACGAATCAAAATGTCACAATGAAATTCATTTCTTTGTATACTAACCAAGAAGAGAATGAGCCATTATTTTTTAAATATTTTAAATTATGTGTGTGTGTGTGTGTGTCTGTGTGTGTACACATGCCCTCTAGGAGCTGGAGTTACAGGTAGTTGTAAGCAGCTAGATATGGGTGCTAAGAAGCAAACTTAAATTCTCTGGAAGAGCAAGTGCTTTTAACTGCTAATCTATTTTCCACCCCATAAGCCATTTGTTTTATAAAGCAGTTCTCAGTTTTCATTTGTCTGTGTTTCTCAAAAAATGTGACAACGCTGATCTATGGCTGTTATCTATCTAGCAGTGAAAAAGCTAACATGGAATAAGAGATTATTTATACTGTTATAGCAACAGCAACTTAATGCCTATTGAAATAGTAATAAAATTGTTTAAAAAGACAATTAGAATTTTTGTATAATTTACTTATAAAATACTCAAACTTAACAGGAGACTGCCTTAATGGAGTGAGTTTCAAGAATTTTTTCTCCATACTAATTAAAGGTAGTAATTCTAATCACGGAGCATAGTATACCTCTGTTATCCTAGCTCTTAGGAGGCTGAGATAAGGTGAGGCTGGAGTGAAACTGTATCCTTGCACTTCCCCCACCAAAGTATGGAGTCTCTATTGATTCTTATTTCCAGATAGATGTGGTAAAAATTAAGTGTAAGAAATCTGCTTTAGGGGACAGTGAGATGGCTCAGTGGCACATGCTAAAAAGCCTGATGATTTGAGTTCAATTCCTAGGGTCCCACATGATGGAAGGAGAGAACCAACTCTGTCTATAAATTGTCTTCTGACCTTCATATACTGGCTATGGCATACATGCTGTGACAGATATAGACACACACACACACACACACACACACACACACGGATAACAAAAGAATTTTGCTGTGAAGGAAGAACATAGACTAGCTATTTTTCTAACTGTAGTGAAGGAGAAAATTCTTATTGTATCTATAAAAATTTTAATGGTCTAGTAACATAACAATGATGGTTTATGATTATAACCATCACTATTTCCAGTTTACCTTGTCTGCAATTTTGCAGCAGCAGTCCATCCACAAGAAATCTTGAATTAAATCGTCATCTATAACAAAAGATAACTTTGACTTATCTTCTTAAAAAATGTTTCCTTTTGAAGAAATAATTTCTAAATAGGGACATTTTAAAGTAATGTTTAGAAATTAAACAAAAATGGTTGCTACAGTATAATTGTCAGTTTTTTTTAGTATATTTATCATTGCAAGGACTATGCATTTCCCATCTGATTCACTTTATTATGTATATACTCAGCTTTAAAGGAGAATAATATATTTTTTTCCTGAGTATCCAACAAGATGTTAGGTACTCCAGCTCTTCGTTCTTTTGTAGTATCAATTTTAAGAGGCAGAAATGCAATCTGGTGCAAGATAATTCATCTTTGAAGAAAAAAATAACTTAATACTGTTCTAAGGGTATCATTTTTCTATTATTTTCTCCTTTCAAGGTCCAGGATTTTTGGGGGGGAGGGAAAACCCTTTCTTCCTATTTCCTTTCTAGTCTACTTATTATTCAAACAAAAATATAAACATTTGGATATAAATAACTTCAACTTTTACCTAGACTTATAATTAGAATTTTAAGAAAATTGATTAGGATAGAAAGATCAACAAAATCAAGAATAATGTCTACCCCAGAGTGGGGGTGCAAGCCTTTAATTCCAGCACTTGGGAAGCAGAGGCAGGCAGACCTCTGTGAGTTCAAGGCTAGTCTGGAGTAAGCCTATATGCTATATGGTGAGACTCTGTCTCAAAAAAGAAAACACAACAAAGACCAACATATCAAAACAAAAACAACTCTTGTTTTGATTTGAAAGCATTAAAATAGATAATCTTAAAATATGTTGAAAACTATCAGAATATAAGAAAATCCTCTTCATTTTATTAACAAGTCAAAAAGTTTTTTATATTCATTTTGCATGTTATAAATTATAACATTGTAATTAATATTTGGAAATTCTAGGAATAACTATTGATTTTCTGAGAATTAGTTTTGTTAATTCTGTTTCTATTTCACAAGTTAGCTAAAATGGTAGAATCAGTTATTTTCTCAGGTCAGTGAGGAGTACTCAAAAAGTTTGCGGATAAGGGCTGGAGATGGCCAACAAAAGGAATTTGGCTTGCCTGTGATCCCAGTATTTGACAGGTCAAGGGAGGGAGATTAGAAATTCATTGTTATCCTTGACTACATAAAGAGTTTAAGGCTAGCCTGGCACATGTGAGACCCTTTTTAGAACAAAGTAGGAGGAGTAAAGGAAAGTTTTTAGGTAATAATTCTGTTTTCTTCTTAATAAGGAAAAATGGAAACATTTTATATTCTGACGGGGAAATCTTTATAACTTGTTTATATTCCTTATATATTTTATGTCATCTTTTAATCTTCATATTCTTTATATCTTACCAAGTTTGCTTGCATGCACATAACCTTCTTCTATAAACAGGAGGTCTGTGGGTTTTGTGGTATGGTTTGATGTCTCATCAGGAAACATCAACACTATCCCTTATTCTAGTGTCTACCTTGCTGCCATGCCTGCAGAAAAAGGCTCCTTTCTTGTCTGATATAAATACTACAAAGAAGTCTCTATTTGTCTGTTAATAAATATATAAACAAAGTAGTCTTATATAATGAAAATTCAATTTCAAGTTCATTGTATGAACATGTTGATAAATGTTCTTACTTTTTAACAATATTCCAAAAAATAAGACTGAAACTTTCTAGATTGATTGATATTCCTATTTTGCTTTGTTTTAGCTATAAAAATCTTGGAAAACACCTTCTGGCATAGTCAAATTGGGTTGGTACCTCATCTGAATCTCTATACTCTTTTAGGTCAAACAAAACTTGTTTCCTGAATTGCTCAAAATATACACTTGACATTTAGATTTAAATAACCTAAACAGTTAGGTCAATTTGAATATTTTCATTATAAAATGACAAAAGAGGGCTGGCAAGATGGCTTGGTGGACAAAAGCACTTACCACCAGGCTTGACAACCTGTGTCCAATCCCTGGGATGTACATGATGGAAGGAGAGAACCTACTCACAGCAAGTTGTCCTCTGACCTCCGCAAACATGCTGCATGTGTGCACTCCCCCACCCCGCAAATAAATACACTGTAAAAAACTGACAAAAAAGATTTACATTCTGATATTTAAGAATGCTAGACTAATAAAATGTTTTACACCTACCAAATAATTTAAAGAAAGCAGTCATTTCCTGACGCTGTATAATTAGACAAGGCCCTCTGGGCCGCTTAGATTTGTTATTATGTGCATTTTTTTCAGATGCTTGCCAACTATCTTTAAGAATAGGACGCTTCAGACTAATAGGTTTCCTAGTTTGATGTGACCTATTTGAACCTGATTTTACATGAACAGTGACAGTAGGTGGTGTCTCACAACACATCTGATTATGCCGCATTTTAGCTTCTCAAGATTCCTATAAAAATAAAAATACAAAATTATTGATCACATTCATGCATTTCTATATAAAAACTAACTGGATACTATCAGATGCAGTCATATAAAATGTTGATTTTGCTATTAAAATGTTAGTTCTAACACAGTGTTCAGAAATGCTATGCTTCCTCTGGGTAAATGGTATACTCTCTCCTGTTCCATTTTGCTTTGGTTATTCTAGAACTCAAAAATCAAATCTGAAACTTTTTTATTCTTTTTTTTTTTTGTGGTCTTCCTTTTTTCCTAGTAAGTTTTCCTTGGTCACAACGTTTCCATATTCAATAAGCAGTTACTGGTATTTTCTGAAAAGTTTTAGCAAATAAATGGCACATGTGCTTTGTAGAGTTTCTGTGAATTGATGTTGGGGGGTGGTGTTGGTGAGATAGGGCCTCAATATGTAGTACTTAGCTGATCTGGAACTAATTAGACAGACTAGGTTGGCCTCAAACTCATAAGAGATCTGCATGCTTCTGCTTCCTTAATCTGGGTTTAAATCTATGTACCACCATGCCTAGATCTAAATTAACCTAATTTTTAAAGTTGTTACCATCCTATCTGAATGACTGAAATTTACCTGTCATTACTCAACAATATGAGTGATTATTACTATTTGGAATTTTGTGGTGACAAGTGAATATTATTACGATTAATATTACTTTTTGGTCAAATTGTTTCTATAATAATAAAGAATTGAGGGATGAACAAATTGAGGAACAACTCCAAGATCCTAATGAGAGCCTCTGAATCCATGACTCACAGTGACCCAGGCAGCCACACTGCTCTTGGCATTCAAAGAACTATGTACAGATTTTCTCTCCTGACTCTAAAACTTCCCTGCTGGAGGTGAGGCTATACCCAATATAAAAACTAGCTGGATACTATCAATACTGTCCAATCTGAGAGTCACATCCATAGTTTTAGATTTTGTATTTATTTTTGTCTTATGTGCATTGGTATTTTGCTTGCACATGTCTGTATGAGAATGTCAGATGTGCTGGAACTGGAGTGGCAGACAGTTCTGAGCACAATGTGTGTGCTGGAAATTGAATCTAGATCACCTAAAAAAGCAGCCAGTGCTCTATGAGGGCTGGAACTATAGCCACTTGTTTAGCACACCCAAGAGTTGGGCTCAATCCTCAGTGCTAGAAAAAAAGGAAGTTAACTTTGATATATCTAATGCAACAAATCTAACATATAATTTTAACATCTAATCAATATAAATATTAATGAAATATTTATTTCCTAAATCATTTAAGTCTGGTATATTTTAATACTTTATACATATCTCAGTTTTGATGCTAATTACTAAGTAGTCTGAAATATAATCCTATAAAAATGAAGTAGTGCTGAGCAGTGATGGCACATACCTTTGACCCCAGAACTTGGGAAGCAGAAGCAGGAGCTCTCTGTGAGTTCAAGGCCAGCCTGGTCTACAAACTGAGTTCCAGGACAGCCAGGGCTGCTATACAGAAAAACCCTGTCTTGAAAAAAAAAAACAACAATAACAAAAAATTATATAGGATAATATTTACACTCCTTTCATTTTATATTTAAATTAAGTAAAAATTGAACTTTTCTGTTGTACCCAAACAAATTCGAGTGTTTAATGGTCACATATAGCTAGTGGCTACAGTATTAACCAGTGTAGGGTTAGATTATAAAGAACTAGGCAGAGGGCCTAGAAAGATGACTCAATGGTTAAGAGCACTTGCCAGTCTTCCACAGAACCAAGTTTGGTTCTCAACACGCACACAGTGGTTCATAAGCATCTAACTCCAGTTCCAGGGGATTCAATGCCTTTTCCTGGCCTTGGAAGGCAGCAGGAATGCAAGTGGTATGTGTAGAAAGGGAAGGAGCGAAGAAAGGAGGGACGGAGGGAGAGAGAATGAACTAAGCAGAGGACAGCTAGCCATAGCACCTATAGCCACAGCTGTATCTTTAGTCTGAGATCAGCCTGGACAACATATAGAGACTCTATCTCAAAACCAAACAAAATAGACAACGAAATTGTAATTAGTTCTACAATTATTTCTTGTCTTTTGATTCCTTCATCTATCTTTTTTCTGGGGGAAACAACAACAACAACAACAACAACAACAACAACAACAACAAAACCCAAACAGTCATTAAGCTTCTCAAATGGAGCAGGGCAGGGCTAGGTTCAGAGGTAGGGCATACCAGAATACAGAATAATGTGATACATTTTCCAGGAGCTAAGTATTACTCAATGGTAAGTGACTTTCTTTTCCTTCC
The DNA here is from genome assembly GCF_004785775.1 of Grammomys surdaster. Lineage (NCBI taxonomy): Eukaryota > Metazoa > Chordata > Mammalia > Rodentia > Muridae > Grammomys > Grammomys surdaster. Next base: position 1,066,174 of record NW_021604762.1, on the reverse strand, counting down.
TTCCTTCCTTCCTTCCTTCCTTCCTTCCTTCCTTCCTTCCTTCCTTCCTTCCTTCCTTCTTTCCTTCCTTCCTTTCTTTTTGGTTTTTCGAGACAGGGTTTCTCTGTGAAGCCCTGGCTGTCCTGGAACTCACTCTGTAGACCAGGTTGGCCTCAATCTCAGAAATCCACCTGCCTCTGCCTCCCAGGTGCTGGGATTAAAGGCGTGAGCCACCACTGCCCGGCGGTAAGTGACTTTCAAACAATGTGTTTATATTGAAACTATAGGTAAATGAGAAAATGCAAATGTCCTGTGTCAGATTATTTCATCTAAGATTTGGGAAAACAGGAAAAGGGAATGTCCCAAATTCACTGAAGTTAATAAAGACTGAATCAAAGTTGTGCAGTTAAGAGCTTACAAAGAAAAACTACAGCCCATGTAAAATTCTACTTTGCGGTTATCTTTTTAATTTAGCTCTTTTATTAGATGCATCAAAGAGTAAGAGTTCTGCTGTAGAAAGAGGAAAGAAAAAAAGAACAAGTTAAAGGTTGGGGCATTTCTCAAGAGAAAGAGTGAAAGGTGAAATGAGAGAAGCTATGTAATTTTCTCCAAACAAGACATATTCTGTCCTAAAGGGAAGCTGCTTAAGACTCACGAAGAAAACAAAACAAGGCTCAGAAAAACAACTCACAAGATTCACCAGCCCCCTCTCCAAGGTTCTAAAGCAGTAAGGCCTGCTGGGGAGAGCAGTCTGCACGGGCAGTGTTCTCAGTCATCACCAGTGCTGGGTGGGCTTTTCAGTGATGCAACTTTAGTCATACAGCCTCCTGTCAGTAAGCCCTCACCTCGGGCTTCAGCAAACAGGACTTGGGTGGAATCCCTACTTGGTCTGTCATTGATTCCCTGTCTAGGGTGAGCAGATACTGGCTTTCACCTCAAGGAAAAAGTCACACAGCACAAGGTAAAGATCCTTCAATTCACGTGCATGCCTTCTACCCAACATTTGAAAAATCATAGCAAAATTCATAAAGGCGATGATTGTGAGGTTTGGAGTTCTTTTGTTTGTTTTGCAAATACGCCTGAATTTTGTAATCATTGGAAGAAAGTTCTCTCTGCGTCTGGCGACAGGGTCATAAAATAGAAATAGTTTTTCTATATGAAAGTCTAACAGCCAATCCCTGGCGACTGGGGACAAATAGGCACGAGAACTTTCGTACTTTCGGAGAGACTGGCTAAGGGTGTCGCGATGAGACACGGCAGCTCAGAACTCCATACCCCGTGCGACTCGGGGTAGGGGCGTGGGACACGGGACAAAGCAGCAGGACTCAAATCCCCTCAGCCCCGTGAGGCAGAGCCTCGGTCCCCACCGTGCACCCCGCGCCACCTGCCGGGGCCGCAAGGCGGGTCTCCTCAGCCTGCCATGAGTCCCTCCTGTCGCCCCGCGCCGCCAGCTCTCGTCCCCCTCCGGGATGCACGCCCGCGTCCCGGCCCTTGGAGCTGGCGCGGCGCTCGAGGCCGCAAGACCGCGGGGATGCCGCGCTGAGGGCTGCGGGGCTGAGACGTCCCCATCTCCTCACGCAGGACTGTGGGAGCGAGCGGAGGGCACAGGCGCCGCCGACACTCGGGACTCGCCATCAGGCCCCGCACTCAGTGCGGGTGAAGGTACCTGCGCAGGCCGGCGAAGAGCGAGCGGCCCGCAGCATCCGCCACAGCGATCCACCTCAGGCGGTTGCGCGCCCGTCACTCGCCGCAGGCCGCAACACCCACCTAAAGCCTTAAGCTGCGGGCCGGGAGCGCGTGGCCGCCGGAGCCAATCAGAGCACGGGAACATCCGGGGCGGGGCCGGCGCTGTCGCCCCGCCCCCTCGCTGACCTGGGCGCCTCTGCTTTCTGCCGTTATTCTGCTCCAGCTCTGTGGACAACTTTGATGCGATCGCGCTTTTCCGCAAACGCTGTCTGTGCGGAGCGGTTGAGGACCCTCTACAGGACGAGGAGATGCGGTTGCCCTGCAGCTCGCCGTTCTCCCTCCCTGCCTCTCTGCGCGTGCCTCTGAGAGTGCTTTTGAGAGAACGCTGTTTCCCCGAGAACAGCATGTGCACAAGTGTGGAAGAGGAGGAAGAAGAGCCCACCCACGCTAGCCCAAAAGATGTGACTAAAGTGGCCTCTAGCGAGGAGAGGGCAGCGTTCTCCCGTCTACAGCTCTAAATGCTCCTTTTGTCATCCCATGCCTTCCTGAGACGCCTGGGATATAGCAGTTGCTTAATCAATGCCTGCCAGTCCCATCCCTCTAAGGCAGAATCTGCTTTTCTCCTTTTTTTTCTGTTGACACACCGCATCCGGGTTTTTTGGTTTGTTTTTTGTTTTTTTTTTTGTTTGTTTTTCGAGACATGCTCTCTGTATAGCCCTGGCTGTCCTGGAACTCACTCTGTAGACCAGGCTGGCCTCGAACTCAGAAATCCACCTGCCTCTGCCTCCCAAGTGCTGGGATTAAAGGCGTGTGCCACCACTGCCCGGCAGCATACGTTTTCCAATGCTGTTAGTCTTTTGTGTCTTACTGAGTGCATACTCCAGAAAAGGACCATATTTAAATCATTCTGGTGGTTGAGTCTATGGTTTTATGTTACTGTAATTATAGCATTTAAAGAGATTCAGCCTTGACTGTTTGCGGTACTTCCCAGCAACTAGTTCCTCAGTCAGCAAATCTGATTGTCAAGTGCATCTTACAGTTACACTAAAAATCACCTTTACAAGGAGCACTTTGAGAACTAATTTTTCTTGGGGGAGGGAGGCTTTTGAGTTTTTTTTTTCTTTTTGTTTTATCCATGGACCTTAAGTGAATAAATGTGTCAAGAAACTTTGTGTGGCTGCTCCATGCTTCATTCTTCTGGCTTTTCCTGAGGATCCTTCCCTGCTGTCTTCCCTCCTCCCCCAACCCCCAGATATCGGGGATTCTTGTGATTATTAATTTCCAGCCATTAGTATAAAATGTGATTTTCCAGCACACGAACAGCACTATGTTGTAAAGTAGTTGAGGATAGATACAGAAATAACTAGAATACAAGACACAATGATATTTTTTCCTTGAGGGGTAAAGTACACACACACACACACACACACACACACACACACTGTAAAACAGGATTTTGTGTAGTCAGGGCTGGCCTCCACTCTCTATATAGCAGACAATAACTGAAGTAATTTCACCTGTCAGGTGTGCCACCATGACTGACAGTGATCCTTAAATAATCATAGTTAAATCTATATTTTATTGTATTTTTGTATTAAGGTCAATTTGATAAAATAAAGGTATTGAGAAAGTAGCATTGCTAAAATTTTGGCCTAAACGGTTCAACCAAAGAGGCCTTCAGGAATGTTCTCACTCCTGTACCTTTTTGTTTTAAAACTATTTTTCTGGTTTGAAGTTAATATTACTTTTTTTTTTTTTACTGACAGTATAATTGTAGACAGCTGATGGGACCCTTAGTATGTCTTAGTATAAATACAAATGTGTCATCCTGGGGCAAATCTCCTACTGTGTGTTAACTAGAAGTGGACAGACACACAGTACTGTTTCTTGCTTTCTCACATCTGAGACTTTGATGTGACTCAGTATTCAAGGCAAATCTCCGGAGGCTGGCGAGACAACAGTGCACGGTGAGAAGGGACTAAAGAAGCAGAATAAACTCCATTCTACTTTTAAGTCTCCATCTAAGTTAACTTGCCCTTAGAGAGACATGGCCCTTATCCTTGAGGTCTGGGAAAAATCATGAACTGTCCTGGCAGTTACAAAATAGACACAATAGCTGCAGCTAGCTGATAACAGAGTGGGCTAAGAAAACATAAGTCTTTCCCAGGTCAAGATCCTCCTTTTTGATGTAGGCTCCCTCCTTGTGGTTTAACCAGGTGCTGTAAACCAATTAGCTTAAAGACCAAAATTCCTTTACCCTCTCATGTAATGCCAAGACTTGGAAACCCCCTTCCCTTGTATGTTTTTCCCTTCATAAATCCTCTTCCCCTAGACCTCAGGACCACTCTCCTATCCTGTTGCATCAGGAAGGTTTGTGGCCCTAGGTTGAGCTTGAATAAAGACTCTCATGTGCTTGCATTGGAGTTGTGGTTCCTGGTGGTCTCTGGGATGTTTTTGTGATCTGGGCACAACAGGTACTCTTCCAGAGGATCCAGGTTCGATACCCAGCACTCACATGGCAGTTTCACAACTCTTGGTAATTCCAGTCCCAAGGAATCCAACATCATCTTCTTTACCCTGTGGGTACCAGGCACACAGGTTGTACACGTACATGAAAGTAAATTATCTCTCTTTGGTTTTTTGAGACAGCATTTCTCTGTGTAGCTTTAGTTGTCCTCGAACTGTAGACCAGGCTGGCCTTTAACTCTGAATTCAGAAATCTGCCTGCCTCTGCCTCCTAAGTAGGGAGACTAAAGGTGTGAGCCACCACCTCCCTGCTTTTTTCCCTCTTCCTCCTTCCTGTTCTTCAATCCCTGAACCATGCCTTTGGTATTTGCTTCTAAGAACTTTGAGACCTGTCCATTTCTTGCACTGTCTGAGATAGAAGCAACTTGTTCATTATACTTAAATAATGCATCCATAATCACATTTTTTTCAGACTAAACATTATACTTGTTTTCCTTTTTAAAAAATATTTATGTATGACTACTCTGTCTTCACACACACACCAAAAGAGGTAATCATATCTCATTACAGATGGTCCTATCACGTGTGATGTGTTTATAAAAAGATAAAAGTGATGGGGGATATGTTCTGTGGGTGTATGTAGAGGTATGGGGGAAGGGGATGTCTCAGCGGGCCCGTGCCGAGGCATCTCTTTCCCAAGGGACCAGCCACACAGACGGTATAGTATAGAATACAGTTTATTCAGGAAATGGGGAGGCAAATTAAGAGGGTAGTAGAAGCAGAGAGAGGCAGAGGAGGGGAGGGGAGGGAAAGAGAAGTAGAGGCCAGCCATGAGCACCTGGAGAGAGGGGGAAGGGGAAAGGGCAAGGTGACAGAGTGGGAGCAAGAAGGCAAGAGAGCAGGAGAGCAAGAGAGAAGAGGGTGTAGGGGAGATATTTAGAAAATGGTGCCCTGTTCAGCTTGTTCCCAGGTAGCCACCATGTTCCTGCAGCTCCTCAGCTCTGACCAGGGCTCTGGCTAGCTAGATAGGCAGGCCCTGGCACCCACGAGACGCCAGCATGGGGGATGGCTCTCCCACGCTGCATCCACAAAGCTCTGCTGAACCCCAGACAATATTTGCCATCCTGGCAGTACCTGGTAGAAATGAGACTCTTAAAGCTTAATGATTATCTAAGGGATTTATATATTTAGAAATGCTCAATCAACAAGATGCCCACACAATTAAGAGTTGTTACCCAATAGCTTACCTTTTTTTTCCCACAGGAGGGGGCTTATTTAGGGCGGGGAGTGGGAGAGAGAAGCAGGGGAGATGGCGGAGGCAAAGAGAAAAGGAAGAGCATAGCTTACCTTTTGATAGAAGTTGCTACCCAGGATATTGTTCAACCCATCCATGGTTCTCCATGGCTGATAGCCTCCTTCTCCTCCCCCTCCTCTATTTCTCCCTTCCTCTTCCTCTCACCTTTCTTTCTCTCCCAGCTCCACCTCCTCTTCTACTGCCTAATCACCGAGCTCCACTGCAAATACAACGTAGCAGATTAAGAATCCTGCTAGAGGAGGGGGCAAGCAGCCCCCTGTATAGTGGGCCAGGCCTACCTGGCTATTGCCAGGTAACTGTGGGGGTGGAATTTAGATAGAATGCTAACACTGTGGGTTCTGGGAATTGAACTCAGGACCTTTGGAAGAGTAGTCAATGCTATTAACTAGAGACATCCTCCAGCCTCTTCTTGTTTTCTTAAATATGTCTGAAACATTTCCACTTAAAAAAAAAATTAAACCTAGCTTATAATTTGCTCTCTTCAGTATTTAAGTTTCCTACTGATGTCAATGTTTCAAGGCCCAGCTTAAGCCAATGAGCTTGACTGGTTTGCTATATGGAGGAGTTGAACAGGGCCACAGGAGTGTTGTCTTTTGAAGCCTAGCATGGTGCTTTATCCACTCAGATCTCACATCCTGTCTGCAGAGCTGTGACAGAGGTGGAAACAGACTGCTAAATCCTTACAGCATTTTCTGCAGTCCTCATTTAGGTAATTAGGTTTTTAAAATAAAGCTTCTTTTGTATAAATATACAAATTAACATGAAGAAAATCTTATATATCTTAAAAATATGTACAAAGAACATATATAACCGTGTAGACTGAAACAATTAAAAGGATGTAAATAGGCATTACCCATATAACATTTCAATCCTAAAGATTTGTTTGTGTGTGTGTGTGTGTGTGTGTGTGTGTGTGTGCCTGAGTGAGTGTGTAAGTGCAACACCTCTGTGCAGGTGCCATTAGAGGTCAGACAGGGCATGAGAACCTGGAGTAACTGGTGATTGTGAGGTGCCTGGGAACCAAACCAAGCAAAGCAGAGTCCTCCTTGAGCATTAAGTGTTCTTTACCCACTGAGCCATCTCTCCAGCCTCACATTCCAAACTTATATCCACGGAGCAGACCGCCGACACTGTTTGGCTTCTGCATGCTCCTCTTCCTTTGCTCACTGTAGTTCCTATGGGTGAGGTGACTTTTTGCCCATTCCCTTTTCCTTAAGTGCCAAGGATAGCAACTACATTCACGGACACCCATCTCTCCTCCCCACCCCCGTTACTGCGAGACACAAGCTGTGCAAAATCCTTTTTTGTGCAATTTTTTATTGAAACCAAGTATTCAGCCTGGTCATTTAACATAAAAATAAAATAAAATCTGCTTTTCTGTACAGTTTCTTCCACATCACCATTTTGTTCCTTACTGAAAATATTTGTTGGTCTTTCTCCACATTTTCTTGAACCCATGACACAATCCTTATTTTACCAATGAGGCAATAATCTCTTCTGCTTTCAAGTCTTGTTTAAAATGCTCATACTGACTGGATGAATATGTAAAGATATATCATTATGTAAGTACACCCATTTCTCAAAAATATGTTCAGTGGCTCACTACAAGGTTGACTAAGAAATGGAAGAATGTAGACTGCAGAAATCAAGACAAGAAAGTATCTGGGGATGTTTGACTGAATATGTAAATTTCCCAATAATGAGCTAGCTGCAGAATCCTTAACTGAGCACTTGTACCAGTACACAAACCTGCCCCCTTAAGACTGTGATCATGTACACCCCACAGCTAGAAGCCATCAGGCCACACCCCCTCTTTCAGGGGGAGCTATGTAGTGGCTAACAACTTATGGTATAAACATTACTTGGCTAACTATCTGTGTAGTCACATAGGCTATCTTGATCTAAATTACTTGGTATGAAACTTCATGTTACCTTGTGAAAGTATGTATAAAGGGGGTATCCCCTTCGTTTGGGCAAGTTGGATTTTTCTGAAGGCCCTTCTCTCCTCCCCCCAACCCTGGCAACCCTTCTCATGGTGGCTTCCCTCCTTCCCTTCACTCATCCTGAAGCTCCCCTCAGGTTTTAAAGGGAAGTCTTTCCCTTTAAGGCCGTTATGTAATTTTTAATGTACTGTTTCCTTTTCTCCACTCCACCCCCACCCCAGACAAGGTTTCTTTGGCTCTGCAGACTAGGCTGGCTGCCTTGAACTCAGAGATCACAACTCTCTGCCTCCTCAGTGCTGGGGTTAAAACTGTGACCACCACCCGACAGTATCCTCTTTCTAATGTTCTCTCTTGCTCTTTAGACAAGATCATGATCTCATTTCTAAGAGGTGCCAGCTTCCTTCAACAAACCAACAATTTTATTTTTTTCTTATATTTAACTATTCGCATCAAACCATTTATTTCGGAGGTACAGACTCAAATTCTTCAGAGACAATTCTTTTTTTAAGACTCGTAAATAAAGGGAAATTGGAATTGTGTTATAAAACTGTTATAAGGTCAAAGTGCCAACAGTAAAGGAGCAATCATTATTTAAATCTGTAACTCATTAGATGTAAAAACAAAAATCTGTGCCCCAGAGCTTGTCTAAGCCACCTAAAGGTTTTAAGGTCAAACTTTATATACATAGTCTTGAAGGAACAACTTAATGCACACAAGGCTCCAAGTTAGAAGCAATCGACAATCCATTCAGAGTGTGGGGAATTCAAAAGTTAAAAGTCTAGTTTCCTAACAAACCAGACAATAACAGTACAGTAGGACTGTAACCTAGGTCCCTGGTGACTAGTTAAATTTGCTTCAGTGGGGTCAACAGGTCTGTTAGAAGGTTCAGGCTCTTATACTGGGAAAAAAAGTTTCAAAACAATTTTGTTGACAATTGTGAACACATTTATAATAATCATTTTCATCCCATTATCCTCTCCTTTTGGCCCCCTTCTTCTCATGCTACATTTTGATTTGTTCTGACCCATTGACTTTAATTAAGGTTGCATGCATGAACACGGGTGTGAAGCAACTCAGCACTAGCTACACCACTGAAGATGTGACTTCCTTTCCGCCAGTAACCATTAACTGCCAAAAGTTCCTCAGCTTGGGGCAGGGCTTTGTGAGCCCATTAACCATGCAGGCTGGATGCTGACAGGCTCAGTTCTCCACAGGTAGCCATAGTTCATGAGTAGAATGTCATCCTGCGCCACAGCAACGTTGCTCAATGGCACCCTTCTTCCGTCTTCCCCACCATGTTCTGAGACTGGAGTGTGGGTTGAGTGCTAGATGGGTTTAGGGTTGAGCACTCAAATAGTTGCTTATACTCAGCCTCCCCCACTCCCATGTGTGGTTAAGACAGGGTCTCATGTAGCTCAGGCTGGCCTTGGAATTCCTGATCCTCCCGCCTCCAACTCCTAAGAACCTGGATTGCAGGTATCATTACAATTGGCTAAGATGAGAAACATTATTTTTTTTTTCTGTTACTAATATTTTTGAGGTAGTGTCTTGATCTATAGCCCAGGTTGGGCTCAGATAGCAATCCTACCTCAGACTTTGGAATGCTTAGATTATAGGTGTATGTCACTACACCTCACAGTAAGATTTCTTTTTTAAGCATGGGCTGGAGTTTTAAGCATGGAGCTTTTGCAAAGGATACAGGCTGCACTCCAACACCCATGAGGGCTCACAACCATTCATAAATCCAATTCCAGGAGACCTAATACATTCTTTTGATTTCTATAGCCACCATACACCCATGTGGTGCACATACATATACACAGGCAAAAAACACTCATACACATTAATGAGTAATCTTAAAAAACAAAAACCAAACCAAAACAAAACTTTCTGAAGCAGCAAGTAGCTTGCTTAATTTGGTATGCTAAGTAGGTTTAGAGTTCTACCAGATAGTTTCTGGAGCATCCTTGGAAGCTACACATTATCAGACAGTTATACACTAACATGGCTGTCATAACCCAGGATGGGTCACACCTACTGTGTCAGCACTCAAAGAGCACCAACCTGGACTTGATTCTGTCTCTAAACTAACAACAACACAAACAGTGACAACCCCTCCAATCAAAAAACTCATTTTATTTGCCCAATGCTTAATAGAAAAATCCTTTAAGCATTTTATTTTTATGTATGTGAGGGTTCTGCCTACATGTATGTCTATGCACCCACCATGTGTGCCATGTATGTGCCTGGTGCTCACATAGGGCGTAGAGCAGCAGATCCCCTTGGCCTGGTCCTATAGACAGCCTTGTGAGTGCTGGGAAATGAACCCAAATCCTCTTCAATTGCTTGTAGCTTTTCATGTAGTAAACAGAAGCTGTAACATGTAGACTAGGCTACAATTCACAGATCCACCTGTCTGCCTCACCAATAGTGGGGTCAAAGATAGCCTGTATTTTATTGTTTGTCTTTGTGACTGTCAATAAACTGGTATAATCAATAATTTGTGTTATTCTTAGGAGCACATGATGTACTGAGAACTTGTATATGAGAAGCTATAAAGTAGTTTTAAGAGATCTAAATAATTTTCAACATGGTAAATGTCTATCCTTTAACAACCAATACTAATTTGCTTTTACTTCCCCCCTTACTTTTAATTTGAATGAACAATTATAAAAAACCAATTTAAGATACAGATTGAGACTAAGGCTTATTATCTTGAGCTACTTTAAGTATTGATTAGAGAAAACATCTAAAATCCTATTAGCAATTCTTTTATATTCCAGTATGAAAAGTTATCAAATTGTATTAAATAAAAGCATGTGTGACCTAATGGAACATGGCTACAGCTCAGGAACACTTTCAACTTGTCACCTTGTGCTTACATGTCTCACTGTAAAACAAAACAACACAGAATAATCACTCAGGCTTTGTATCAATTAGACAACTTTTACTAAATGAGAAAACTACATTTAAAATGTGCTTTAAACAAAATGGAATTAGGAAAAAAAAAAGACATATGCATTTTAAAGAACTTTTGCACTGTGCTGAAAATCAAATGTTTCTTGCAGTAATATAATGTGCCAATCCATAAAATGTTAACAGAGTTCTCAATTTAACATTTTTAAGACAATATAAGGTTTCACATCTATGGTAACACATAAGAAGGGCATTATATAAACATTATGTCCGTCCCTATGAAGCTTACAAATTTGAAAATGTTCAATAAAAGACTTTAGAATCACATCCAATAAGTGTCACATCCAAAGAATCACAAATCTGTGTGTGTTCTTAATTCCTCCTCCTAAAATCTTTGTTGACTTTGCCACTCCTTGACATTTGTTAATGCTAACCCTTAAAAAAAGAGAACAGGGAAAGAAATGCTGCAATAAACTCTTGATCATGTACAGAAATTATTGCTACTATACTTCACTACAAAGCATGTCTATACACATCATGACCTTTGATTATGAAAACGCGGAGTAAAAATCTTTAGTGACATAGCCTTACAGTCAAAACAACATTCACATGGCAATTTAATAACTGCCAATTAGACAGTGAAGCACCCAATACTCAGAGCTGACAAATGTCCCACTGACCAGCGTTCATTTAAATACATCCTTCACACAGAGAGGGAAAGAAGAGCCAGCTTTCCAAGGCTTGTCAAAAAGGATTCTCATGTTCTGTGGATCTAAAAACAAACAAACAAACAAACAACAAAAACCCCAAAAAACAAAACCAATGCAGGTGAGGGTAATACCAGAAAGTTAAGCATGCCAAAAGGTGTTTCGTGCGAATTAAAACCTAAAGCCAAGGTACCACATAATCACATTACCAACTAGTTTTGGATAATACTATAGGAGCCTTATCTTAAATGAAATGCTACTGCACAATAGAGCATCAATAAATTAAAGATTAGAGTGCACAAATCCAAATCAGTGGCAATTTTGTAAAAAGCGAAATACTCATTATCAGCTGCAAAGTTTGCCCAGTCAAACTGGTTGATTAAAATCATTGGATCAGATAGTTTGTATATTTTTAAAACCTATCGACCTCTAAAGTTCCTTTTACTATAATGAGGCGTAAGTTTTCTTAGTAAGATCCAACAGTTACTTAAGTAGATAAGTGAAGGAAAATAATAGTTGGTGAATGTCTTTAAATCTCTTCCCATTCTCACTTTTGAAAATGTTTAGGGAAAAACAGGAAAAGTAGATGTCATTATTCTAGCAAAAACAAACAAAACAAAACAAGCCCAAAATAATGAAACAACCAAGCAACACTAAAACCACATTACACAGATGGATCTTCATGCTTTCATCTGGGTAACTAACACAGCTAGTTTAACTGGGATGCTTTTCAACTTTAAAAACTGTGATATGAGAAGATAGAATTTTAATGGATACTTTTGAATTTGGATTTAACTTTGTTGAATATTATAACAGAGTATACTTATTACAATACAGTGTAGCACATCTTTCTATTAGAAAAAAATTTAAGATCCTTTACCCGTCTCCTTAAGTTAAAGGTGTGACATCATAAAGGGTGTCGAATGGCTGGATGGTTTTATAGTGCACACTTATATATTATGAAGTATGTCCTTAACAAATCTGATGGGTTTTCTTTCCAGAATTCCTGTCTTCACCTTTTCTTCGGTGGATTAGCTGTTCGAGGCGGAGTGACAGGACGACCAGAATTCAGCCCACCATACTGGTACTTAGCTTTCTTCTCAGATGGTTTCAATATCTTGAAATAAACAATTAATTTGTTAACAATACTATTCTTTCAATAAATAGCATCAATTGTCCAGGAAAATACAAACAGCTTAGCAACACTGCACAAACATTTCTCAGACTGAAGTGTCAGTTCGGCAGAGCAGCTCTGTGAGTGCTTAACAGAAAGTGCCTGGGTTTGGTCCCTAGCACCGCCCTCCCTCAAGGAAGAACCCTTACTTAACATTTGCTTTACATTTTAGAAACACAGCTTAGATATACAGCCTCAAGTAACTGTGGAGCCCTTAAATTTAAGTTAAAAACTTCTCTACTAGTTCACCTTTTTAGAGAGAAAAAAATACTGGTGTGAGTCAAAACCCCTAGGTTATCATCTTAATTCTAACCTCTCTCTTGGTTTTCTGAGATACACTGTTGGTGTAGTCAGGCCAACCTCAAACACGTGGCAATCCTTCTGCCTCACCATTTTGAGTGTTAGGATTACAGGCAGAAGCCACTGTATCTTTCATATACAGGTAAATCTTAAGTGTTTTATGGTATTTCCATAGAATAAAGTCCCCCACCCCACCCCACCCAAACAAGGTTTCTCTATGTAGCCCTGGCTGTCCTTCACTCTGCAAACCAGGCTAGCTTTGGAACTCAAGAGATCTATCTGCCTCTGCTCCTGACTGCTGGGATCAAAGGCATGCACCACCATGGCCCCCTTCATCATCAAGTTTAATCACTTAAGGTGTACATGTTTTTAGTGTATTTATTTACTTAGTATGCTATATAGTTACTACAATTATCTGATTTTAGTAATTTTGTCCAACCCCCAAAACTCTTTGCTCTTAGTCACGTCACATTCTGGTTCTTCATCTCCTCATAAGTGTTAGCAATCACTCGCCCACCTTATGTCTTTATGGACTTGCCTATTTCTACATTATTTAATGTAACTGATTCCAATTATTGGCATCATTAATATTGTTAGCAAATAACATGATCTGTGAGAATAGGTTCTTCTACTTAAGACTTCAAACCTCTTCCATGCTGTGCTATCTGTCGGGATCTGTAGTCATCTTTATTGCTAAAATGTTCTATTGTATGGATGGATAGCATGTTTCATTTATTCATTCTTCTGCTGGGTCCTGGGGTTGTTTCCACTTATAGCTATTATAAATAATGTTATAAAAGATTTTGTGTGAACCTAACTGTGCTCAATCATCTAATGACACAATGTTTAACCCTTTAATTAACACTGTGTTTCAAGTAATCTGCATTTCCATCATTAGTATTAAGTATTAAACTGTTTCACTATGTCCTTGCAACATTTTGTTTCTTAAAGACAGGGTCTCACTATGTCATCTACTTGGCCTCAAACTTGCTATGCAGTTCAGGTTAGCCTTGAACTCAACAATAACTGCCTGTCTCTGTTTCCTAAGTGCTGGGATTAAAGATATATGCAAGCACATCATACATAAACATTTGTTACTTTCCTTACACTCATTATAGTAGGCACAAAGAGTTTTACTTGTTAGAAATAAAAAGTATGGGAAAATATTATGTAGTTTTTTTTTAAAAAAAATTTATTTTTCAACTTTACTGGTGTTTTGCCTACATTTATGTCTGTATGAGAGTACTGGATCCTTAGGAACTGGAGTTACAATTGTTAGCTGCCATGTGTTGGGAATTGAACATAGGTCTGCTAGAGGGGTAGCTAGTGATTTTAGCTGCTAAGCCATCTATCTCTCTGGCCCCTATACAGTATTTCTTAAAACTACTCTACATACTAGAGTGTCCCAGTAAAAGAAATACATCACTCCAACTCCTCTATGACAAGTGCTGGAGACAAGACCTGCTTAGAACCCTGACTACATAAGGAAGACACCATTCATCTGACATTCAACTGTAGTTAACAGACGTGTTTTAATACAAGGGGAAAGAGCTATGGAAACCTTGCTCTCAGTTGTACACACCAGTAATCTGCAACCCATTAGTTCAGCTGTTGGACTGAATTATATTAGAGTGAAATTATTTAAAAAAAAAGTTTCTGGATTGAATGTGTGTGGACATTTCTCACTTTCTCTATAATAATAATTTTTTTTGGTTTTGTTTTTTTGTTGTTGTTGTTGTTTTCCCTCGGGGTTTCTGTATATAGCCCTGGCCTGTCCTGGAACTCACTCTGTAGATCCAGCTGACCTTGAATTTATATAGTTCTGCCTGCTTCCGCCTCCCAAATGCTGGGATTAAAATGCATTACTACCACCAGGCCAACAACATGATTCTAATTTAAACAGCATATACACTGTACCAGGCATTTTAAACAATTTAGAGATCATTTAAACTGTACGGAGAGGAAGGCTACGTATGGATGTATGGGTTATATGTAAATACTGTGCCATTTTATACAAGGAATGTACGCATCCTCAGATATTGGTAATGAGAGTTCTGAATGCAATCCCAGTATGTGCATGTTGCAGCAGTGAGCTTTCTCAACCAGTGAGGAACAACAGTTTGCACAAGCAGCACAACAGAGCAAGAGCGGGTCCTCTGAAATGTGCACGTTTCTGTAAGTGTACTTAAGACGACTTAAAATTTCCCCTCTTAGGTAAACACTGAATTTTATTTTCATCTTTCTTCCTCAATGCCTATCTCGTACATTAATCTTGCAAAATGAAACAAAAGCCTAATTTATCCGCTGCATTCATTCATTTCTGTGTAGGAGGATGCCTGTGTATGAGAGAAAGGTCAGCCAATGTTGGGTGTCTTCCTCAGCTGCTGTGATGAACTTTAAGTCCATTAACGGGTTATGGTGGCTAGCCAGCAAACCCCTGGTATCCTGTCTCCTCCTTAGCCTGACATTACAGGCACATGCCACTGCTCTGTTGGGTACTGGAGATCCAGACTAAGGTCTCCATCCTTCCACGGCAAGCACTTTACTCACTGAGCCACTTCCCAGCTTGCCATTCATGTTCCTTTAGTAATTATGCACTATCCAGTAGATAACAGAAGTAACAGTTTACACATTTGAAATAAGAGTGGTGCAACCTAAAGTTTTCTGAAATTCTATTCAATTATACAGCCCCAAAGCTGGAAAGTTCATGACCAAATAATAAAATTCTAATGGAGTCTGGATGGTAATCACTTTTTTTCTTCTTTTTTTTTTTTGCTCCCCCCACCCCAAGGGAGTGGAGTGAGGGTCCCCTCCACTGCTGTATTGGATATTGAATCAAAGATCTTACATGTGATAAGAAAGTATTTTACCATTCAACTGTATCTCTAGCCCTGAATGGTAATAAATTATGAATTAAACTCATTTTTAATACACTCTACTCAAAGAGATTATTTAAGAAGAAAAATTACTCTTGACAATAGTGTTAATGAATGTCTAAATTGTTAGAAAACTATAGCCAGGCAGAGCAATATATGCCCATCATCCTGATATTCATGAGGGAGAGACAGGAAGACTGCAAGTGCAAGTTTAAGGTCAGCCCAGGCCATATTGGGAAATCCTGTCTCAAATAAAGCGAGGGGAAGGGGAAGAAAGGGAGATGGACAGACATTTGCATCTCCTGTCTTACCTGGAATGAACACATCAAAGTCTCATCCACACTCATCATACCACCAGCATTGTCAAACTCGCCACAGTAATTTGGAGCAGAAAATAAAGTTACCAATTGTCGCTTAGCAAAAAATTCATATCCGTCTTCTACCACCTGTCAAAAGAAATAACAAATAAAAACACTTACTAGTGGTCATTTGAACCACATATGCTAATGCAGGTTAATAAAGTGAAGGCCAAACAACAACAAAGCCTCTCTGTATCAGGTGCCAAGACCCTGACCTTTTTCCCAAATACGGTAACAAAATAGAACAAAATGAATCTTCCATTGCACACACTCCCATAGACACACATGTAACTTTTTTTAACCTACAAAACCAAACCAACAAAGAAAAGAGGACAACGGAGTTGAAGGGCGGTTAAGAGCACTTGTTGCTTTTTCAGAAGGAAAAACATTCAGTTCTCAAACACTCATTTGGTAGTTCACAACCATCGGAAACTCTAGGTTCCAGGGGATCTGACATGCTCATTTGACCTCTGTAGGCACTAGGCATGCCTGTAGTGTCCACACATACATGCAAGCAAATCATTTACACATAGGAAATAAAATACATACTTTAAAAACGAAACTAAGAGGACAAAAATATTTTCAGCCAATATATTAGAAGCCAATTATGGTTTATGGATCATGAACACTTTTGAGATCAATGATTTTTAAAAAAATGAAAATAATTAACTGTATTATTAACCAGTTTATAATTGAATTCCACAACTGTCTCAGAAAAATTCTCACATCATAGTTTGTTTTTGTCAAAATACAATACTGACACATCTGGGTAGCAGCAGAATATTACCATATTACACAGAGGTCACACAGAGAACAGACCACCCCTGGATACTTTAGCAAAGCACTGTGAGGGCTGCAGTTAGGGCACCTGTACTACAGAATGTTCTCTTCTGAAACATGATCACACAGAGTGAGCTGGCCTGGCTAATACTGCCTGGGTCACTGACTTGTGAGATCTAGAGTCTGGCCTTCTCATCTACGCTCTTCCCATATAAAAATCTTTTAAGTTTGTAATTAATTATTTTATGTGTATGGGTGTTTTGCTGCAACTGTGTCTATGCATGGCTTGCATGCCTGGTGCTGTTGGAGGCTAGAAGGTGTCTCATCTCCTGGGACTGGAGTTTCAGGCAGTTTGAGCTGACACATGGGTGCTGAGAATCAAACCCGGGTCCTCTGGAAGAAAAGCCAGAGCTATTAAATCACTGAACCAACTCTCCAGCTCCCTTCCCCCACTACCTTTCTTAGGTATCGGTTCATATATTTGAATGCTTGGTCTTCAGAAAGTAGAATTGTTAGAAGTATTAGGTGTCCCTGGGATTCGGAGGTTTCAAAAGTCCAAGTCATTCTCACTGCCTCACCGCAGCTGCCTCAAGATGGAAGCTCTCAGCTACTGCCCAGAGTCATGTCTACCTGCACCACCCTCCACGCCATGATGGCCACAGACTCTCTGAGCTCAAAATTCAATTCTTTCTTTTATGAGTTCCCTTGGTCAAGTGTCAGAGTAACTAAAAGGCATCAGGGTAAATTATCTACTACCTACCTACCAATAAATGAAAATGTGTGAAATTAACAATAAAATGTCTTATACTGTATACCTGATGAGCTCGACAAATCAAGTCTAAATCATGACGATTCAGAAATTTACTGACTACATCAGCTCCAAAAGTAAAAGAAACACCACGATCATTTTCTCCCCAGCCTTGTACATCCTTATCTGGGTCGGACCACAGTAAATCACAAAGCAAACCTTTAGAAAACAGGAAAAAAAAAAAACCAATGAAATAGAAGAAAGCACAGAATACAGCACACACCTTCTGCCTTCTCACACTGTCATGATCATCACTTGTCCCTAGGCACTCCAGTCTAAACCAGTCTTTGTTAAAGCAACCACACAAGTACAACCTTCTCTGGCTTCCTAGGGCAGTACTTTCTGATGACTTCTGCATACAGGAAATCTGTGTGGCACATTCAAGTACAAGATGTGGAAGCCTTTCGCTCGTTTCTGGCTATCACTTCCTGTGTAATCAGTCAGCTTATCTGTTCCGTACATTACACTACTACTGAGCACCAGCTTACTGTATTACTTTACTTATTTATCATGAAGCCATGAACACATTAATACTTTTAAATAAGGCTGGCAAGGTAACTTTCCTTTAATTTTTTTTTCTGTCAAGATTGCTCTAATCACTTTGTTAACTGTTTTCAGGGATGATACTAGGTTTCTGAATGACTTTCACTAAATATAATTAGGTTCAAGCACATCAATATTTTATGTAAAGCAATTAACTAAACTGCTGTATATACTAACCTGTATCAGGTACATCAGTGGGTCTCATAATTCTCCGAATCTGTTCCATAGACTGTAGGTCTGGTGACAGTCCTATATATAAAAAGAGAAAGACTTGCTATCTAGCACAGTATTATACTTGTGTTGTCTTTTCTAGCTTTCTATCAAGGGAATAAATCATTACCTTTCAAGAGACTCCAAAGAGGAGCTCCACTACTCTCTTCCCGGTCACCGTTATCCTTTCTGAGAACGCACTCGGTTGCAACCTTCCCACTACTTTTGTAGCTCTATGACCACCAAATCATAGAGCATTTTTACTTTTAAGTTAAAACAACTCTCTTGGTCCCCTAAGAACCTTTCCCCATATCCCACCTCAACATGCTCACTATCCATAAAAATGTGTATTAAACTATTAATCAAAAGGATAAACAAAAAACGTACAAGAATTTATCTTTAAAGTAGAACATAAATATAAGGTAATGTTTCTCTAGTAGGTAACTCAAGTGTCATCTCCAGAAATGAAGCTAAACATACATACTGCAAACCACCACATTCCCACCTCAACTACGCCAACGCCCACGAACCACGGTTCCCACAATGTTTAGTATCTATGGAAACAATGTTTCAGTTAAAACAGTGAATCGTGCTGTCAGAATAAACGGCTCACATCTCAAGCCTCGCCCCATCTTCTCTGCATTTCTACTTCAACGCTTCCCATAAGACACTACCATGTATGAGACCAAGAAACCATTTTTCCTATAGTTCATTAAATTTAAATTTCTTCCCTATATGAAAATCCAATAGTTATTAAATTGTTCCATAATTGTGTGCAAGTGTGTGGACATGCACATGTGTGGTGAGACTGATTCTCACTATGAAGCCCTGGCTTGCATGGTCCTTGGTACATAGGCCAGGATGGCCTTGAACTCAGAAATCCACCTGCTTATCTCCTGGGTGTTGAGAGTAAAGGTGTACTTGCCTTGACTCTACCTTGTTCTGAGATTAATTACCTCATTGGCCTGAAGATCACTGATTAAAGATTAAATTTAGGTCACAGGGCTTTCAAAGCAAGCCCTTACTCTAATCTTCCTTAACTTTTGAAAAACTGTGTGTGTGTAACATCATAGAAAAGTTTATTGCTAGCCGGGCAGTGGTGGCGCACGCCTTTAATCCCAGCACTTGGGAGGCAGAGGCAGGCAGATTTCTGAGTTCGTGGCCAGCCTGGTCTACAGAGTGAGTTCCAGGAGAGCCAGGGCTACACAGAGAAACCCTGTCTCGAAAAAACAAACCAAAAAAAAAAAAGAAAAGAAAAGTTTATTGCATATTCTCCAGCGAATTCCCATGTATGTGAACTTACAAAAACCCTCATCTGAAGTAGACTAAATTGTTCATGATGACAACACAATTGGGGCTCTTTAGAAAGTCCCCCAGTCATTAGTCATGGCCATTTATGATCCTCAGAGTCAGCATATATCAGAAACACAGTTCCTTGTGAGAGACACCAAAACACTGAGGTAAAACTGGCTGCTAAGGCTGGAGAGCTAAAACCTTTTTTTTAATCTGAATTCTAATCTCTATATTCTAATCTCCTCACTTCCTAACATGTTAACATAGTGCACAAAACTTGGAAGTCATGTGAATTATGTTGTGTTTAGAGTTTGATAAAAGGCATTTAATACAGACAGAAACATAACTAGCCTCTCATTTTGAATGATGGCCCAGCACTTTTTATTAGAATTTGAGGCATGAGCTAGATCCCAGCACCACAGGAAATCATCTGACCAGCCTAGACTGAGGCAAAGTAAAAATACCATCTAGTTATCTTTTCTCTTTCTTTTTTCTTTTCTGAGATAGATTCTATGACCAAGGATGGCCTTGAGATTCTTCTGCCTCAGCCTCTGAATCCCGGGATTACAGTGTGTATGAACCACTCTTATGTTAGCACTTTTATATGAGGCATTCTTTATAAGGACCAGTGTTGAATCTATTATTTTGAGACAAGGTGTTCCTAAGCAGCTGGCCTGCCTGGCCTAGAATCTGCTGAGGCAGTCTGGCTTCTAGTTGCTGTACACCTCCTGCCATGCTCAGCTTTCCCACAGCACTGTGATTATTCCAGTTCTCTTCTAAATGACAGATTGATTACTCTACCTCCATGACAACAGAAGATTTTCTCATCAACAATAGCAGCTATAGGCAGACAATTAAAACAATCAGTGAATGTCTTCCACAATTTAATATTAAATCTTCGTTTGCCTATAAAAAGGAAAAACATAGAGAATTAAAGAATCAATAACTGCTCTCATTAGTTAACTGAAAGCCAGAATACGATGTCTTAATCTTCTCTGTGCTTGATTACTTAGCCCTTTTTTTCTGTAAGTGAATAAGCTATGTTCAGTTTCACACACTGGAGATGTAGCTCATGTTTGAGTACATCTCCAACATTCAGGTTTAATGCCACATGAATTTTTTTTTTTTTGCTTATGTATTTCTAAAAGGGGAATAAAACATTCAACACCTTCTGTAGAGTTGCAAAGACTTCAAAGATTGTACTGTTTTATGAAACACATTCACCAAACAACTTTATCTTATAAAAATCACTATAGTACAATATTTTTGAAATCATCTAACCGATTATTAGTTAATTTCTCCCCATTCAATACATTTCCTAGCCAAGTAAGTCACATAAGTGAAAATGGTACCTCTGGAGCTAGTCCATGTTAACTTAATGCACTGAGTAATGAAATATAAACCTACTGCCATCAAAGGAACCTTTCCAAGTGCCTAAGTGGTATTCACTTTAGAGCAAATTACACCTTGCCACTACAGCAAATAAAAAGACACAAGGCTATAATCTTCCCATAGCTCAGCTATAACAAAGACTGCTTCTACTAAGAGTTACCTGATTTTCCTGATCTGACACTAAGTTCAACTACCAAGCCAGAGAAAGGATGAAAGTCACAACTATTAATTTCCTGTTTTATGTCCAAGCCTACCTTTTAATGAATAAGTATAATTTATAGACTGTTTACAAGCGGCTTTCCCACACGTTGTTCCATTTGATGTCTTTTCTATCCTTAAGAACACTCATGCCTCACATTGTCTTCTAAGAACACACAATATACGCATAGAAAGATGGCTCTTGTCTGACGCACTTCAACTTACTTCCTCTACACAAGTCTGCTTTAAGTCACAAAAATATAACATAAAACTTAACTACAGAGTGATTACTATTATAACATAAATTCTGGGTTTTTGGGGTTGTTTTCTTTTTAGAGTAACTTGCCTTGAATATTACCACATGCCAATGTTAGAAGTGACTAACATACAACACGTTCACAAACATTTGTTATAGCATCACAGGAATTAAACTAGGACTTTGATGAAGACTACCATATTTAAGGAAGAAAAAAAGAAAGAAAAAGTAGATTCTAGTGGATAATTTAGCAGTCAAAAATAAATTTAATCAGAAAACTACTAGAAATGACTCAACTGTAAGTGACCAAACATACTCACTCAGTTTATCATTTAATTAAACTGAAAAACCAAATCCAAATGCAGGGCAATGACAAGAACACTGTATAACAAAGGACCGGCAGCCTCTCTAGGTGTACAAACAAATTAAAACCCTAAAAATGAAACTGACTTTTACTTAGGATTCTGTTTATGTGCATGCACGTGTACCTGCTTGTCTCTGTATATGAACCATGTGTATGAAGTGACTGCCCAGGTCATAAAGAATGGGATCGCCTGAACTGGAGCTAAAGGTAGTTGTGTGTCTCGTGATGCAGGTGCTGGGAACCAAACCCAAGGCCTCTGGAGGAGCAGCAAGGGCTCCTAACTGCTGAGCCATTTCTCTACTTTTAGGTACAAGGAAAGGATCAACTACAAGTAGTCCTCTGGTCTCCAAATGTGTGTCATGATACCATGCATGTACTGAATGTGCACATACACACAAACTAATGAATAAACATTGTAATAATGAATGAATGTAAAAAGCAAACCCTATCAAACACAGACTACTGTCTGTAGTGACCACTGTATTTGTTTCACTTGGATATTTCACCAGATAAACTAATTAAAAGAGGGCCTCCTTCAGCCAACTAAGCTGCAGCCAGCCTGAAACATGACCAAGGAAATTCCAAGAAACAATTTAATGTGTTTCCTAGTTTTAGACTCTTCTTTCTGGGTCTTTGTCTAAGATCCTACTTAAAAAATCAACAACCCAGTTTCTCTAAATTGAAGAACGTCACCTGAACTGTACAAGCACACGGAGACCCCTGTGTTTTAACCCCACTTACACTCATCGTAGAATCCATAAATGCGATTGATGCTAGCACACTCATGGTTTCCCCTTAGAAGAAAGAAGTTCTCCGGGTATTTGATTTTGTAAGCCAATAGCAAACAGATGGTTTCCAAAGACTGCTTTCCTCTGTCCACATAATCTCCTAAGAAAAGATAGTTGGCTTCTGGTGGAAAGCCTCCATATTCAAATAATCTCAGTAAGTCTGTATACTGTCCATGAATATCTCCTAGAACCAAAAGAAGTCAGGTTAGAAAATTTGATTTCAATTTTTACACTTCTATGACTTAGAACCTGAAGATCTAGAAAAGCTGTGTCTGAATGAATCCCTTTGTTGCAGGAGGTATTTAAAACAGCCTTTTCTTGGGCTGACTAGACTATCTAAGCTGCGTGGGCTCTGCCTAGCTCAGCTGCCATGCTCCACGGCCAGAGACCACGTGCAGCCAGAAACAGCAGCCCCACCACCCATGAGACACCTGCATGGGGATGGCTCTGTCAATCTTCCACGTTATCTCCAAAAGGCTGGGCAGTGCCCAGACCATCCTGCCAACCACGTGGGCCCAGTAAGAAAATGAGACTTGAATGCTTAAACATTAATCAAAGGCTTTATATATTTGGTAAAGCTCACTAACAATATGCCTATACAATTCGAGGTATTTCCCAATTAGCTAACTTAAATATAAGTTGTTACCCAGGACTGCTCTCCATACCTGCATGGCTCTTCATTCTCCTAATCTCTGCTTTCCCTAGCTCCTCCTCCTCCTCTCCTTACTTCTCCCACTTTAGCTCCTCCTACATCTCTTCCCTATAGAAACTGGGATGATAAAACTAATATTGTTGTACCCCACAAAAATTTCAGGCAATTTCTTGAAGGGGTACTAGTATGAAATACGAACAATCACTGACTTAAAATGATTTAATTTACAAGGTTCTCACTGTGTAAGCACTGTAGCTCTACTGACTTTTTCCATGCTTGTGAAATGTGGTATAATACTTGGGAGATGCTGAGTGGCAGTAGCAAGCTGCTACTTGCTAGTGGTGACTCCCCACCAGTCAAGTGACCATGACTATAAAACACCGATGGTTTACAGAGAGATGTATCGAGCAATAATGCTCAGCACTGGTGTTCTAAATGTATTTGGGGCTTATTATATCTTCAACTTGATGTTATTACTTTATTTATAATCATAAGATACTGAACATTTCTATAAAGTTTCAAACTACTGCTTTTGCCTTAAGGGTGATACTCTAAGCTAATTAATCAACATTTACTTTGCTTCTATTTATTTGATGGATACTGTACAAGGCACCACACACGATTTAATAAACCCCACAGAAAAAGAGAATACAACAAAAGATGTACACTAAATCTGTAGTACCCTCAATCTAATCACAATGATTCCTCAATAGTCCCTGGAATGAGGAGGCCCTCCAAGCTGGGACAAGGAGGCAACCATTGGGGTAACTCTCAGCCTGGACTCTAGGGAGCCCTTCCACAAGCAGTTTCTGTCCAAGGAGAACATGGCCATCCATTTCTCCTGACTTAACTTACATAATGCTAACCTCTTACTACAGTCCTCTCTGATTTTTGCCCAAACCCTGTTACCTTGCCCAGAGCTACTTCTCTGACATTATCCTAGAAGCCTGATGTTCTGAGGTTAGGAGATACTCCTAGCCCCCACTACCCTGCAACCCCACCTGGGTGACATTATGGAGCTCTGAGTGTTGATGGAATGTGTCCCTTCCCACCTTGTTCCTAACAGACTAGTAACCCCCCAAAGAAGGAAGAGGTCCTCCTCCAAGCCAGCCCCAGGGCCTTTGCCCTGACAGTATGATACTGAGCTCAATGGAACTCTTGTATGGAAAGGGAAGCAGCCTGGGAAAGGACAGTAAATACTCTATTAGCAAATAAACATTTCTGAGCAGTTAAAAGAAAATACCCAAACATCTTCAAGTTACATGGACTCAAGGTAGAAACAAGCAAAAAAGGCATTTTTGCACGTGGCAAAAGCTATCCTAAGTGCATAGAAGCATCTTCAGAAACACTATATATAACCATTACAAAGAATACCTGCATCATCAAAGGAAGAGCCAACTCGCTGTAGTATTCGTATCATTTCCTGCTGTACATGAACTACAGAAAAATGCTACTTTTAATGTAATAATTTCTAAGTTTTTGTCTCAGGCTAAAACAACTCTAAGACTTAAAAGAACAAATACAGATTGTAAGTAGTGTCCTGAAAAGAATCACTGCAAGCTAGAGGACCAGGGACACCACCACACTGACACTTCTAGAACTGCTTTTTCTTTTCTTCTCCTTTTCCAGACAGGGTTTCTCTGTGTAGCCTGGCTGTCTTAGAACTCCATCTGTAGTCCAGGCTGGCCTTGAACTCAAAGATCTGCCTCTGCCTCCTGAGTACTGGGATTAAAGGTGTGGGCCACCACTGACTGGCCCTATTAACTGTTTTTCTAAGCAGCTTTCTAGAATGCCAATTTCCTCACATCCTTAAAAGCACTAAATATCAATCCCTGACATTTTGTTTGTAATCTGATAAGTCAGAGATGTTTTTAAAACTGTATTCCACTGATTTTTAGCAATCTCTTAGGATCTGCCCATCTTTCTTAACACTGTTCTCTTTATTTCCAGGGCCATTTTATATACTACAGATAGCAACCTTCTGTAATGTATTAAATATTTCTCTGTTGCTTCTAACCTGTCATTATTATGAATTCCAATAGATTCCAATTTAATAAACCTATCAAATTTAGAAGCTGTCTCTAAATCACCATTGCTATACATACAGGAGCTTTAGAATTTATACAAATGTGCTTTAGAAAACTCATTTTTAACTTTACCCATTTACGTACCACAAATTTTCAGTGGTGCTTCCAATTCCAAAAGAATAGGCTGGCTGAGGAAGATTTCACGAGACTTGATACACAGTCCTCGGACTTCAGCTTCAGTCATTTGCACAATCTTGCCCGGGCGACATCCTCGTACTGATAAAACGACGTGGAAGCTCATCAGTATTACAAAGTTATTCATAAAATAAAATGTTTAAAAACAGCTACATCCATATTTTGAAGACAAAAAAAAATCACACATAGATTGAGTTGTTTGGCTAACAATGAGTTTATTTTATGAAATGTGGTATTAATTCCTAATGTTGCTGGTTTCTGAGGATACTCCTCAAATCTGTACCAACTAAATGTACTCTTCCTTGTTCTCCAGTGGCCAGCATGAGCCAGTAGACCAAGATACTTAATGGACTTCAAGGCTAGAATCCCTGAAGGCCTAGCTTACTCCCATCAAACCAAGCCTTGCACTGTGCAGGAAGCAGAACAGCATCACTAGGGAGCCAGTGGCCATGAAGAAAGGAGTGAGGGGATCCAGCTTCAAACAGTTCCATCAACTATCAGCAGCACCAAGGCCTATTAACCACACTTCTAGTTGCTGATGAAAATAAACACCACAACATTAAAATGCTACACCTATTTCCCATTTATAAATGAAACCAACCAACCCCCCCAACCCCGTCTCTCTGTCTCTCTCTCCTTCCCCACCTGCCTCAAAAAAACAAAATTCAACTCAGGTACTCATACATTAAAACTGAATATTTGCTGGGCAGTGGTGGCGCACGCCTTTAATCCCAGCACTTGGGAGGCAGAGACAGGCGGATTTCTGAGTTTGAGGCCAGCCTGGTCTACAGAGTGAGTTCCAGGACAGCCAGGGCTACACAGAGAAACTCTATCTCAAAAAACTTGGAATATTCTGTGATTATATCTAACATCAAAGTAGAAAAAAGAGGTAAAAGAATACAACACTGTACAAGAATACAGCATTGTACATAAGCTGAAGCTAAATGACAATTATAATTAAGTCAAAAGATGAGTGTAGGTCACTTAAAATGTAAAGACTATCTTTAAAGCATATAAGGACCTAATTTAAATTTCCCAGAACTCATGTTAAAAAGCAGGGTGAAGTAATTATCAGCACAAGGAAGACAGAAACAGAGGTAGATCCCTGGGGGTCTCACTGGCCAGCCAGCCTAATCTGCTTAGAAAAACCCAAGTTTTTCACATCTGTAATCTGAGCATTCATGTAAAGCTGTGTTGGGTTTCAATTTTTTAAAAAATAGTTTTGCTGATTGTTTACTTTGAATTCAAGGGTGAAATCTAGGCCAGTGAGAGACTGTTTCAAAAGACAAAATTAATGTAGCAGGGGGATGGCCTTGAACTCCTGATATTCTAACTTCCACTTCCCAAGAGCTGGGATTATAGGCATCTATCACTACACCTGGTTTTAGAATTTGGATTTTGTTTGCATATATATATATGTATGTATATATGTATATATGTATGCATGTATGTATTTTTACTGTTTCACTGTGTAGCTCTGGTTGACCTCGAGCTCAGAGATCCACTTGTCTCTGTCTCCCAAGGTGTGTGTTTAAGTGGGGAAAGTATGAACCATGAAAGGTTAAAAGTTTCTGGCCAAGTAAATGCAGAGCTAAAAATGACAGTTTAGAAGTCTTCAATTCAGCAAGTTCTTAGAAGCCCACTGTGTACTAGTTGTTAAAAGGATAGTAGCAATGGAGCCAATGAAAGCACTTTTGGTTATCACAAAACCATTTAAAGTAGGCACAATGGCATGTGCCTGAAATGAAAGGACTCAAAGTCAGCCTGAACATAAGACCCCAGTAACATCAATGAGGCTCACAGTGTATGATTTATACTTTATGAACAAAATTAGTTGAAATTAAATGGCAATTTTAATTAAGTCAAAAGATGATTGCGGGTCATTTGAAATGTCAATTTAAAGTGGACACCCTTTTCTGTTATCTGTCAATTAAATGTGTTTAATTTGTTATAGGCTCATCTCTGAGTCGAGAAGATCACAGAAAAGAGCACTAGACCTTCTCCATTAACACTCTCTGTCCTATTCCCAGGGTCCCTCACTGAACATGGTGTTAGGCTGGCAGCCATCCTCCACAGCATGGGGTGGATGCTGTGCCACAGCACAGGTGGCTACACTTAGCTTGTAACACTCGTGTTGGGGGGCTTCATTCATGTTTGGTCAAAGAACGCTTGCCTGCAGAGCCATTTCCCCTGCTGTAGGTTTAATTTTTGAACCCCTAAGTAATTCTATGACTTGTATTAACATATTTGCAAGTTTAAAATGCATTAACTTAGTCACGTTAATCTACAAAACCAAAAATTTTATCAAACAAACCCACGTTTCAATGACGGTGGCTGAAGTTGTGTTTGTAACAGCTTCTTAGGATTACTAATCTTCCTCCCTATCTGGTAGCAGCACTAGGGTGCATTTCCGTCTGAAGCAGATCTTAGAGACTGATGAAACACTATCAGAAACTAAAGGTTCAAAAGGCAAGTGATCAAATCTCAAAAATGAACTGGCCAAATGTTAGAAAACCAAGCCAGTCCTCAGAGCAACTCAATTCTTTTTTTTTTCTTTAAGATTTATTTATTTTATGTGAGTATGTGAGTACACTGTAGCTGTCTTCAGACACACCAGAAAAGGGCATCAGATCTCATTACAGACGATTGTGAGCCACCATGTGGTTGCTGGGAATTGAACTCAGGACCTCTGGAAGAGCATACAGTGCTCTTAACCGCTGAGCCATCTCTCCAGCCCCGCAACTCAATTCTTTCCGTTCAGAATGATGCACCTCCTGGGTCTAAGAGCATGTCACATTTCTCAGTCGTCTTGGAGGGGTAGAGGTAGCATAAATCGAAAAATCAGCTGTTCCTGTTACAGTCGACAATACTGACAGGACTCCAGTGTTTGAATTATAGGTCCAGATGTAAGGTCACATCACACATTATTAAGGTACAGTCAAGTCTGCATACTTCACTAGGCTCAGAACACTATCATCATCTGTCATTTGGCCTGTCTGGTATCCCAGAAAGTCCAAGTTATCTCACTGTACAATAAGAGATTTGATAACTTAGGGTCAACAACACAAGGGTTTCACAAAACTGTAGGAAGCAAAAGGCAACAGGAACAATTCAGAACCCATCACAATCAGTATTTTTTCCATTTTATATACAAAATTTCCTGGTAAAATCCTTCAGCCTGCAATAAAGCCACACTAAGTAAGACCCCAATATAGCAAACATCTACTATACTATCACTAAACAAAACAGATTCTAAGGTATTGTATACAGGTAACTAAGCCTGAATGTACGACTCTATGAATGGTTAACTACCACACACCCAAGTAAGCCTCTTCTCAACTCAGGATATACTGCTCCCTGCAACCAAAAACATTCCTCTGTGCCCTAAATAACAATGTCCAAGATCACTATTCCTTCACTACAGAGTCATCTGACCTGTTTTTAAATTCTGTTTAGAAAACAGAAATAAACTATTCATAATCTTTTCTGTGACACCTACTTACTACCTGTGACACACAGGTAACTGTGTGGTCATCTGCAGTGCTCCACTGAAGGACTTAACACTTTCGTGCCACCATCAATGTCATCAATAACTTCACGTACATTTCTCTTGAACATTTCTTAACATTGAGTAGGGCAAGTCTCAGAGAAGGCTGATTTTTATTTAAGAGACACCAGCACAGTTTTATATAGTGATTGTATCAATTTATAATAAAACCCATCATGTTGCCCTGTAACTTTACCAACACTAGCTATTATCCGTATTATAGATTGTAATGGTTTTGCTGAATATACAGCAGCATTCTCTGAAACCTTAATGTGCATTTTCCTGATGACTAAGGTTTTTGAGTGCCTTTTCCTATAATTAGTGGGTCATTTAAATATTGTTTGCTTATTCTTTAAAATGTGATGGACCTTTTCCCTTCTCTAAATACTGTTTCAATGAAAAGATGTTCTTTAATGTACATAAATTTTAAAACAATTTCAACTAGGTTAATCTTGTTTCACTTCTTAGTGCTTTTTGCAGCTTATCACTACCCTCTCTAAGAACATTGCTTTTTTTTCTTTATGACATTTAATTAATTAACTGTATAATATATCGTAAGTTAGGTTAGTATATTGCTTGAAGTAAGTCATTTAAGTTTTTTTATGTGTATAGGTGTTTCACCTGCATGTATGTCTGTGTACCCCATGTATGCAGTGCCAGTGGAAGACACAAGAAGATGTCAGATCTCCATAAATTAGAATTACAGACAAGTGAGCCATCACATGGGTACTTAAGGCCTCACTATTTTCTCACTATGTGATATTATATACCACTGGAATATATATAGGAATCAATTTTGTATGCTGACTTGGTGTACTATAAGCTTACAGTTTCTTTGACTTTTTAAGGCCAATCATTTGTTATAAAAATTTTAACGCCGGGCTGTGGTGGCACACGCCTTTAATCCCAGCACTTGGGAGGCAGAGGCAGGCGGATTTCTGAGTTCGAGGCCACCCTGGTCTACAGAGTGAGTTCCAGGACAGCCAGGGCTACACAGAGAAACCCTGTCTTGAAAAAAAAAAAAAGTTTTAACTATTTTCCAATCCACAATGGTTTAAATGAGAATGTCCCCTATACGCTCATATATTTGCATGCTTAGTCCCCAGTTGATGACCTATTAGGGAAGGATTGGGAGAGATGGCCCTGTTGGAGTAGGCACCTTGCTAGGGGTGTGCTTTGAAGTGCTAAAAGCCCAAACTCAGTTGCTCAGTCAACTGTGTCCACCTCCCACCTGTCAGCCACTGTTCTAGCACCATGCTTATCTGTTTCCTACCATAATGATCTTGGAATACGCCTCTCAAACTGTAAATGCTTTCTTTTATAAAAGTTGCCTTGAAGTCAGGTGCGATAGTGCATGCCTTTTGTCAGCACTTGAGAACCACAGGCATGTGAATGAATACCTCTGAGTTCCAGGCCAGCACAGTCTACAGAGAGAGTCCCAGGACAGCCAGGCTACAAAGAGAAACCCTGTCTAGAGAAACAAAAACAAAACAACAGAAAGTTGCCTTGGTCATGGGGTCTCTTTTACAGCAATGGAAGAACAACTACGACAGAAGTTGTTACCTGAAGTGGTATTGCTGTGACAGGCTTGACCACGTTGCTTGGTGGAAGCAGACTTTGAGGATATGGACTAGGAAAGTGGTTGAATGCTGTAGGTGAGGCTTAACATCCTAATAGGAGCTGGAAAGCTAGTAGGGCAGAAAGCCAACTTGAACTGTGCAGACCCAGCTTAAGAGTTTTCAGACAGGAAGAATATTATCAGCTGACAGAGACCATTATTGTGATATTTGGCAAAGAATGTAGCTGCTTTTTGCCCACATCCTAAGTATCTGCCTGAGGCTAATTAAAGAGTTTTGGATTAATGTCACTGGCAGAGGAGATGTCAAAGACTTCCTAGTATAGACTGCATGAAGGTTTGCGTGAAACCTGGACTGTGTTGGAGAACCCAAAATACTGGAGATGTCAGAGTCATGGAATACCTGCCAAAGAGAGTTGCTATCACATTGTGGAACTAGCCCAGGAGAGAGAAATGTGTTGCAGTCAACAAAACTGAAAGGAACTGGAGATCTGAAGAGTGCTTTGACATCAGACTCAGATACAGAACTTGGGAGTCTATACTGCTAGGTTTTAGTCTTGCCTTGGTCCTGTATTTTATCACTATGCTCTCTTCCCCTTTTTTTGAATGGTCACGTATATTCTATGCCACTCTATGTTACAAGTATATAATTTGCCTTTTGGTTTTACATGGGGTTACAGTTAAGAGACTGTCTTGAGTTGGACAGAGGTGGCACATGCCTTTAATCCCTGCACTTGGGAGGCAGAAGCAGGTGAATTTCTGAGTTCAAGGCTGGCCTGGTCTACAGAGTGAGTTCCAGGACAGCCAGGGCTACACAGAGAAACCCTGTCTTGAAAAACAATAGGGGTGGTGGGGAGAGAGATTGACTCTGTCTTGAGTCTCAGGACAGACTTGGACTTTTAAACAGTGTTGAGACTGTGATAAGACTATTGGGACTTTTAAAGTTCAATTAAATGTATTTCGCATTATGATATGGCTACAAGTCTATGGAAGCCAGGACCTAGAACGCGATGGTTTGAATGAGAATAGCCCCCACTAGCTCATATCTCCATGCTTAGTCACCACTTGATAAATTATTTGAGAAGGATTAGGGATTAGGTGGGTACTTACTAAGGTAGGTGTGTCGCAGAGGTGTGGGAGGGTTTTGGGGGTGGGCTTTGAGTTTCCAAAAAGCTCAGTTTCTTCCTTCCTTTCCCTAACCCCACCCTCCTGCTGCCTGTGGCTCAGGATTATAAAGCTAAACTAAATGCTTTCTTTTATAAGACTTGCCTGGGTCACAGTCTCTTCATAGCCATAGAACAGTGACTAACATACAATCCTTGTTTATTTTCTCTTCCTTGTTGAATTGGCCAGAACTTCCAGGAACAGAAGTGATGCTGTTTCTCCCATCATGATCCTGAATCGGAGGAAATGGCATCCAGCAACTCATCTCAGGTCTGACAACTATATCTTTATGTTCCTTATCTTGAAGATAAGCTTGTTTCTACTTTACTAAGAATTTCTGCTGGGAAAGGTATTCAATTTTACCAAATACTTTTAAATCAAGATAACCACTAACTCTATTTTATATTGTTACCATGATTTACCTTAATTGACATTCTGAGTATTAGTGAATTTGGACTCCTAAAACAAGCCTAAAACATTAGTTATGACATGCTATCTTTTATACATAGTTAGATTCAACATGCAAATATTTTTGCTGAGTTTTTAAGATCATAATTATTAACACACATTAATTGGGTTTCACAGTGACAAATGTGCTCAAGACTTTTGGATATTGATTAGATTATTTTTTTCTTTTATTTACATTCACTATGTAAATAAGACATTATCAGGTCAGAATTTATCACTCTATTTGTTTCCAGTCTAACCTATCTGCTCTTTTTCCTTTATTCTTTCTTTTTTGAATTTCTTGGGGTGGGGGACATCAACTCATTTTATTTGCACCACCATTACTTGTCTTTCATTTACTGTTGTTTTTAAAACAAGGCCTCACAAAACCCAGGCTGGCCTTTGATCTTCTGGCTTCCACTTTTCTGGTGCTTTGCAAGAACAAGTAAGTGCTCTTACTTACTTTCCAAGCCATTCATCCCCTGCCCCTCTCCTCACTCTCTCCCCACAATACATTTTAAAACAGGCCCGTGCCACCACACCAGGCTCCTCCTCGCTTTTCCCCTCTACTTTAAAAGTCTATGTGTACGAGTGAGTGTGTTTTGCCTGCATGTTTGTTATGTATCATATAGGTGAAATGCCTCCTACAGATAGATGCCAGAAGAGGCTCAGATTCCCTGGGACTGGAGTCTCAGATGTTTGCAAGCTGCAGTGTGGGTGCTGGGACTCACAGCCCTGCTCTTAGCCACTGAGCCATCTTTCTAGACCCTTTAACCAACCAATTTTCTAAGCTAACTTGCCTTTATTTCTTCCTTTACTGGTGAAGGACAGTCTTACTAGATTTGGAATTCTAGGTAAGCATTTCTTTTTTCTTTCCTTCTTTCCTCTTTCTTTTTTTTTTTTTTTTTGGTTTTTTGAGACAGGGTTTCTCTGTGTAGCCCTTGCTGTCCTGGAACTCACTCTGTAGACCAGGCTGGCCTCAACTCAGAAATCCGCCTGCCTCTGCCTCCCAAGTGCTAGGATTAAAGGCGTGTGGCTAAGCATTTCTTTTTCTTTTGCTGTTTAAGAAAGCTATTCTGCTTGAGCTTTAGTAGTTTCAATGACAGATCTGCCATCATCTTCCTTCTCCCCCCACCCCCCACTGTTACCCTAAGGGTAATCTGGTAGCATTTAGGTTTTTGGTTTTTATTTTGTTTTGTTTTTTGAGTCAAGGTCACACCATGTAACCCTGGTTGGTCTCAAACATGGAATTCAAAAGAAAATTTCAAGTGTCAGCCAAGTGAGGTAAGCTATTTTACCAATGGTAGGTCAATTATGCTTGATTGAAATAATCTTTTAAAAAATCTTGAGACAATAATTTTAAAGACTATCAGCCAATTAAAGACACTGAGGACAATATCAACAATTAAAGAGCTGACTTTGAGGATTTTTTCATAGCCCTGGCTAGTTGGCAGTTGTTACTCCATGCTAAGCTGTTTGAGGAGCTAGTGTTCAAACTGATACTCCAAAGTTTGTCTCTAAGAATGTTTTCAAAGAAGCTAAGAAAAAAACAACTCAGTATTATAACTTACTTTGGGTAGTAAAAACAAAACAGGGACCAGTTACAAAGTTTGTGAAAATGTAAAGGGTCTTTAAAGTCTATGATGTTATTCTGTAGAAAAATACCTTAACCTATCATGTTATCAAACCAGTAATATCAGTAACCAACTTCATTTGTCCTCATGAACTTAAATTAACCATTGATAGTTTTGTGATTACGGCTGTAATTTTAACTTAATAAAAGTTTTGGAATGAAAGTTAGTTTATGTGAATAAATGTGTCTGTGTGTAGGTATGAGTGCATGAGTGCAGGTACTATGGAGACCAGAGGTATGGCATCCCTTAGCATTGGAGTTACAGGAAGTTGAGTGTTGGAAACCAAATATAGAACTTGTGCAAGAGCAGCACAAGTTTATAACTGCCAATCTCTTCAACCCATGAAAAATATTCTTAATCATCATTACTAAGTACAGAATAGTTTTAGATAGGGTCTTAATATATAATCTACACTGACTTCAAGTTCAAGTTCTCCCTACCTCAGACTACTGAGTGCTTGAGTTACAGGTATATATTATGTGTGACCTCACTACCCAGCACTTAATGCTACTTAGCAAGCTCAACTTCTAACTCTTAGAACTCCCCCCACCACAGTTTGCAAACATAGTGTATATCATTTTAACAACAGCATTTTCATTTTCCATGCTATTAAATGCTAAAATAAGTTAGATCTTGCCGGGCGGTGGTGGCACGCGCCTTTAATCCCAGCACCTGGGAGGCAGAGGCAGGCGGATTTCTGAGTCTCGAAAAACCAAAAAAGTTAGATCTTTATTCTCATAAATCTACAGCAAATTGTTTACCAATTCAAGATACAGCCCCCTTCAGACTTTAGGTGCAAAAGCAATTTCCACATCAAAATCTATGTACTGTATAGCTAAGCAGCTTTCACCTAGCTCTGTGAAAATGTCAAAAGAACTAAAATGTGTTCTAACTAATGAATATGCTTAATTAAAATCATATGCTTATAGACCACTGTTAACATCTGGGGGCTCTTAACTATATGAAAGGACATCTTCCAAGATTAGATACATAAAATCTCATCACAGATCACCAGCAGCAGATGAGCACTTAAATCAAATTTAATGATCAATACTGAAAAGGCTAACTTTCAGTCTTTTTTTTTTTTCTCTCTAAGACAGGGTTTCTCTGTGTAGCCCTGGCTGTCCTGGAACTCACTCAGTAGACCAGGCTGGCCTCGAACTCAGAAATCCGCCTGCCTCTGCCTCCCAAGTGCTGGAATTAAAGGCGTGCGCCACCACCGCCCGGCCCCCTAACTTTGAATCTTAAGTAAAATGTTAGTCTCTCCAAAAGAATTCCATTCCAGACTGTTCTTAACCATTTTAGTACAATTTTTTTATGTGTGAAATTTTTCCACTACAGGATTATCTTTTGAACCAAGAAGGATGTGTGATGTCTTCATGCATCCTTTATGCACACTAGAGTTTATCTTTCACTGTCATCTATACTTTCTCCAATTTACTCTAAAACAGAAGGACAGCAGGAAACACAAGGAACCAATTCTATCCCTTTACAGGTGTGCCTCACAACATCTTAGCTATTCCCATCTCATTTATGCCCCACCTCCCCATCCCCCATCACTGACTAGTGTCAGCTACTCCAGAGTTCCTAAAGTCTGCATAGATAATTCTTCTATATTGAGCACAAAAGTCTATTAGCAAGAAGAGCAAAAGTAAAACTTTTGTGTTTTTCATGAATTCCCTAAGGGATCTGTACACACTGCAAGTAATCCCCCCCCCCCCGCCACACACACACACACACACACACACACACACACACACACACACACACTGGCAAACAAAACATCAGGTAGAATACAGAGTGAAAGATGTCGATAAATGAGCTGGGATGAAATCGCTCAGGAATAAAAAGGTATGAACTCCTATTGTGTTGACATTGAGGGGACACAAGTAATGTCCTTAAAACTTTTTGACACTTTGATACACACTTGACCAGAGGTATCAAACTACTAGGAATCTAGTTTGTTCACTGCCATGCAGTTCAGTAAAATACTGACATAGAAGCAGTAAGAATGATCAATTAAACCCAGCTCCTGAAATTATATCTTTAATTGTCTATAGGAGAAAAGGCAAAGTATCCAAACATACGTCTGCTGCATGCTACAACACAGTAATTGTCTCAAGGGAAAATATATGGCTGAAAAACTATCGTTACCAGACTTACATAATTAACAGATGCTCTCAAATCAAACAAAAATGATCATTTCAAAGAAAACAGTACTTGTAGGCGTTCAAGATTTCAGTAAACACTGGAAACCTTGTCTCCTCTAATACTTCACTCCAGTCTTAAGGTCTCTTCTGATGAGCTCTATTGATATTTAGATGAGTCTAGATCTATATAATTCAATGAAGCATTTTCCAAATGACCAATGGGCTATCACCAAGTCACTCATAAGACATTTATAGTACAAGATAGATCTAGTTTAATGTAGAAAAAATAATTTGTATTACAATTTTAAAAAAGCCCCTTGTTGATTCCTGATAATACCAGAAAGTATTCACAATTATCTAAAATGGTTGGCTATTTACTTACTTACTTACTTACTTGAGTTGGTATCTTACTATGTAACCCTGGCTGCCCTGGAATTCACTGTGGAGACCACGGTAAACTTTAACTCAGAGATGTGCCTGCCTCTGCCATCCCAGTGTCTGGCATTACAGATGTGCACCATGGCTGGTAAAGACACCATTTCCTAATTTTGTAAAAATATGGATGCAGGCAAAGCTACTTGTTCCCAAGATTGATTAGCTGAATTGGCCCCCCAGATCCAATGTGGAAGAAGCAAAGAACCACTCCCAAATGTTGTCCTCTGAGTTGTACAAACACACACAAACACACATGCACACATACAAAATAAATGTAATTTTTAAATGCCAACATAGATATAATACAAATATAGGTTTTCTTCACATATTTCAGCCAAGACCATGAATCAAAACACACTGAACCTGACACCCAGGCAGAGCCCTACAAGTTCCAGGCCAGCTTCATCTACACAGAAAGTTCCAAGCCATCCAAGGCTACATAAGACCCTGTCTCAAAACAAGCAAACAAAATACAATAACCAACCACAATGAAACAACAAAGGATAAGAATTCAGCTGCCTCTTGTGCAGACTTGAGGTTTACACAAATGAATAGCAACATTCTCAATAATTTATGAAGCTATTTTTTCACAAATAATCATTTATGCTAAATTACAATGACTACTGCTTCAAATAAATTAATCATAAAAGTTCTTATGTTTTGTAGCTGTTCTGGTGGTAGCTTCTGTTACTCTGGGATATTCTAATGGTTTTGGAATAAAACACCTTTATGGTGAAACAAGCTGGGTCAACCCTCCCTGTTACAGTCTGAGCATGCTCCTGGTAATGCACACAGAGTCTGTGTGTCCTTCCTTAGACAGGGCACTGAAATTTAAGACCTTATCTGGCCAGTGATTCAGAGAGGTTAGAAATACTCTATAAATCACTGTGCTACATACATGGAGAGCTAGAAGGAACAACACCTGTCTGTGCCTTGTGCATTACAAGTTCCTACCAAGAATTAAAGATCATCCTTCACCAAACCAGAGGCTATGGCTAGTGATGTTTATAACACCTTTTACATCAGAATGGGTTTCTCCATTTTTGGTCTCGTACCTCCCATAGTAGAATAAAGACTGTCTCAGTTTTTCCATCTCATTAATCAAATAGAGATTCTGTTACAGAATGTACTTTAGAAAACAGCTGTAAAAATTACACTTTACCTACTAATAACAACTTTGGAAGTATGGCAACTGAGTTTTCAGAATAAAGTGACATACAGAAAGACCTTGACTTCTCTTTCCAACCTTCACTGATCCTTTTTTTCCCCTAGAGAAAATAAGCCCTGAAATGGTTATTTATAGTTACAACAGAAGTGGTTCCCAGGGGTTATAAATTTGTACGATAACAAAGCTAAAAACAAAACAAAACAAAAACAGGATAGTCAAGAGTCTACCAAACAAACTCCAGTAAACCATTTCTTGCCTACTGACAGTGAAATTAATTCTGAAACTTTTGTTTCAGAAATACTCAATGGGAGTTTAGTCATATAAAAATACCTTGACATTTCTATTTACTAGTCTGAATTTGCCACTATGGCCACTGAAAATGGAACAGTCAAACGATAACTGTAAAGAGTATGATGATATACACCTGTAATCCTAGCTTCTTGGGAGACTAGGTCAGAAGATTCAAAGTTCAAGGCCTGCTTGAGATACAGGGCAAGCTCAAGGCCAGAAAGGCTACTCTCTTAGGTAAATTTGTCAACAATTAAAAGGCCCGGAGAAGTATTTCACTGGCAGAGCATCTTCAACATAATGTCCCTTAGTACCCTAAGGGGGATGGTGGTAACAAAACAAAAACCATACTAGAGTTAGCTGACTGTTCTCTTCACAGACAGTAATTCAAATACATCTCTAAATTTCAATGAATTCTTATTTGGAAACTTCAGAAAACATCTCTAGGGTTTTGTTGTTGTTGTTTTTCCCCCCTCAAATGAGTTTCCTTTACTTGCTGGACTAACAAGGATTGGGCTATTTATGACTTAGTTTGAAAAAAAGACATCACTATGTATGTATGCGTGACTCACCTCTCACCCAGAACACTCAAGAGAAGACGTCTACCTCCAATGATCTACTCTCCAGCCTGCTCTTCCTTCTAATGGGTCCTACCTCATATCCACACAGTATGATGATGTTCCCTGTGAGGGAAGAGACAGCCAGAGCAGCTAGCACCTACTTCAACCTGTCTTTTAAACTGCTAGGTCTAAACTTGAAGCAATGTAACCAGTAAAACAAGCTTTAAACCCTCTGCAAGTTTTCCAAAAGTCTAAACTCAGAGTTCCCACGTAACAATTCCACTCCCAGCTATACAACCTAAGGAACAGAAAGCCTAAACAGAAAGCCTAAGTCCACTCAAAAACTGAACACAGATGTTGAGAGGATTGTCCACAAAGGTCAAAAGGGAAAACTCAAATAGCCATCAACCAGTGAGTATTTCTGAAAATTGTTACACAAACACGATGAAGTATTATTCAGACGTAAAAGGAATGAAATACTAATACATTTTACAACATAGATGAAACTTGAAAACATTCAAAGAGGCCCAGGAGTCACAGAGCCTTTAATTCCAGCAGCAGCCTGTGAGTTTGGGGCCAACTAAGACTACACAGTAACACCTTGTCTCAAAAACTAAAAGACAGAAAATTAGTCACAAATGACCATGTCACATACACTTTCACTTACATAATATGTGCATAAACAGGCAAATCTATGGAGAAAGAAGGCATATTAATGATCTCTTCTACAGCCTGGACTAGGGGGAGACAGATGAAGAAAAAAGAAACAGGGCTTGTGTGAGAGGAGGGAGGGATGGAGGGAGGGAGGGAGGGAGAGCGTTCTAAAGCTGACTATGGAGATAGCAGTAAAACACTGGACACACTAAAACTCACTAACACAGCAACAATAGGCAAACCTCGTGGTATGTGAACTGCATCTCAAAGTTGTCTTTAAAAGGGAAGGTTTGGACTGGAGCAGTGGTTCAGTAGTTAGAGCACTGGCTGTTCTTGCAGAAGACCTGGGTTCAAATCTCAGCACCCACAAGGTGGCTGAGACATCGTAACTCCAGTTCTAGGGCATCTTCTGGCCTCCAAGGGCACCATTTGATTCTCTTTCCCAAAGCATCAGGATTCTACTTACTTACCCCCTTTGACTTCTTCCAAACTAAACTTGGCATTAGGAATGTGACCTAAGGCTCCAGGTGACTCCCACTTCAAGTACCTAGAGAACAACTACTCTAAGCAAAACCTTTTACTAGACTTTCTAGCTCATCCACAGAAACAAATCTGAACTTAAGAAATCAATCAATTATGATAAACTGAATATTGTAGTAGGGTCACTACAGGTGACAAAACAGTAGAAGTTATTGTTAAGTTATAAGTAAAACTTAACCAAGAAAGTAATACTGGAGAAGCGCACCTTGTCCAAACAATGCACCAGTATTTTTATTTAAATGTCCTAACATCAAACAAAGTAACATAAAAAGTTGTTACTGAAACAACTTTTTTTTTTGAAGTGTGTGCACTTAACTGGCAATTAGTTTAATATGTTTTTAAATGAATATACTGTAACATAAAGTAAACGCTTTAACATGAGACTAGGTCCTAATCAATTTTTATCTCTTAATGCAAAAATATTTTTACAAAAGCAAGGGGTTTGTTGTTGTTGTGTTGTGTTTTGCTGGCCTAGAGCTCAGAGAGATCTGCCTGCCTCTGCCTACTGGGTGCTGGGATTAAAGACCTGTACCAGCCACATCTTTTTGCCCAGCCAAAAGCAATCCTTAATTGGTAAACAACACTACAGCGTTTAGGTGTAACACATGCTACAAGTGTATATACACTGTGAAATGCTGAACAGGCTGAATTCACACACTTTATCTCCCAAGGCTGTCCTTTAGCATATCTGTCCTTAGAGCACAGCATGGAAGTTCTCTTCACATTTTTCAATACAATGACCACTAACTGTAGTATCTTACTATGATAGACGTCTTCTGAAATTCATTCTAACTATAATTATGTATCTTTTAGTGCTCACTTTCATTTAGGACACACACAAAATATACAACCAAGTTATTCTGTTCTGCTAAGCAACTCTGCAGAATAGCACCACTTGAATTTGAGTTAAATTAGCATGTAACATCATTGAAAACTAAGGTAGAGGGCTGGTGAGATGGCTCAGTGGTTAAGAGCACTGACTGTTCTTCTAGAGGTCATGAGTTCAAATCCCAGCAACCACATGGTGGCTCACAACCATCTACAATGAGATCGATGCCCTCATATGGGTGTCTGAAGACAGCTACAGTGTACTTACATATAATAAATAAATAAATCTTAAAAAAAAAAAAAGAAAAAAAAAGAAAACTAAGGTAGATTGCCCAGCAGAGGTGGTGCAGGGCTCTAATTCCCAGTACTTGGGGAGGCAGAGTTTGAGGCAGCCTGGTCTACAGAGTAAGTTCCAGGACTGCCAGAGCCACACCAAGAAACCCTGTCTCAAAAAACTTTTTAAAAGACTGACATTACTCACTAGAAAATCCAAGTCTTTGAAAATTATTTGAACAGGTTTAGATTTGGGGAGGAAAAGAGGGTTTTCTAGTAAAATTTCAGAGTAACGACAAGGCTACATCACAAGGTAAACAGTCTTCAACTGGATCAAGGAAGAAGAATGTAACAAAACTACTACTAATTGTATGTTCAACACAGGACGAGCAGGAAGGTTACGTATTTATACCGAGCTCCTGAAGGGAGGAGTTCCTGACTTATCTTTGATACCCGGTGCCTGGCAGTGCAGTCAATAAACACTTGCTATATTAGAAAAAACAACGAATCTTGAGAAGGAATTCTTACCCAAAAAGGGGAGAGTGGTGGGTGCTGGTGACTGACGCTAGAACTAAGTATTTAACAATGGTCTAGCTTAGGCTACTTTCCCCTTTCTCTCTACAACTCCTACTCTACTAGTTACATTTAAGTGTCTGTAACCATATAAGAAGTACATTGATTTAAAGGCTTCTAAGTCGGTTTAAAAAACATGCATCTGCTATAAGGTATTTATGAAAAATTAAAAATATTAATAAATGGAGATAAAATTCAATTCAAATTTAATTTAAAATTTAAATTATATGAAAACTTCGGTGGGCTTAAATTCCCCTTCTCCGAAGAGTAACAAGATATAAAATTTTAAATAACTCTTATTTCTTTAACAGAGCCAGCCATGTACTACAAGCATAATTTTTTTCTAAACAAATTTCTCACAGATCCAGCAAGATGTTCCTATCAATTAAAGACCACAAAATCCCGAGTAGTGAACACAGCAAGCACCAGGGGGCCTCCCAGGAATAACTTGATACTAAAGGAAAAGGTAAATCAGAAAGAGTTCCTGGTAAAAGTTTTGCCTCTTTCTTAGCCTTAAGGCTGCTTGGAAAGCTTTTACATCTGGAGCAAATATACCGAGTTGTTTGGGTTTTTTTTTTGGTTTGTTTTTTAACACAGAATAGATATTTCGTACTTTAGTTGAAGAAAAGTCACCCCTCTCCACGCTCTTTAGTAAAATTCCAAACACAAACTGCTTCGCTGTAGTAAACACACGCATTCATTAGGAGGCTGAGAAAGACGACTCTTAACTCTAAAAGACAATTCTTTTTACACACTCCCCAAACAATTAGTGACGACGCAAATTTTAAAGTAAAAGGGTTCTTTTGACCAAGACCCGCCTTTAACTTTGAATAGTATCCCACAACGGACCAACACATTTAACTACTGGCCTCTTCATCTTCTCTTTTCTCCGTATGTTCTCACCAACACAAAACTAATCAACAAAGCGTAAGAATCCGGAACTTCAAATGCTGTGAATACTTGTAAAATACCTTTTAAGCCCAAGAGATTCTTTACAACAGACATTTACTAAGTTTGTGCAGAATTAAACTCTGCTCAAACATTTTTTTTTTTAAAGTAAGTCCCCAAATCCATCCCTTCAGCACACGTATCCGGGCGTTTCGTATTTCTAACGGACGTTTTTAACCTGATCCAAGATTTTTATTATTTTTTGTACGCCAGATTAAAAAAATGGTAAACTAGTTATCACATCCTCTCTCTAATTCTTTCTAGAGCACCCAGTAAAATGCAAACGATCCGAGAGCCTTACTGGGAAGGTTTTTTTTTTTTGGTAAAATTCACTACCGGAACGACAATCGGAGGCTGCCAAGGGCAACGCACAAAGAGAACCGAGAAATACACACTCCACGGACACACAAAGCCCAGCGGCAGGCATCCTCGTCCCTTCTTTGGAACGGTCTGCGGAGGCCAGCATAGCGCCCAAGCGGAACCCGGCCGCCTCTCCGGAAGGCTGTACCGGCCGATGGGCCTCGGCCCGGCCTCCCCGCCCGCCCGCCAGCCCGCGCTCCCGGCCTCCTGGGGCACCCGGCCCGCCCGCCCTCTCCCCGAGCTCCGCTCGAGCGGGAAGGGTCCCGCGGCCGAGCGGGGAGGCGACCCGGCGCCGCACTCACCCTCCAGCAGGCGGGTGATGAGGCTGTCCACGTTCAGCTCCCCGTCCGCCATCTTGTCGGCACCAGACTCTCCTCCCGGCAGCGGGAACAAGGGCTTCTCGGCGGCAGCGGCAGCGGCGGCTCGGCGTTCTCACCTACGAGTCACGCGGCGTTTCGACCCCGGCTCCAACTCCCCCGGGGCGCGGGCCCTCCCCCCACCCCCTCCCCGCCAAGCAGCGAGAGCGCGCACACACGCCGGAGACACCTACTAGAAATAAATAAATAAATAAATAAACAAGCGGGCCCCCACGAACCGGGCCGCGTCAGACCCCAGCCGCCACCGCCTCCTCCACCTCCTCCTCCTCGGCACCGCCCAGCTCCGCAAAGCTCGCCAGCGCCGCGGTTAATCCCGCCCTCAGCGTCACTCCCTCCCCTCCGCCCTTGCCCGTCGCTCAGCCGCGCCGAGCCGCGCGCACGCGCGCCACGTCCCCCTCCGGCCTCGCCAGCTCCTCGCCCTCCCCTCCGCGGCCGCTAACGCGCAGGTGCGACTCCCTCCCTCTCCCCGTCCACTGCGCGGAACAGTCGCCACTACGCAGGCGCAGGGCGGAGCCAGCCATACTGTGTAAAGTGAGCGCAGAGCCCGCGTAGACACGAATGACCTTCCTCTTCCCAGCTCCCTGGGGCCTGGTGGTTCCGTAGAGTTAACGATTGCGTTCTTCCCGCCTTGCTTTTCTTTTCTTGGCTTCATTCACTGGTATTCCAAACGATTGCACGTATTTCCGCTACCCTGGAAACGCAGGCTGCAGTTGCCCATATTGGAAGCCCAGGAGTGCTGGAGTTAGAGACTTCTTTACTGAAAAAGATTGACATTGCAGATCAGGGGCTCTCTGTCACCAGTGTGACTGATTCGCCAGGTGGCCCTAGATAAAACAAGAGCCAAAGTGGGCCTCAGTGAACAGCAATAAGATTTTACATGCTCCCGGTTTCTGTAGCCCTTTCATCATATCATACATCTCCGTACACTAAGGATACCACTTTTCTCTAGTTCTTTTCTATTCGTTGATTTCTTATGTTGCTTAATCCTCTTGTCTTGTGATTTTAAACA
Source organism: Grammomys surdaster (assembly GCF_004785775.1). Lineage (NCBI taxonomy): Eukaryota > Metazoa > Chordata > Mammalia > Rodentia > Muridae > Grammomys > Grammomys surdaster. Next base: position 1,022,416 of record NW_021604762.1, on the reverse strand, counting down.
TTTCTCTCCTGCAGTCGGTTCCTAGAGGATAAAATCACAAATTACTGGGCATGAGACGCCTGTAATCCCTATAGTTGGGAGATGGAGGCAGAAGATCCCAGAAGCCCAAGGTCATTTTCGGCTATATAATTGGAGTGTGTGTGTGTTTAGCTTGTACTATAGAAGTTTCCATCTCAAGAAACCAACCAAATACACCACATTGATCTTTGAGTCTGCAGCACCCACCAAGTATTTACTTCATACAAGTCAGGGAGAAATAGAAACTCGGGAAAGGAAGGAGGAAGGTAGCCACAAAAAAGATCTAGGCAAAGATTTAAAGAGGTCAGATCAAAGCCTTTACCTATTCCCAAACCTGTGCTTTCCCAGAACTGACTTGACGCTGGGTCCCTTGCTCACATACCACTAATAGCTAATGCTTACTGGAATCGTGTGTCCTGGCGCTATTTTAAATATAATGCACAATATTATCGCATTAATCCCTATAGCAAGCCCTAGGTGGCAGGTAGCATTATTACATCTACTTTGTGGATAAGATTATTTGAGACACTGAATGGAGTAATAAGTCTCACTCCAAACAAACATCAGAGCTGGGATTCCAACCCAGGCATCTAGTGCTAGGATGTGTACTAAATTGCAATATACTTATTCAAGCATGCAAATGCTTTGTCACAAGCTTGGAGACTAGAAACTAAGGTGTGTGTGTATGTGTGTGTGTGTGTGTACACGTGTGCACATGTGTGAATATGTGCTTTGTTTTGGAAAGACGTCTAATCAAGTGCTTATATATTCAGATGAATGCTAGAATCTCCTTACTCCCTCCCCTTAGTTATTTCTCTACTTTAGAATTTATCCTGGATATTGATAACTACTATAGACTACACAGACTCTGAAGTAATCTGTGAAAACTAGCAGTTTGATTTGAGGATTTTTAGAGGTAAAGAGAGGGTCCTTTTCACTATATTTTATTCAAATACACATTATCTATGCCCAACTTTATTCAAGAAAAAAATATTTAAGTTAACTTAAATAAATGCTTGCAGTTGGAGTAAATTAAAAACAAATACATGGGCTGGAGAGATGGTTCAGAGGTTAGGAGCATTGCCTGCTTTTACAGAGGATGTGGGTTCAATTTCCAGCACCCACATGGTTACTCACGTCCATCTGTAATTTTGATTAATAAAAATAAAATAAAAAAGGAAAGGATATGATTGCTCCTAGATATGATGGGGAAGATGGTTAATTATAAATAAAAGGGAGAGCATAGTTAGAAGGAGAGACATCTGGGAAAGTTCAGAGTGAACATGCCCCTGAGGGGGAGGGGAAGAGAGAGGGAAACATGTGCAGCAGCCAAGATGGCAAAAGGTTAAAAATAAATAAATTTTTAAAAAAAAGCAGGTAGCCGGGCGGTGGTGGCGCACGCCTTTAATCCCAGCACTTGGGAGGCAGAGGCAGGTGGATTTCTGAGTTCGAGGCCAGCCTGGTCTACAGAGTGAGTTCCAGGACAGCCAGGGCTACACAGAGAAACCCTGTCTCGAAAAACCAAAAAAAAAAAAAAAAAAGCAGGTAACCAAAATAGCTGGATTATATAGGGAAGGGCAGCCCACCCCTGGGCTGAAGAAGTTTAGGGTAAGGGGTGGGTATGCCAGCCATACCCTGTGACAGATAGGAATGGCTGAGAGAACCTGGTGGCCAGCATCCACTTGGACATGTTAAATAAGTACCTCTGTCATTTGTCCCAAGTTTGAGACCTAACAAGTTTCAGGGCATCTGACGCCCTCTCTGTCCTCTCTGTGGACACTACATAGATAGTGCACAAACATACATGCAGACAAAAAGCCCATATACATAAAAGTATTTTTTTACAGTATAGAGAAAAATAGAAAAAAGGAAACAGGCATGGGAATGATTAGATTAAACCAGGAGCTTTGTTTGCAAAATGCATGCTGGGAGATCTTGTTGATTTAATAAAGATGGGCCACAAAATCGACTCTCTATTTTCTAGAAACTATAACTGAAACATCAGTTACAAATGGAGGTAGGTATTGTGGTGCTACTTCTCCAAATATCTTCCATGAGTTTAAGAATTTAGAATACTTGGAAATGCTTACATAGATTTCTTATGTTTTTATGGGACTCATAAAACCCATGGAAAAGAACTTTAAGTCTTACCCACAACTAGGGTTCAATTATATGCAGACATGATAAAAGGGCAGAGGGAACCCCCTCCAATGGGATTGCAAAGAGAGAAAGTGAACATTGGAAGGAGAGTTGCTGTAAATGGGGCACAATTCAGTCCAAAAGAATTATGGGCTAGAGCAAACAAGAGAAGTTCAGGGTTTCCACTCCTGTCAGATTTTTCAGTGTCTTGGAAGGCTGAGAAAAAAAAGGATCATAGTAAAAACTGTTGGGATTTTTTTTTGCAAGGAGGGGCATCATTTTTGGTATTTTTTATTTTAAGAGAGGATCTCACTATGCGGCCCCTTGCTGGCTTGGAACTCTCTATGTAGACCAGGCTGGCATCAAACTCAGCAATCTGTCTGCCTATTTTTTCCCTACTGTTAGGATTAAATGTGTGTGTCATTACACAGGGCTAAGAGAATTTGTATTACTAGTGGTCCAACAAATTTTCTACGGAATGCCCCTCCAAAAGAAATGTAAAAACATAGCAGAACTGCGGTGGCACACACCTTTAACCCTTGTACTTGGAAGGTAGAGGCAGGCAGATCGTTAAGTTTGAGGCCAGCCTGGTCTACAGAGCAAATTCCAGGACAGCCAGGGCTAAAAGAGAAAGCCTACCTCAAAAAAAAAAAAAAAAAAAAAAAAAAGAAAGAAAGAAAAAAGAAAAAGAAAAAGAAAGAAAGACCAAGAAGAAAAAAAGATGTCAACTCTCAGCTACTGCTTCAGTGCCAGACCTGCCTGCTGCCATGTTCTCCACCATAATCATCATGGACTCTAGCCCTCTGAAACTGCAAACCCCAAATTAAACACTTTCACCTTGGCTAAGGTGGCTAGCGCAGCTATAGGAAAGTAATTACAGCTGGATGTGGTGGCTCACACCTTTAGTCCCAGCACTGAGAAGGCAGAGGTGGGCAGATCTCTGTGAGTTCCAAGCCAGCTAGAACTACATAATGAGATCCTGTCTCAAAACAAAAACAAACAAACAAACAAAAAAGATAGAAAGAAAGAAAGAAAGGAAGGAAGAAAGAAAGAAAGAAAGAGAGAGAGAGAGAGAAAGAAGAAAAAGGGAATTAGGGCATAAGACATGTCCTCAGTCATTTAGGACACTCCCCATCTTTTATATTTATATGTACACATGCACTTTTATTATACACACACTACCCTCCCCTAGTCCAAAATAATTAAAGCAAATATAACCAAATGCCTTTCCCTGACCTTGGGCAAAGACTTTTCCTTTATCCTGGCCCCTAAAGGGGCCACACAGATATTCCCCTTACCCAGCAACCACCACCACCACCTGGAGTGGGGGGAGTTGATTTTCAGGGGAACATTTTATATTTATCCTTCAAGATAAGCTGAATAGAAAACAAATCCCTAGTGACTGAAGGAGTTAACTAGCCATAGTCAGCTAGGAGAACTGTTAAGTAGAGGCTAGTTAAAGTTAGATGAACAGTCATCATCAGTGGTGACCATTAAATGGCTGTCCTGCTGAGTCTGTGGCCCTTCCTTTCCTCATACAAGGAATTACAGGGACAGTATGTATTAAGGTAAGCCTTAGTTTGTTACGACAAATCCCTTTATCTACACAGGTAAAAATGTTTCTCTTTTAGGTAAAAATGTTTCTTTTTTAGTGTTGGAGAAAGCCTCCTTCAAACAGCACTCTAGGAGTTCACTACAACAGCACCTTGTTGGTGAGGAAAAGTATACAAAATGAAACTTTGTTTCAAAAGAAATATTTGAACCGGTTTGTCATTAACACGAGTTAGTCTTTTGCAACCAAAATCTCTCCATTCACATTCTCCAGTGGGAGGTTTAACTGCTTGGTTTCTTAAGTTTCTCTTTCAATTTACTCTAGCAAACAGAATAAATTGCTGATTGATCTCTCTCTTCCTTCCTTCCTTCCTTGTTCCCCACTCCCTCTCTGCCACTCTCTCCTTTTGGTTCTGGGGATTGAATATAGAGACACACATACACTAAGAAACTGCTTTGCCTTTGAACTATATCTTTAGGCCAAGATGAGTCTTCTAAAATGTTATGAATTCAATAGATCTCTTAAAACTAAAACCATTTATTTTTATATTTAATATAAAACCATATATTTATCTGTGACTGAGAAATATTCACTGGGGTTAGATTCATCACCAATAGATCCTTTTAGGTAGAAAATACTGATTAAATATACTATTAATGAATTATTATTTGTAACTTAGAGTATGTCCAGTTCATTACATATGTTCTTTTTAGAAAGTTGTATGATTGTTGTGTGAGAGTCTGTGTGTGCATGTACACATGTAAAGAACAACTTTGTGGAGTTGGTTATCTCTTTCTACCTTTACATGTGTTCCAGGAGTTGGAACAGCAAACACCTTTACTAAGTGAGCCACTTCACCTCCAACATATAAGTTATTAATTGAAATACCCTGTGGCCTTTGTTATTTACAGAAAGTTTACAATGAATAAACTTCTAAAATAAAATGTATGATGGACCATTTGAGCATTAAGAAACTGTATTTAATTTGGCACTAAAGGAGATACTTTGGGAAAGTCATTGAAAAGGAAAACAAGATGAGTTGGATTGGAAGAAAGGAATTGGCTTAAAGGTGGGAGAACAGAGTAGCTGAACAACTAAACCTGTCTTTCTGACTCTCGGTGTTATTATCTACGAAAGATTTCTATTATTAAAGTGGTCTTCGCCGGGCAGTGGTTGCGCATGCCTTTAATCCCAGCACTTGGGAGGCAGAGGCAGGCGGATTTCTGAGTTCGAGGCCAGCCTGGTCTACAGAGTGAATTCCAGGACAGCCATGGCTACACAGAGAAACCCTGTCTCGAAAAACAAAAAACAAAACAAAACAAAAAAAAGTGGTCTTCATAGTATCTTCTACTTCTGAGAATTATTTGATTCTAAGGCACACAAACGAAGCCCATATATACAATATAACAGTGTACAAAGTGTCCCCAGCTTAGAAACTGGCTCAACTCCAAAAGGTCAATTGTTTGGAACACAGAATATATTTTTCCACAGAGACCATGGTGAATTTTCAGGTGGGTCAGCAAAACCAATTTGACACTTAATGCAGTTGTAAAAAAAAGTCTATGACAGTGTGGACTTCAACCACTAGTCTTTGAAACATCAGTGGAGAACATTCCCCTGGTTTCTAATTTGGCATGACAGAAAACACTTCTCAAGAGTTTCTACTGCTCTGAGTAATAAGTATGAAGGCTATTCTCTTCCAACTTCATATGGTCCTAGCCCAAAGCTTAGACTTGTAGACTGAAAAGGCAGGGATGCTTTGATACCTCTGAGCCTGCCTGTAGGGTGGACTCAGTAGAACCATGGTGTCTAGGGGTTTGGTTGCTAGGAAGAAATTGGCTTCTGAACCAACGGATGGGGATGGAAGAACAAAAGGAAAACAGCAAGTGAACAGACTGTGCTAAGGACTTAAAATTTGAGATCTATAAAGGTTAAATCGTGTTGACATAATCCTGAAGCTGGAACCTGCAGTTTGGACCTTGCTGTTTCTATTCTTCTTTGTCTCTTATAGATTTTTACTTGAGATACTCCATACTATGCAAGAAACTCCTCTTTTCTGCCTCTGTGCTTCCTACTCTGGGATCTTAGAACCTGGCATCCCCTGCCCACCCACATTCTTTATTTTCCAGGGCAACCAGAACAACACTTTCCTGTTGTCCTCATGGTTCACTTTAACAACACCCACTTGCCCAGAGGATGACACCCCACTTGCTCACAAGAAGTTCATCTGGTCCTTGCTCTTCCACTGAAAGCTTACATAACCCACCTAGAGAATGTGATTAGCAACCCCATAGAGATGCTCTGTGTCCCAGTGCCGAACTATAGACATTGTTCTTTTGTCAAATGCCATATGCTGCTGATTTTGTTATTGTTGTTTGGGGTTTGTTTGTTTGTTTTGTGTTTTGTGGGGTTTTGTTTTGTTTTAGGCAAGGCTTCATGTAGTTCAGTCTGCCCTTAAGCTTGCTATACAGCCAAGGATCACATTGACCTTCTAGCCTCTTACCTTTGGAATACTAGGATTATATGTGTGCACCACCACGCCCAGCTTTATGGAGTCCTGGAAACTGAACCTAGGCTTGGTGAGAGCTTTAACCCACTAAGATACATCCCAAGGCACAGGCTGGGAATGTTTACAATGAGTAGTTTGTCTTTCCTAGATATGGAACTGAAGGCTGAGGGAATGTTGATTGCCTCAAACTGCCTAGGGCTAGTTAGGTAGCAGCCCTGGAAGCTGTAGAGAGAGGAAGAGGAAAGTATAGGGACCTGGGGTGGGGGATGCAGCCAAGTGGACTGGTTAGCTGAGAATCACAGCAGAAGGGAACGCAGGCAATTCAGATAGTGAAGGGAGTCCTCTAGGAAGTGAACCATGAGGATTCCAAGCCCCCAACTAGGGACAGGACAGGGAGTCTCCTGTCTTTGCATATAGTTCCCTGGTTAGATCAATGCTCACACATAAAAGACCTTCATCTAGCCAGATGTTAATGGCACAAACCTTTAATCCCAGCACTCAGGATGCAGAGTCAGACAGATCTCTGAGTTTGAGTCTAGCCTGGTCTACAGAGTTAGTTCCAGGACAGCCAGGACTACATAAAGAAACCCTCCCTCCAAAAACTAAAACTCAAAAACAAAAACAAACAAACAAACCCAAGAAGCCTTCATCTGTCCTTCTCCTTTGCAAGCCCAGCAAGACTACTTTGAGAGGTGTGGGTCAGTTCCTAAGCCTTTTTTAGAATTCAAACGAAAAAGAGGTCGGGGAGGTCAGGGAGGTCACACACGTGTTCAGAGCACCAGTGCCAGAGAAGATTTGACCCGGGTTGAAAGCACTGGGCCATTTAGATCAGTGACTTGCAGTTAAAATGACTGTTGTGTTTGCTCCTTTAGGATCACTTTAGGGAGCCAGCTATGGTAGTCCACATTTATAACCCCAGCACACGGTGGTAGGGTTGTGGGGGGGAACCTAGGTGAGCCCTGCACAGCCAGGCCTATGAGGTGGGTTCAAAGCCAGACAAAGTGAGATTCTGTTTCAAAACAAAGAATTACCTAGGTAACTTTCTCCACAACAAAGTTGTATTTTGAGACATTGCCCCAGGAAATCCCCTCACAGCACTACCCACTCCCTCCCTGACTTCTCACTGATGTCGATTTCAGGAAACACAGGAAACACAGCAAAACCTGTTTAAAAGACTCCTTCTGGTAAAGGAACCAGAAAGGGCTCTTCACTGCCCCAGGTGAAGTTTGTATGTGGGGAGGCTGGAATCCCCAGAGCAGATCGTGTGGTATAGGATAATTAAGAAGCCAGTCCTGAAGGAGCTGGGAGGTGAAGGCAGGAGAGTGGAACTGGATGCTGTTTGACACAAGAAATGATCTGTGTGTGTCCATTTAGTTCGTAGTTGTTGAGTTTCTCCTCTGTGCTGGGGAGAGAGCAGAGTCAGGTGGTTTTCCTCACCAAGCCTCTTTGCTGGCAGGAGAAGGATAGTGTCAATTCATCTTCTTGGGCGCTAGCATTGTTCCAGCCTGCTTTTCCTCCCTAATCCTCCAACTCACACTTCACCAGAACAGGACGATTGCACCATTTACCGGTTCACATCCAGCCGCTCGAAGCACTTCATCCTCGGGATAGCATCTAAATACCTAGCTGGGTGTACCATGGCTCGCCCAATCCAAGGTGTGTCTTCTGCCTTTTTTGCATCTTGTTCTCCCTGATCTGGTCCTGCCCTCTGTCCTCTACCCTTGTCAAACCTATAATTTTATGCTTCATAACCATGAAATGATGGCTCTCTCTACCATCGAGCCATTATTGGCATTTTGACATTTCTATTTATTTTTGCTAGTTTAACAGGTATCTGGTGATGGGCGGATGACATGTTAATTGCCTATTTTAATGAGCCTTACTGTGTTTATAATTTATGAACTTCTTGTTCACTTTTCTTGATTACTTAAGGAAAATAGCTGAACATTGGCTATTCATACTTAAATCTATATATTTGTTTCAGTTTCCATATTTTGGATGGCATGCTGCTTTTCCTACTGCTGCAAAGAATGTCTAATAAAAGCGATTAAGAAGGCAGGTTTATTTTTGCTCACAGTTCAGGGTACAGTCCACCATAATAGAGAAGTCTCGATGCAGGAGCTGGAAGCTACAGTTCACATTGCATCAGCGATCAGGATCCGGAGGGAAATGAATACCAGTGCTCGACTTCCTTTCTCTTTTGTATTCAGCTCAGAGCCCCAGTCAGTGGAATAGCAGCATTCCTCACTTAGGGCAGGCCTTCCCACCTTAATTAACTTCATCTAGATAACACTCACAGGAATACCCAGAAGCCTGTCGCCTAGGTGATAGTAGGTTCTGTCAAGCTGACAATCAATGTGAGCCATCAGAGATGGGAAAGTCCTATTGCTTACGTTTAGCATATGTATTTTCTGTGCTTTCCTTATATGTGCTTTGGTTGTTTCAATTCTACTATTTTGACCCCATAAACTTAACAAACCACATGAAGTGAAATAGGGAGATGTTAGAAGTTGGGGATATCTTAATGTCAGGACCAAGATTTTCTTGTTTCCCTTGTGAACTGCTGGGGATTGGCCCCAGAGTCCTAGTCATGCTTATGCCCTTGAGCTACACTCCCATCCTACACTATTCACTATATAGCTCAGGTTAACTTTGAACTCACAATAGAGCATAGGCTAGCCTGCAACTGGCAAATATCCTGTCTCTGCCTCTAGAGCGATGGGATTACAGATGTGTGTCTTATTCTATGGCATAGATGAGAAAATTAAAAGTCTGAGAACATATCACAAAAGTGTCATTTTTAATGGCAGTTAAAAACAAAATGTCTCCCATACATGAACTGAGTAGAACATTTTCTAGCCTTTCACAGTTAGGAATCTGGAATTTTCTACATAGAATAGAATTTTCCTGAGTTATAAAAAATGTCTAATATAATGTTTAGTCAGAAAACAAGAAAAAAAATGTTTAATATAGCTTAATCTTCTGCCAACCAAGAATTCTCTCTGTCTCTGTCTCTGTCTCTGTCTCTCTCTCTCTCTCTTTCTCTCAGTCTCTCTCAGTCTCTCTCTCTCTCTCTCTCTCTCTCTCTCTCTCTCTCTCTCTCTCT
>NW_021604762.1:1010272-1013082 GCF_004785775.1 Grammomys surdaster | reverse complement strand
CTCTCTCTCTCTCTCTCTCTCTCTCTCTCTCTCTCTCTCTCTCTCTCGGTGTAGATAGATGTGTGAGGTGGGAGGTCTTGGTTTTTTTTCTCCTCAGAAATCTTTTCTTGAGGGGGTGGAGTTGGAAAGTGTCAACTGCACAAACAGGTCTCGAGTTTGGTTCTCTATCGCTCCCACAAAAACCTAGGCACAGTGGTGTTAATCTTAAGTCCAGTGCTGGGTTTAGGGGCCAGAAGGATGGAGCCCTTGGAGCTCATTGGCTGGTCAGTCTAGCAAAATGGATGAGCTCTAGTTTCAATGGGAGCCTGACTCAAGAGTAAAATGAAGAGCAACTGAAGAAGATAACTGATTTCAACCTTTGGTCTGTACATCCATGTGCACACATGATGCACTACACACACCATATATAAGCACCTACATGAATATATACATACACCACACACATGCACATACACAATCTTTCTTTTAAAGTCTCTTCTAGGGCCAGGGACGTAGCTCACTCACTGAGTACTTGCTTAGCTTGTACAATGTCCCAAGCTCTGTCTCCAGCACTACACACATTTGCACACATACATGTACACAGACACATCCTTCTACATAGCAGTGATTTGGCTCTGAGATAATTTGTAATGATTACTCTCTCCAAATGTCTTATAAAAAGAAACAGTGGAAATAAGTGCCCTATGCTTAGGGATGAAGTTAGTTATGGTAATTCCATATAGTAGGATGCATTAGCTCATTCAATGTAATGTTCTAGGAGAATCTTTAAAGACAGAGTCATGCATACACCAACTGTAAAGTGAGAAAAGACCGTGATAGCCATAAGACTAAGAGACAAAGCTATGCATCACATTCATGTACAAGAACTGGAAAACAGAGTATTGAGAAGTCCATCTAGGGTCGGACGTGGTGGCACATGCCTTTATCTGAACTTGGGAGGCAGATTTCTGTGAGTTCAAGGCTAGTTTGGTCTATGTAAGGAGTTCTAACGAAGCACTTGGGACTCGAAGGCAAGAGAATTATGAACTCAAGGTCGTTCTTGTCTACATGGTAATTTGGAAGCTGGTCAGGGCTATGTGAGGTGCTCCTTGCAAAACAAAACAAAAGGAACTAAACAAAAGAAAAATCCACCTTCTCAACATGGATCTGTAGATTTAATATACTTTTAAATATATTTTAAATTTTGATTTCTTTTTGAGGGGCTTACCATATTTTATTATGTGTATGTATGTGCACCTTTGTGTGGCTGTGTGAGTGTGTGACTAGCAGGTTTCTGAACAGTCTAGAAAACATTTCAGATGTCTCAGACCTGGAGTTACTGGTGACTCTGAGCTGCCTAATATGGGTGCTGGGAGCCAGACTTGGGTTCTTGTCAAGAGTAATATGTGCTCTTAACCACTGAGCCATCTCTCCAGCCCTGACTCAGTATACATCTAGTGAAATTTTTACTACCTTTTTTGTTGTTGTTTGAGAGTCGGTCACACTGACACGCTGACACTGGAACATATGTAGAAATGCCAAAGACTTAAAATATACTAGGCAATCTTGAAAAGAAATAGCAAAGCTAGCAGATTATACTCTCAGGTTAAAAGGGTTAATACAAGATGAAGACAGTGTGGTATTGGCACAGGACTAGACAACTTGGTAGGAAAGAGTTTAGAGTCTAGATACAGTAGTATAGTAACACACACACACACACACACACACACGCACACACACACAATGGAGGAAAAGGTGGATGGTCGTTTGTGGCACAGGGCTTACATATGTCAAGCAAGTACTCTACTGCTGGGCTCCATCCCCAGCCCCCAGCCCGCCCAGAGAATCGTCTAAATCAATAAGAGTCTTAGAAATGTTGTACTCTTCCCTGCCTCCCTCCTTCTCTTTCTCCCTTCCTCCCTCCCTTCCTCACTTCTTTCCTTTCTTCCCCTCTCTCTTGTTTCCTTCCTTCCTTCCTCCTTTCCTTCTTTCCTCCCTTCCTTCCTTCCTTCCTTCCTTTGAGAGAGACACTCTGTAGCTCAAGCCGTCTTCAAACTCACAGTGACTCCTCTGCATGGCCTCCAAAGTGCTGGGATTACAAGCATGAGCCACCACTCTTGGCTTCAATCAATAATATTCTTACATTATCTAATCTTATGAAAAGAGCTTTGATCTCTACTTTATAGCCTATGAAAATTACCTTGGAGTGGATTAGAGTCCTAAGTAACAAAAAGTACAACTTGTGAGTAATAAATCAGGGAGTATAGCCAGAACTTTAGGGCAATCAAAGACTCCTAAACAGTTAAAAACTATGAAAGAAAAGACTGATTACACAAATTTAATAACAAAGTCAAAACTTTTCATCCTATTTAATTATTTGTTTATTTTGGCTTTTGGAAACAGGGTCTCTCTATATAGCCCTGACTGTCCTGGAACTCACTATGAAGACCAGGCTGGCCACAGACACACCGAGATTCATCTGCCGCTGTTTCCCAAGTGCTGGAATTAGAGGCATGTACCACCGTGCCAGTCTTTATTTTTAAAATTAAAATACAATTCTATTGTTTCCTCTTCCTTTTCCTTCTTCCAAGCCTGCATATGTACCTTACCTTGCTCTTTCCTACATTTAAATTCATGGCCTCTTTTTGTTTAATTGTTATATATAATAATATAAATTATACAAATATACAACCTGTTCAATTTTATAATTTATAATTCATTAATATATAGTGTCACTTGTATGTATATGACTTCAGGTCTGGCCACTTGGTATTGGATAACCACAAGCGAATTCTTCCCTAGGCCCAGAATGTATTCAAGAGAAATGAGGG
>NW_021604762.1:996288-1000272 GCF_004785775.1 Grammomys surdaster | reverse complement strand
TAGAGGAAGCAAGGACCCTCATACGGTTACTTGAAAGCTTGTTAGCTATTTGTATTTAGTGTTTGGAACGGGTCTTGAGTTCTTGTTGTGTAATAGTGTCTTTGAACTTGGGTTTGTATGTGTCTATCTCTGGATGTAATATTAAAGTGACATGTACCTTGTATGGGGCCCATATCACATGTCAAAGTGTAGACTAGAAGAATTTACACAACTTGTATAACCAATTGACTCGGAAAGAGGATACCTCCACCAAGGACTGGTCTAAGCTCAGTCCCTTCTTGAGCATAAGTAAGCATCATAACATCTACTTGAGTGGGGGGAAGGGATAAGTCAGGAGTGATTACAGCTGAAATCACCTCCGAGAGCTCGTACTGACCTGGCAGAGAGACACGAGTACTGCAGGCCTCCAGACAGCTGGCTGCATGTAGACTCTGTTGGATTTTTGTTGTTGTTTTTTTCCCATTCATTCATTCATTCATTCATCCACTCGTTGTGGTGCTGGGAATCCAACACAGGACCACACACTCTGTTTATTATTATCACCTGTTTATAGTGCCATAGAAACATAAAAGTATTCTTTGTTCGCAGTAAAAAATCAGGCTCCTGTTGGAGGTTTCAATTGATGGTTGTAGTTTAACAAGCCCTGCTGTCGTCCTGAGCTGGCTGCTCATGAATGGGGAGGCACGGTCATTAAGCTGCTTGAATATACTGAATATATACCCCTGTTACCCCTTAACAGTGAGGTTTTTAATCTTTCTTTTCATTCTCCCTTCTTTCCTTCTTTTCCTTCTTTCCTTCCTTCTTTCTTTCCTTCTTTCCTTCCTTCCTTTCTTCCTTCCTTCCTTCCTTCCTTCCTTCCGTGTGTGTGTGCAAGCGTGCACGCGCATGTGTGTACACACTAGTGTTTGGCCTACATGTATGTCTCTGTGAGGGTCTCAGGTCTAGAACTGAGGTTACAGATAGCTGGAAGCTGCCATGTGGGTGCTGGGAATAGAACCCAGGTTTTCTGAAAGAATAGCCAGTGCTCTTTTTTTTTGTTGTTGTTGTTCTGGTTTGGTTTGGTTTGGTTTGGTTTTTTGAGACAGGGTATCTCTTTATAGTCCTGGCTGTCTGTCCTGGAACTCACTCTATAGACCAGGCTGGCCTCCAACTCAGAAATCCATCTGCCTCTGCCTCCCAAGTGCTGGGATTAAAGGCGTGAGCCATCACTGCCCAGCCAGCCAGTGCTCTTAATCACCGAGCCATCTCTCCAGAGATTCTCCCAGATAATGAATTTATAAGCTGCCTATTCCCGTCCAGGCTCATGCTGAGTGCCTTTGTCTGTCTGTGAGGACAGATGGTCTCACAGTGAGGAGCAAATTGGGTAGGAAACTCTGAAGAAGCTGGGGGTGTGAGCATTGTATGCTGGCAGGTTGGGTGGGGCCAGCCAAGGGGACACACAGGTTTGAGGTGCCAGACTGGAGCTTCTGTCTTACTGAATACTCACAAAAACACAGCTCACAAGAAAATGCCCCTGGACTAGAACTACTTTAGCTCTGACTAGTGGCATCCCCAAGACAGTTCTAGCAACACACTTCCTTCTCTGTGGCATGGAACAGCCTGGCTCTGCAAAGGGCAGCTTTCTACATTCAGCAGTTTGTATAATAACCTGAATTGCACCCCAGTGTGTGCATGCAGGGAAACCGGACCTTCCAGACCAAGCAACAGTTGGCTTGCATCATTTCCTTCATGGGTGGGGCTTGGGGGTGGGAAACAAGACTTTCTGAAGAAGGGGAAAAAGGCCTTTGAAGCCTCTTTTTTTTTTTTTTTTTTTGGTGATAGTGGGGGTAACTACAGATGATTTAACTATATTTATTCCTATACATCACCTTCAAGTACACTGAGAGAAACTCAGAACATGTAGATAACAGGGAGACGTTGTTGACCAAGAGGTGACAGAGCCTCCTGTTGTCACTTGTTGCTGCAGTCATTGTCCTGTGAGCAGTGAACGCGGATGGTACAGACAGAGCACTGTGGATGGTACACACAGAGCACTGTGGATGGTACACACAGAGCACTGAGAAGTTGAGAAGTCCTTTAGCTCTCCTTGTCCGAAGTTACAGTTTACCAATCTAGATTTCCTTTCATTTTAACTGGGGGGTCTTGAGACCTCTTCAAACAAAACAGAACTTTCCCAAGTAGTTACAATGGTTCTGGAGGGTGCTCCCACTGATTTAGAAGTGGTTCACAGACGAGCTATAGACAAGCAAGTGGTTCTTGAATCAGCAACCCTGAGCCTGGCTGAATCCCAGGATAGCCCACCGCGGGGCTCACCATCTTTGCCTATAAACCGCTGACCAGAGCAGGGCTTCTTCAACTTTTTGCGTTCACGAATTTTTTTTTTCACCCTGGAAATCTTTACATGCCTTGGGATATGCTAGTCTAGTCCAGTTTCTGTTGCTATGATAAAATACTGACCAAATGCAACTTGGGACAGGAAAGAACACATTTGACTTAGAGTTTCCATCACAGAAGGAAGGAAGCCAAGGCCAGAGCTCCTGGCAGGAACCTGGACGCACCCTGAAGCAAAGGACATAAAGGGCTGCTGCTCACTGGCGTGCTCTCCTTGATTTGCTCAGCCTGCTTTCTTGCTTTCTTATACAATCCAGAACCACCCACCCAGGAGCAGCACTTTCCACAGTGGGCGGATCCTCACATGCCAGTGATTAATCAAGAAAAATGTCCCACAGACACACCCACAGGCCCATGTAATGGAGGCAGTTCCTCAAATGACTCTAAGTTGTGTCAAGTTGACAAAAACTAACCAGCACATAAATATCTTAAAATAGCTATGCAAACCAAACATTTACAGATAGTAAATTACAAACAACTTTGTTTCAAAACAATTCTTTGGTATATGAATAATTTTACCACTTATTGAAGATTAAATCAAATTTGCATGCCAGTTTTTGCATAATGATATTGATATTCTTGCTTTATGATTTTTACATAATATATTATATAGTTATACATAGTTATATAGAATATATTTACTTATGTAAAATTATGTGATATAAATAATTATGTATTTATACAAAATATAGCATACATATTAAAATATTTATTTTATTTATGGGGGCGGGCATATCACATATGTGCCACAGTGCACTTGTAGAGGCTACAGATCAAGTGGTAGGAATCAGTTCTCTCCTTCCATCATGTGGGCCCTGGGGATTGAATTCAGTTGGTCAGGCTTATCAATCAGTGCCTGTGCCTGTAAGCCACCTTGCTGGTTCTTCTCTTTTATATTTATACAGATAATTAAGTCTTGGCTGAATATTTGCTATTGGTGAATACAGAGCGTCTTTAGTGCTTCTCAGAGTTGACTGATAGTTTGATTTTATTATGGTTACCAGAGAGATGCCACTTAGTATCGGGACATGGCACAGAATGCTGCAAATATCTGCAGGCCACTTTAGAAATTGTTGGAAATTTTATCCTAATACCAAACCAAATTGAGTTAGTAATTTTTGTTTGTTTGTTTTGTTTTTTTGAGACAAGGTTTCTCTGTGTATCCCTGGCTGTCCTGGAACTCACTCTGTAGACCAGGCTGGCCTCGAACTCAGAAATCCGCCTGCCTCTGCCTTCGAAGTGCTGGGATTAAAGGCATGCTCCACCACCACCCGGCGAGTTAGTAATTTTTTAAAAATAAAACACAAGATAGCAACCTAAACAGAAAATTTGAAAATCAAATACAATATAATAATATAATGCAATACTTTTATATAATTTACTATATATATAATATATATATGTAATTTAATACTTAGAATACTGAAGAAGGATGGTAGGAAGATATTGTTTTTGTTTTCTATAGTAAGCCATTTCTTATTGCCTTTACAATAAAATCACTGTAATTCCTAACTTACAATAGTCTTGAGCCTGAGCCGAGGTGATTCAGGCAGCATGCACTGGTGGTACATAGGCTGAGCTGAGGCGATCCAG
>NW_021604762.1:952584-996278 GCF_004785775.1 Grammomys surdaster | reverse complement strand
TGAGCTGAGGCGATCCAGGCAGCATGCACTGGTGGTACATAGGCTGATGCTATGTGTAATGCAAAGTACATGTGCTAATGTTTAGAACCAAGACTGTCGTGAAGTCCTA
Source organism: Grammomys surdaster (assembly GCF_004785775.1). Classification (NCBI taxonomy): domain Eukaryota; kingdom Metazoa; phylum Chordata; class Mammalia; order Rodentia; family Muridae; genus Grammomys; species Grammomys surdaster. Next base: position 996,169 of record NW_021604762.1, on the reverse strand, counting down.
TGATGACCTACAAGAGAGTATCACCATTAACACCTATTTTGGTCACTGTGCATTTGGGAAACCTTCTATTGTTGCAATGTTTTGCAGCCCCTCTCTTTCAGTGATGTAACCCCATATAGGGTGGAAACTTACAGTTGAAGAAGCTGGAAGTTTGGACCATGTTAAGGCCTCTCAAGAGGAATGCATCTCGATCTTGCTGAGCTCATTTCGAAAGGATCAAAACATCTTTTAGAACTTGAATCTGGGGTAAGTAACATGTCATATAATAAAGCCATTCTTCACCAAATGAGGATGGACTGAAGGCAAACACATTACCTCACCTTCCCTAGGGAAAAAATGTAACTATGGACATTGGGTTTTGTTTGTTTGTTTTGTTTTGTTTTGAGACACAGTCTCACTGTGGAGCTCCAGCTGGTCTGGGATTCCCTGTGTAGACCAGGCTGGCATTGAGTTTCCAGAGATCTGCCTGCCTCTGCCTTCCTAGTGCTGGGGTTAAAGGTGTGAGCTACCACCTGGCTCAAATGTGGGACTTTAAGTAGGTTGATAGTATCAGGAAAATAGAGACATGCCTGGAAAAGGCCAGGACTCATATTGTCATCCATGAAGTACAAATACTATATTTCCCACAGTCTCGATGATGAATACTGTGTCTGAGACCATACAGTGACAAACCAAGAGTCCCCACTAGAACTGGAGACAGTTTAGGGTTTTGATAGACTCTAGACAAACTGACCATGTAGTCTCTGACCATACCACTCAAAACATGTCTTTGTCTCTCCAGAAATACATCCAGCTGGGCAGTGGTGACACACGCCTTTAATCCCAGCACTTGGGAAGCAGAGGCAGGTGGATTTCTGAGTTCGAGGCCAGCCTGGTCTACAGAGTGAGTTCCAGGACAGCCAGGGCTACACAGAGAAACCCTGTCTAGAAACAAACAAACAAACAAAAAAGAAAACTAAAACAAAAAAAAGAAAGAAAGAAATACATCCAATGAAGTGTGTTGGATAGTCTTATGTCAAATTGACACAAGCTAAAGTCACCTGAGAGAAGGGAACCTCAATTAAGAAAATGCTCCCACAAGTTCAGGCTGTAATCAAATCTGCAGGGCATTTTCTTAATTAGTGATTGACAGGGAGGACCCAGCCCACTGTGAGTGGTGCCATCCCTAGGCTGATGGTCCTGGATTCTATAAGAAAACAGTCAGAACAAGCCATGAGGAGCAAGCCAGCAAGCAGCGCACCTCCATGACCTCTGCATCAGCTCCTGCCTCCTGGACCCTGCCCTGTTTGAGTTCTTCTGGCTCCCATCAGTGAGGGACTACCTAAGCTCAGAAGTATAAGCCAAATAAACCCTTTCATCCCCAACTTGCTTTTTGATCATGGTGTTTTATCATGAAACCCTAACCAAGTCATGAAGAAACTGAATCTCTGCACTAAACTTAAAACCTTGTGGGGGAGACTAGTTCAGTAGTATCTTGTGATGTCCCTAGAGCAGCACAGGGCACAGATGGTGGGGCACTCATACATCTGAATTCTGTCAACCCGTTTCCTTGACTATCAAGAAATCAATCTCAATCTTTTTCCTCTCCCTCTCCTTTCCCCCTCCGTCTGTCTGTCTGTCTGTCTGTCTGTCTGTCTGTCTGTCTGTCTCAGGATCTCAAGTAGCCTTGAACTCATTATGTGGCTGAGAATTATCTTGAACCTTTTTGCCTCCATGACCCATCAAACGCTGTGCTGATAAAGATGTTCTGTTACACCTTGGCCTTCTTTCCTTCTCCATCCTTGCCTCCCACTCTCTCTTCCTCATAGGGTCTCATTATATAGTCCTGGCTGGACTTGAACTCATGATTTTCCTGCCTTGGCTTCAGAATGCAAGAATTATAAGCATATACTACTATGGTCTGTTAAAGACTATATTTTTTAGCTTCATCTCCTAACCCAGTACAGCGTCTGAGAGTAACTGTTCAATACTCTTGCTATGTCAAGCAGGAGCAGGAATCTAAATTCCAGGTCGTGGTTTCCCTTGTGAAATGGAATTCCTTTTAATTCCTTCGCAGCTCTTCCAAGGCATGACAGGCAAAATCATGCAGAACGTGAAAGCAAGCTTGCCTTCTTTTGTAAGGTGATTCCTCACAGACTCACCCATCACAAGTCAGTATTGGCTAGACAGTTGTGGAATACTGCTTCCATTGCAGCCACCAGCAACCGTGCTTTGTTTGCTTGTTTGAGCAGAGTGTTAGGATGAATTCGCTTCCAGTTAAGCTCCCCTATTTAATTACAGCAGGAGTAAAAATTAGGTTGACAAAGGACTTTCACTTGAGTATTTCAGAAATATTTTATTTTTGAAGTCTGGACTATCATGGGTAGATAAAAACAGCATCTTGTTTGAAGTTAAAAGTGTGGGTGACCTCATCCTGGAAAAAGATGGAGTGTAATTCTATCTAGCTTATGATTACTGTGGCTCGCTGGATCCAATAGCTGTTGGGAAACAGTCATTTAAATAGTTTGGCTCTTTTCTCTGAAAAGACAAACAAAAAAAAAAAGAAAGAAAGAAAGAAAGAAAAAGAAAAAAAATGACCACGAATCTTTAATTTCCATAGCTCAGAGAGTTGTTATTTATAACCAGCCAGAGGACAAGAGAAGCCACAAAGAATCAAATGTCATATTCTCTTAAGAAATATTTTCTTTCAGTATTACATAAATATTCTTGTGTTCTTTTGTACTTTCCTTTTTAAATCAGGCAACCCTGTGACATTTCAAAGTGAAATTACCACACACAATTTTGATATTGAGGAAGGATAGCTTTTTTTTTTTTTTTAGAACCGGTATAATTAACCACAAACGGCACATTATTCATTGTCCTCTGACCTTTATGGTTTAATTTCATATTCTGAAAACATTCACTTCTAAATTTAGTGATGAAGCTGCAGGAATGTAATGGTTGTTTCTCAGACTGTAGATTACAATGGCATGTGTAGTTAGCAAAGTTCTCTAACATGGATGTTAAAACATCTGTGTTTATATCTGCTTTGTCATGCGAAAGGTTTAATAACAGCTCCCTCTTAAGATACACCAGGAAGATCTAAGACCCTGGATAAGTCTACCTAAACTTGGAGAGTTCAGTTGCCTGGGGTGGGCCCTGGTCCAGGAGAGCTGTGTTGAGTCTCTCTGAGATTGTAAACAAGAGGCAGCAATTGCTGAAGTCTTTGCTGAGCCCACCCACTCCCATCCTGACCCTCCTGCCATCCCTTCCAAAGACTAGGAGGTGGCCAGTCTAGATTAGCAATTTAAAATAAGTTGTTATCGATTTGTATAATCCTTTCTCCTAAATCAAAACTCCAAACTTTTCCCTTTTCTACACCGGAGTGGAAGGGGTTTTCTGGGGTCCACGTGTTGGATAGGTTGAAGGTCAAGGGTATTTACTTCAGGGAACCTAGGGGCTGTGAAGAATGATGTATGGTATTCTTTGCTCTGATGTGCCATCGTTGGAATTTAGGCCACCTGCCCTGCTCAAGTATGATGGCTCCAGGTTAGGCCACAGGCACAGGTACGGCAGTGCAGGTTGTATCCTGTGCTGGGTACAGAGCCAAGGGGACTGACTACTAGTGATTTGAACTCAGTTCCCAGGCTACATACAACTGCCTCCTCGAGGAGAAGACCCTTTCGGAGTTTCACCTGTCTGTGTGAGGTACGGTTGTCTGAACTAGTTTATAGTCAGGAGCGTAGGTCCAAAGATGAGATACTTTGGAACGACTTTGGGACCCCTCCTTATCTTCCAGGTTCTTGTGCCCTGGAGGTTTGCATCGGTCCTGCCTGGTTAAGGATCCCAGGCTTGGCCTAAGGAGTACTGTTACCACGTAGTCAAGTCTTCTGTGGACCCAAATGAGGGAGGCTGTGGGTGGCCTCCTTGGCACCCACTGGAAAGTGTGAGTACTGGACACTCTACTGTGGAAACTTGTGCAGAACCTGGATACAAAATGTCCGTCTCCCTCCGCCTCGCCCCCACGTTTCTCTCCAGGTTCCTCCCTCTGCTTTGCTCATTCACTCCAAGAAGACCCATAGATTCTTCCTGCTTAAGAGGATTTTCGTTTTAAATTAATGTTTGTTTGCATGTATACATATGTGTACATGTGCATACATGCATATGTGGAGATATATACATGGAAGTGCAAGTACACATGTCATACCTGTGTGTGAGGCCAGAGATAACATTTTGTATCTTCTTCAATTGCTTTCTATTCTGTTTTTTTTGAAACATGGTATGTTACTGAACCTGGAAGTTACCAGTTCAGCTAGACTAGCCAGCCAGTGAGCCCCAGGAATCTCCATGTCTCTCTCTCCTAGGCACTGGGATTATAGGCACGAACAACCATGGCTTGCTTTTTTTTTTTTTTTTTTTTCCTTTTCTTTTCAATGGCTTTCAGGCTTTCAAGAGATCAAACTCAGGTCCTCATGCTTAACCCACAAGTACTTTCCTGACTGAGATATCTCCCTAGGCCCCGGCTTTACATTTTAAGTGTGCTCAGAGAAGTGTGACTACCCAGAGAAAAATCTAGGATTTTAAGTCTAGTTTTGGTGAGAAAAATAAAGTAGTCTTTGGGCATTGACTGAAAATGCAACACATCCCTTTGATTGGCTAACTTCCCAACCTGGGGCTCCCCAGGAAGGAAGGCTGCGTTCTAGCACAGGGAGAGCAAGAATGTAATGTGGGCTGTAATGTGGGCTGTGTGCCCATCCACATTTATGAATTCAGGAGGTAGACATCAACCCGTGTTCAATGAAATGCCCTGTACTCTTTAGCCTTGACAAATCAGTGACATCCTCCATAAGCGTATGTAAAGCCGTTTCTATGAGATAAAGATGTTTGTATGAGGAGCTGGTGACATTTTGTGTGAGTGACAAAAAGAGAAATTCCATCATTTATTTGTGTATTCTGCCACACTTGTTTGCTCCGTTAGCAAATCACTAAATGTTCTTTTTTAATTGTAAATTTGTTTGTTTGTTTGTTTGTTTTGTTTTTTTCGAGACAGGGTTTCTCTGTATAGCCCTGTCTGTCCTGGAACTCACTCTGTAGACCTGGCTAGCCTCGAACTCTTGAACTCAGAAATCCGCCTGCCTCTGCCTCCCAAGTGCTGGGATTAAAGGCGTGCGCCACCACCGCCAGGCAATTGTAAAATTTTTAATTGTAAAAATAACATTGTTACAACAGTTATGTTTAAGTGTAATTTGTGTTTGGTTGACAGAACTCATGGGTTAAAAAATAATTAGGGTTAGTCAGAAGACTTAGGCCACTCAAGGCCCTTGTTGTCAGGCCTGATGACCTGAGTTCTAAGAAATACCACTAAGAAATGAACAGTGACAAGTAACAATAAGACAGAACAGTTCTACTATACTGTAATGAATGGGTTTCATTATGACATTAGCATGCACACATGCCATGTGCTTTAATCATACTGTCCCTAAACATCATCTCTTATCTGTCCTCTCTCACGGTCCCCTTTATTTTTCCAAATAATTCCCCCAGAGGCTCAAGCAGCCCAGGCTGGTTTCACATTCACTGTGCTCCTAAAGACAGTCTTGAATTTCTGATATTCGTATCTCCACCTCTTGAATACGGGAGTCACAGGCTTGTACCGCCATGTTTGTTTTTATATGATGCGGAAGATTGAACCTAGTGCTTCAAGCATGCAAGGCAAACACTCTACCTACATGTTTTTAAGATGATGTTTATTTATTCATTTGTGTGTGGATGTGGTGCGTGTGTATGTGTGTGAGTGTGTGTGTGAGTGTGTCACAATGTACAAGTGGGGGTTAGAGGACTGCTTTCAGAAGCTCGTTTTTTTCTTCTACCAAGCTGTTTTGGGGATCAGACTCAGATTGTCAAGCTTGGAGTCATCTCACTGGCCAAAACCACACGTTTTTGGCTTGGTTTGTTGAGACGGGGTTTCTCTATGTATCCCTGTCTATCCTGGAACTCGATCTGTAAAATAGGCCAGCCTTGAACTCAGAGATCCTCCTGCTTCTGCCTCCTGAGCACCCTCAGGTGGGCAAGAAGCCTCTCACCTCCAGCTTCCTTTTCTTATTTCCTATTTTCCACTTTCTGTCTCTTCTAATTTACCCTGCTGGATTTCTCCTCAACATCCAGCCATATCCTTCCTGTTCTGGGAAGGTGTGGACCACTCTTCCAGAGCTGGGCAGGCTCTCTCTGTTTAACACTCCAGCAGCTGTTCTCACCTGGGGCCCCTCCCTGCTGTTATTCAGATCTCAGCTCACCTGAGCTTCCCTGATGGCTCCCGGGCACAGCGGGGCTGCTTTTGGCAAGGTTCTCAGCATCTAGGGCAAGGCAAGCCTTCTATGACTCTCAGCTGCATTGTTCTGCTGAAGCAGCTCTGTTAGAAACCCTGGGTTGTTGCTGGGCAGTGATGGTGCTCACCTTTAATCCCAGCACTAGGGAGGCAGAGGCAGGCAGATTTTTGAGTTTGAGGCCAGCCTGGTCTACAGAGTGAGTCCCAGGACAGCCAGGACTACACAGAGAAACCCTGTCTCAAAAAAAAAAAAAAAAAGAAAGAAAGAAAGAAAGAAAGAAAAGAAAAGAAAAGGAAGAAAGAAAGAAAGAAAAAGAAACCCTGGGTTGTATAATCTCTGCCATTCTGTGTTCCACAAGAAAGCTAAAGAGACAGGTAGTGGTGGCTCACATCTTTAATCCCAACACTCGGGAGGCAGAGGCTGGTGGATCTCTGAGTTTTGAGGCAGCCCGGTCTGCAGAGTCAGTTCAAGCCCTGAAAGGGCTACAAAGAGAAACTCTGTCCCAAGAACCCCACCACCAAACAAGTTAACGAATGAACAAGGAAGAAAGGCACACAAAAGAGAAGCAGGCATCTTTCAGGACAGAGAACGAAACTCATAGCTGGAGAGGAGAGGAAGGAAGCAAGGAGCTGGGGACCAGTACAGACCAGGTCTATCCAGAAGAAAAGGACTTTGTTTAAAACAGGTTTTTTGTTTTTCAAAACAGTTTGTCACTACATAGCCTGGCTGGCCTGGAACTCCCTTATGTAAACCAGACTGGCCTTGATTTGAGGCCCTGCCCACCCCTGCTGCTTGCCATCATGGTCAGTTAAAAGAGTTTTGAGGGGCAATTCCTCCATTACTAGTCTATTCTTCTTGCCTTCTCGGTTTTTAGTTGTTGTTGTCCAAATAAAAACTGATTAGACAGGTGTCAACTCCCACTTCATGTTGGACAACTGCTTGGCTCAGAAAAAGATGTCATTTAAGACACAACATCTGTGCAATTTTGTCTGAAAGGGCTTAAAAAAAAAAAAAAAGGCAGTCCTTTCCAAAGCACTCATTGTCTCCGAAGACTTCTCCGCTACTCTCTAAGGTGTTTGCTCATAATTGAGTGAATTACCCGTCACGGTAGAAACCGGCAATAAATAAAAGATGTTCCAGCTCAGAACCCCATTGTGTAACTGTTCATCATTTCTTTTGTCAGACTGGATCTTCTGCTTCCTCTGCCAACTGCAAGCCAACGCATTATGTCAGAGCACTACCAGAGGATGGCTGCCACATTTTATCTTTCTCCTTTCTTCTCTTCTGTGCATTAACACGCCAAGTGAGATTGTAATGAAATGAACGAGGCATGGAGGGAGGCAGCTTGCTAGCACCTGAGAAGCTGAGCTAGGTTTCTCGTGCTATGTAGACCTCCTGCTGACAGCCAAAAGGTATTAGTCATATGATGGTTTGGAATGTGCAATCATCTGAGACTAAAATGACCTCACCAGAGTAAATGACACAGAACACAACATACCTGTCATGCAGGATTTGCTGGGGCGAAGGAACTGTTTATTAGGCTTTTGTCATTCTTGCTGACCACCCCCTCCCCCATTCTATAGCAACGATGCTCTGTACAGACAGAGAACGTCCTCTGGCTCTCCTGAGCATCAAGGCTTCTAGGGCTTTGTGCATGTGAAGTCATTGCTTTGTTTTTGGTATAGTTAGAGCTCTGTTCAGGCTTTGTGCCCTCACCACTGGCTTCAGTGTGGGATGCTTCTTCTGTCTGCTGTGCCTCTTTCCTTGGTCCTCTCCCATCTGCCCCTGTCTACTTGGTCATTTTTCACTTATCCTGTAAGAGCCATTGCAAATGACTTCTCCTAAGTGATTTTTCTTAACGTCTGCCCCCTCCCTACCTGACATGGGAACTGGGAACTGAACTCGGTCCTCTGAAAGAATGGTACATTCTTTTATTTACTTCTATACCCCCTGTTTGTTTGTTTCATTTTACTTTTTTTTTTTTTTAAATGTGCACTGGTGTTTTGCCTGCACATATATCTGCGTGAATATTGGGATTCCGAAACTGGAGTTAGACAGTTGTGAGCTGCCATGTGGGTACCGGAAATTGAACGTGGGTCCTTTGGAAGAGCAGCTAGAGCTCTTAACCGCTGAGCCTTCTCTCCAGCCTGCCCCCTTGTTTTCTGTTTCTGTCTTTCCCCCACTTTGAGATAGGATTTTATTATGTAGCCCAGGCTGCTCTGGAAGTCACTCTATAGCCCAGGTTGGCCTCTGACACATGTCACCCTGTTTCAGTCTCCTGAGTGTTGGGGTTACAAGAGTGGGGCACAACTCCCAGTCTTCCTTGAGTGCTTGGCCTTTCAGCCATGCATTGTCCATCCCCCTTCAGTCTCCATCCCCCCAGTGGTGGGATTACAGGAAAGCCTGTCATGCATGCTATGTAAATTCTCTCTCTCCCTCTCTCTCTCTGGTGTTGGAGAAGGAACCCAGAGCTTTGTGTAAGCCAGGCAAGTGCCTCAACACTGGGCTTTCTCTTCCATTTTCTCCTAATTGTGGACCACACACGTTTCCTTTTCCCTAAACAGGTCTGGAGTGTTGCTCATACAGGAGGATTGATGGAAGCTCTCTTCTGTCTTGTTTCAATTCTTTTCCTTCCTTCCTTCCTTCCTTCCTTCCTTCCTTCCTTCCTTCCTTCCTTCCCCGGTCTCTCTTTCTCTCTCTCTCTTTCCTTCCTTCCTTCCTTTTCTTTTTTTCCTTTTTTCTTTTTTCGACACAGGGTTTTTCTGTGTAGCCCTGGCTGTCCTAGAACTTGCTCTGTAGACCAAACTGGCCTCAAACTCACAGAGATACACCTGCCTTTAACTTCTGGGATTAAAGGCCTGTGCCACCACCACCCAAGTCTCTGTTTTGTTTCTTAAAGTTCCTATGAATTGGAAAAAGGAAAAGATTTCAGACGGTATTTATAATTATCCTTTGTATCATTAGGAAAGAAGAGTAACTAAGGGGAAGTTGGGCGGAGATGGCTTAGTTTATAACAATTCCCACTGGCCACCTAGACAGTTTGGTAGCCAGGCAGCTTGTTCTCCAAATGATGAGTCAATGTGATATGAAACTGGATCCAGAAAAATGGAATCTAGTTTCTGCTCCAGTTGGGGATGTGTGTGTGGCGGTGAGGGTGAGCCAGGGGAAGGTTCTTATGAGCTGCTGTGGGGCAAGACTTTACGAGGAAGCTATTCTCCCATGACTTGTCTCTGTTTGCTGCCAAAACCGTCCTTAATTTGCTGTGGCATGTAGAAACCAACTGTGAACAAATACAAAAGAGAGAAAAGAACGGACTGGGATACAGTTCCATGGCACACATACTTGAAGCCCTAGGTTCAATCCCCAGTACTGGAGGAAATATATAGATAGATAAATAAATAAGAGAGAAGAAGGAAAGAAAGAAAGAAAGAAAGAAAGAAAGAAAGAAAGAAAGAAAGAAAGAAGGAAAGGCATAGCATGATGGTTAGTGCTTATAATCCCATTGCTTGGGTGTAAGGGAGGCTGAGGAAGGACCCCTGTGAGGTGAGGGTTAGCCTGGACTACATAGCAAGTACATACCCAGCCAGGGCTGTATAGCAAGCCCTCTGTAACTCCCTCAAAGGGGAGAGCATTAAATACTGTGACAAGACTCAATTGTAACTGTATTATCTAGTAAACCTGAATATGGAAAAACTTGTATGGTTTTTAAGATTATCATATTCACAACAAGATATAATTTTTCTATTCTTAGGGTGTGTTGCTCTGTGGTCTCCATTTTGGATCCACTCCCCGCCTCCCACCTCCACCCCACCCTGTTCCAAGTGAAACACAAATGTAGCAGTTAATAAGTTAAACCTGGGATTTTCAATAGACTAGGTTTTAAATTCAGACTATTTCTTTAACCGGCAGTTTGATCTAGGACAGGTTTCTTAGTCATGTCTCCCAGTTACTTTCCTCAGGTTCTAAGTGAGCCTAAACATACCATTACCATCCATTACCAAGAGAACCTAGAAAATGAACACAGAGAAAAAATTGGCCTAAAAAATTACTATTAAAAAACAAAAATAAAGACAAAACCTAACAACCATAGTAGCTACTTATTTATTTATTTATTTATTTATTTATTATTTTAAATAAGGAGTTACTTATGAAGGTTTGACAGAGAAAAGGGTATGGTATGGCACTAGGCACTAGGTGAGAATCCATATCTTTGCTTCAGGAATTTAATCTAAGTGTGCTAGAAATATTTTTGAACTTTGAAGTTGCCTTGAGGGGGTCTGAAAGATGGGTCAGCAGGTAAAAGACACATACCTCTAAGCCTGATGACCCAAGTTTGATCCCTGGGAGCCACATGGTGATAGGAGAGAACCAACTACCACAACCTAGCCTCTGACTCTCACGTGGGTGATACTGTTGTGTGTGCACTCAAGCAAACACACACACACACACAAACACAATAAAATCAGATTGCCTGAGGATCTGAGAAATGTGACTTAGACCTCCCTCCCTCCCTCCCCCTCCCCCCGTGAGATCTGCACATGAAGACTCTTGATGGGCTTTGTGAGCTCTGCCTCCTCTCTAGTCCAGTCAGTGAGCATCCGTTCAGGTGCCACGGTTGCTGCCAACTTTCTCATTCCCAGGAAGCCCGGCTTTCCGGGCTAGAGGAGAACTGGTCACCACAGGCTGAGTTAGAATTAGGAACGCATGTTCCTATGTGAACAAGACTACTCATAGGTAATCAGACTTGGCAATGTTTAAAAAATATATTACTTCTTTTATTTTTGAGATTAGAAGATAATTAAATCTCCTTCATTCCTTCTCCTCTCTCCAAATTCTCCCTTAAACCCCTCCTCCATGAGTTCGTGGCTCATGGCCTCTTTTTTTTTTTAATTGTTACACACACACACACACTACACACACACACACATATTTCTAGATATAACCTGCTCAGTTTGTGTGTTACTTATATTTATTTATTTTTTTAATTATTGGATTATCAATGGTGTGCTCTCCCCTGGGGAAGACTATGTCTCCTGTTCTCAGCATTCCTTAGTTGCCTGTGGTTCATTCTGTAGGACTGAGGCTTTGCTCTTTCCACCTTCCACTTTGACATGTCTATTGTTATTGTCCTTGTTCAGCTCCTGTTTGCCCAGTCGTGTGGGTGAGACTTTATGGAAGTAGCTTCTGATATTACTAGGAGACACACCTCACAGCAGACTCCATGATCCTCTGGCTCTTACAATCTCTCTGACTGCTCTTCAGGCGTGTTCCCTGAGCCTTAGTTGTTGTAGTTGTTTTGTAGATGTATCCACTGGGTCTGGGCTCCACAACTCTGCATTCTGATTGGTTGTGGTTTTCTGTAATGGTCTCCATCTGTTGGTGAGAGGAGTTTCTGTGGTAAGGGGTGAAGACTATACTTATCTGTGGGTATGAGGACAAATGTTTAGACTGTAGTGAGGGACTCTGCTGGCCTGCATGGCATGTTAACCCTCAGGGTGTATGGTTCCCTTGGCAGTAACCAACAACAATCTCATTGGACTTAAGATGTGTTTAACAAGACGGAAACCATGCCTGGTACTGGAAACCTAGCCAGCTTCCCTGAGCTAGAGAAGTCATGGGTCTTGACAGAGAAGTCATGGGTCTTGACGGAGAACCCACAATCGTCACTTTGCAAATCGGGAAGACCTGTTGGTTGCTTCTCTCCATTGGGAGCTTCATGGAACATTCTGGCACCATAAAAGCTAGTCCTCAGTGAGGAGGTATTCAAGTCAGGTCCAGCTCAGGGGCCTCTGATTCCTGAGTTTGACCAACTTGAATGATTAATAAGAGAGTAAATAAAAGTGGTCGTGGCAATGCATGTCTGTAATTCCAGCACTTGGGGCAGACTGTGAGATACTGGGTTTTTTTGTTTGTTTGTTTTTGTTTGTTTTCTTGTTTTTGTTTTTTCGAGACAGGGTTTCTCTGTGTAGCCCTGGCTGTCCTGGAACTCACTCTGTAGACTAGGCTGGCTTCGAACTCAGAAATCCACCTGCCTCTGCCTCCCAAATGCTGGGATTAAAGGCATGCGCCACCACCACCTGGCGAGATACTGTTATTTTTTAAAAAACATTTCTTTGTTTGTTTGTTTTAGTGTGTGTGTGTGTGTGTGTGTGTGTGTGTGTAGATGTATAACCCTCAGAGAACAACTTGAAGGGGTCAGTTTTTTCCTTCCAACATTTGGATTCCAGGGACTGAAGTCCAGTTGGCAGACTTGGTGGAGAATGCCTTTTCCTGCTGAGCCATCTCACTGGCCCAAGAGAAAATAAAAGAGATAAGATAAAGATATCGAACGTCTTTAATCCCAGCACTCATGAGGCAGAGGCAGGTGAATCTCTGAGTACAAGGCCAGCCTGGTCTACAGAGAATTCTAGGACAGCCAAACCTAAACAGAGAAACCCTGCTTAGAAAAACAAACAAAACAAAAAGAAAAAGAAATAGATATCATCCCAGTAATAGAGTTCTTATCTATTATGAAGAAGGCTCCAAGTTTCATTTCCAGAATTTAAGTAAACAAACAAACTAACTAACAAGCAAAATTATTGATGAAGTCTTTAAGACTCAGCCTCAGATTCCAACCTCTATAAATAGCATGTTTTCCCATGGGAAATTCATCCACAGCTCCAAGCAATTGGCCTATGACTAAAACACAGAGACGTGAATGGTTAGGAATGCAGGGTGACATTCCTTCACACGTCACTGTTGGAAGAGGAAGGGGACTGCCCAGAGGACAGGAACAAGTATGCACTGTGAGCTTTTCCAAGCTGGATGTCGGCCAGCACAGCAAAGGAGCGTTTGTCCTAAAGAGCAGCACTGGCTTCTTCATGACCGCCGATGGCTGATGACAAGGACATTGGATTAGGTTTGGTCCCACAGCCACTCCTATGCCTGAACAGTCTGGATGCTTTACTGTTCCTTGGAGCAATTCAGAGGAGAAAGTCCACCTTTCTGGCTAGGGCTTTCTGGAATCCTAAACCGGGCTGGCTAAGATTAGCTTTCCAAATTATCTTAGCCAGAGCCTCTCAAACCTTCTCAGTCAACTTGACCTACCTCTGGTGTTTGAATACTCTGGGTAGGGATGCCTCATCATGGGTTGGTTGACAGATGCTAAGAACTCACTATCTATTGTTGAGGTTTCCTCCAAGCTGTACAAAAAGCAGAAAAGATAGAATCACTGCTTTCAAGGAGTTTACATGTTAGTTTGGGGAGCCAGCTATCCTACACATTAAAACATGGGAATCACCAGGCAGTGGTAGTGTTTGCCTTTAATCCCAGCACTAGGGAGGCAGAAGCAGGAGGATCTCTGAGTTCAAGGTCAGTCTGGTCTACAGATCGAGTTCTATGACAGCCAGGGTATACAGAGAAACCTTGTCTTGAAAAACAATAAGTAAGATAGATAGATAGATAGATAGATAGATAGATAGATAGATAGATAGATCGGGGTAGGTGGGTAGGTAGGTAGGTAAGTAGGTACGTAGATTCAAGTCAGCCAGATCCAATTTCAATCTACCATTTCTTAGCTCGGTACTTTGAAGGTTTTGTTTTTTTTTGTTTTGTTGTTGTTGTTTTGTTTTAATCTATAAAATGGGAATGGGGTCTCTGGTTTAGAGTTGTCCTGAATATTATATCACATGGTAAAGTACTTAATGGTCATATACAGTAAGTGCCCAATAAATGTTAGCTCTTGTTATCTCATTCAGAAAGTCCAAAGTGAGATCTCAGCTGGTCTGGGCGGTGAAGGAGCTTGACATCACTCTGCTTCACTGTTTTCTATTTGTGTTTGTTTGTTTGTTTGTTTGTTTGTGGGCAAGGCAGGGCAGTCAGGGAGGGATCTTGAGATGGAATCTCACTGTACTGCCTAGGGTGTCCTCAAACCCAAGATTTTCCTGCCTGCTTTCAGCCTCCCAAGTGCTGGGACAGCAGGCCACCCTGCCCAGCCCTCCTCAGGCCTGGAGGAGGAAATACTGCTCTGTGGGACGCAGAGATAGCTGAGAACTGCTTTAGAGGGGCTTTGGGAACACATTAAGCATGCTGTTCTGCCTGTCTTGGCTCAGTTATGCACAGAACACCCAGTTAGGTTTGGAAACCCAACAGCTAGAGCTTCCACTTTAAAAGAATTTGCTAGAAAGACAGGGATTCAAGACAAATGCAAGTTCATAATTGTAAAGCATCATGTGGACTTGCAAGATCAAAATGATAAGGCAGAAACGATGCTCTCATGAGAGACACTGAAGGCTAGACATGCATATTGACAAATCTGAATTATGGACTTTTTTTTTTTCTTGTAATAGGATCTCACAGAGCCTAGGTTGGCCTCTCTCATTTAGCCCAGGTTGGCCTCAAACTGTCGGAATCACTGAGGATGACTTTACTGATTCTCCTGCCTCCACCTCCCAGGTGTTGGGATTCCAGGTATCAGCTACCACAACCAATTTATAAAGTGCTGGGGGCTGAACTCAGTACCTTATGCACAGTGGGCAAGCTCTGTATCCATGGAACTACCCTCTGGGCTTCTGAATTTAGTGAGATTTCCCAAATATGTAAATCCTTTTTATAGCTTGGGGGTGGGAGGCTCTTCTTGGTAGTTCTCCTAACAGGTCCCTTGGTTCTTTGTGTCTGTTTCTTTCCCAGAGAAACCTGAGCCGGCCAGTAAAACATACTTCTGAATGTTGCCCAGAGCCCCAGGAGTCTAAGCAGAGCCTTGAGGGTCCCCAGTTAACTTGCACTTTTGAATGTGGGCACTGGTGAACTTGTGCAAGCCCAGAGCCTTCACTTTATGTCAAAGATGACTGGGAATGACTCCTAGCTGGGCTTCTGCTTAGGGTGGGGTTTACTTTGCAGACTTAATGACAAGGTGCCTTTCTGGGAGTGTCCTCCAGTAAAAGATTCAGACAGAGGTCACCATCAACTTCTTCCCTGGCAGGGCTGTTCTAGCTGGCATCTTGAGAACGGTGTCACCGAAGTTGAGATTTGTGTGTGTGTGGACTTCTCAGAAGGCGAAGTTACAGTGTAGTCAGCCCTGTACTATAAGTAGGTCTCCTTGCCACAGTCTTTCAGTGGGTTATGTAACTGTGGGAAAAAGACAGAAAATGGGAAGCATGGCTGAGGGCCAGCGAGACGGCTGGGCTGGCAGAAGCGCTTGTGGCACAGGCCTGACAACCTGAGCTTGGTCTCTGCATTCCACAGAGCACAGAGAACGAACTCTACAAAGTTATCCCCTGGCTTCCGCACGGTTCACGGGTAGGCTGTGATACATGGGCAGCCCTCCCTTCCCCCATATTACACAAACACTAAATCTTTATAAAATTTGAAAAAGGTTGAGTGTTTTTCTCAAAAATTTTACATTTCTGAAATTGTTTGTTAATTGTGTGTGTGTGTGTGTGTGTGTGTGTGTGTGTGTGTGTGTGTGAGCGTGTGTGTGTACATACACCATCATCAGAGTCAGGTCTCTCCTTCTACTCTGTGGGCCCTGGTGACTGAGCTCGGGTCGTCAGGATTGGCATTAACTAGTCTCATTTTAAAATGTCCTCATGGAACTTGAAGGCACTTCAGAAATTACCTGTATGTGGGAGAAACTGAAACCCAGAGAAGATAAGCACCTGGTCAGTACTACTCAGCAAGTGTGTGTTTGGTCTGGGACTGGAATCTGGAGTCCTGGGGTCCTGCTAGAATGCTTCCCTTACTATTAATCTCTCTTTCTACAGTCATGGGAAGTCTTTTTCTCTTTCGTTGATTCTTGCTTCTTCGCAAAGCCTAAAACCAGCCAGGATGATCCAGGAACCTTTGAGAGTCTTGATTCACTTCCAAAGGCAGTTTGTCTTCTGTTGGCTGCTGCATGGATTGCTGTTTCAGTTGAGGTTTTCCACATTTCATGTAAAAATATGCCAATTGCCACAGACACTAAATGAATAGGTTTTAGTATCCATGATTTATACATACAGAGTACCTCTCTCTCCCTCCCTCTTGTCCCCCCTCTCCCTTTCCTTCCCCCTTTTCTCCCTCTCTCCCTCCTTCCTTCCCTCCCTCCCTCCCTCCCTCCCTCCCTCCCTCCCTCCCTCCCTCTCCCTCTCTCTCTTTCTTTTTTCTTCCCCACACTCCAATTGCATTAACATTCATTCTTGCTGGGCAGTGGTGGCGCACGCCTTTAACCCCAGCACTTGGGAGGCAGAGGCAGGTGGATTTCTGAGTTCGAGGCCAGCCTGGTCTACAGAGTGAGTTCCAGGACAGCCAGAGCTACACAGAGAAATCCTGTCTCGAAAAACAAACAAACAAAAAAAATCATTCTTTTTTTTTGGATTTATTTTATTTATTTTATGTATGTGAGTACACTGTTGCTATCTTCAGGACCTCTGGAAGAGCAGTCAGTGCTCTTAACCACTGAGCCATCTCTCCAACCCCACATTAATTCTTAAGTAAAAGATATAGATATGTGTTTTGGTGAAATCTTTAACATTTTTCTTTTTTTTACATTTTAGATGATGATCACCATGATGCTCTGTGATTACAAGTCCTTTGCAAATTTCACAATATAGTACTATTGTGGAGAACTAGTCACCATGTCCCTAACGAGGAAGGAAAGAAGGGAGCATGTTGGATGAGGGAAAAGAGGCTTTGGAAAACATGGTTGGGACATTTGGGAGTGTACAGGCAGTGGAATATTTATGTGGCGCTGTGGGTGTTTTGAACTTTCTGGAAGCTAACAAGCTCCACACATGAACTCAATGGAAGTCCTCCAAACTTTGGACAACACAGAGGCCTTTCAGAAGTCTGAACACAGTCCAAGGCAAATTATAGCCCAGTGCAGTGGTGCAAACGAGAGGCTGGGGAGATCAGAGGAAATCACACTGGTCCCCAGGAGGCCAGGCCCGAGAGCTGCTTCTTCCAGGAGACGTTGTTCTCTTGTCTACAAATAGCTTCTACCTCATGGGGTTGCTTTGATGATAAACATAAAACATTACAACTAATGTCTTTAGCACAGGGCCCAGCATGCATAAGTGTGCACGCACACTCACACACACAATTATACACATGTGTTTATTGTATGAGATGCCAATAGGCCTCTAGAAAAAGATACGCAGGAACTAATGTCCCAGTACCTAGAAAAGGCCTCTCCTTGGGCAGTGAGACAGCAGGGTTGCAGCCACAGGCTTTGAAGTTAGCAGGAGCCGTGTTTAGACTTCAGCTTTAATATGTTCTAGCTGTGTGAGTGTGGGCTAATGGGACACAGCCCAGGTAGAGCCCCTGGCTCAGTGCCTGGCATGCGGGGGAGGGGTACTCAGTAAATTCTTGCCGTTGGTTCCAGCTCTCAAGGAAAGGGGCTGTGAAACCAGAGGAGGGAGGAAGATAGGAGAGCAGTAACCCGAGCATGGCAGATAGAAAGCAGGAGGGCAAGCCGAGCCCCTGTGGGGCCTGTACAGCTTTCCTCTGGCTACCGCAGCAAACTGCCAGGGACTTGGTAGCTTAATACAAGACTTTTTTCCCTCACAGTTATGGAGGCCAAATGTCTAAAAGCCAGTATCATCACATCAAAAGCAAGGTGTCCCCAGGGCCGTGTTCAATCTGAGGCTGGAGGAAGAGAGCTGCTTTGTGCCTTTCTAGTTTACGTTGGCTGTGGGTGCTCTTTGACTTACAGTTACAAGACTCCTTTGCCTCAGGCTCTACATGGCCTTCTCTGTGTGTACTCATCTGTGTTTGTGTATGTGTGTGTAAACATATGTGTATATGTGCCTGTGCTTGTGCATTCATATGTGTGTGAATATATATGTGTGTGTGCATGTGTACACATATGTGTGTACATGTGTTCTTGTGTGTGTGTGTATGTGTGTGCGTGTGTAAGTCTCCCTAATTTTCTAACTAATAAAGATATTCATGATTATTCTTAGAGTTTATCTAAGACAATCTTGCCATCTCTCTGTATCCTTTATAATATCTGCAAAGATCCTTTTCTGACAAGGTGAAGTCTACAGAAACATTAGTGGGATTAAGACCTAATATCCCTTTTCTCTCTTCTTGTTCCCCCTCCTCTCTCCCTTTCCCCCTCCTCCCTTTCCCTATCCGTCTCTCCCTACTCCTTCTCCTTTTCCTTCAAGACAGGGTCTCACTTTGTAGCCCACACTGGCCTGGAACTCCCAGAGATCTGCTTGTCTCTTCCTCCTGTGTGCATTATGTGCCCACAGCCCAATACTGGGGCAGCCACTATCCTGGGAGAGAATTCTAGTTTTCTTTTGCCTGAGTGATGGCCCAGGTCAGGAGTGTGATGGGGAGGAGAGAACAGGTGTCACCAGGGCAATGACAAATCTAAGCCACAGCCAGCCTGTTGTTGGAGACAAAGGAGGATTGACCAGGGAGATACAGGAGGCCAGTGGGACTCTCACCGGCAGTGTCCAGGATGACATCAGAGAAGCTACGTGACACAATGGAGCCCAGGAACAGTCTCTGGTCAGGGCACGAGTTACTTAGCTGTATGAATGGAGTAAAGAAGACTGGCAGGCTAGCCTGAGTACACTGGAAGGGCTCAGGGCAGAGGTAGGATGCACAAGAGGCCCAGATCCCCAAGGCCTTGCCCAACCTTCCTCCCCTGGGTTAGGTTGCCCCATGGTGTAATAAGACACTGTCCATCCACTGACACCCACTAACTGACAGGCATTGGCTAAACCACTTCAGCCCCCTGGGCCCCATTTCCTTATCTGTAAAAGGAGGGCAGGACTGTCTTCCTGAGAGGATAAGTTGGAGGATTAATAATGCAAAGGAGGTAGTCTGAGAACCTGCCTGCTTAAATAAACATTGGCTTCTTGTCTTCTTAATGGGTGAAGCGGTTGGTCTAGCCACGAAGGGCAGTGTGCTCTTTTGCCCAAGGGTGACACAACAGTGCAGTATGAGACAACATGGAGAGGAAAGGCTGGCTACCTTACCAGAAATGAGGCTCCCCGCCACGACTCTAAATGTTATTTCCTCATTCTTGCTGTCCCCTGAGCTCACAGGAAAACAGCCAGAGGGGTTCTGCTCTGTCCCGTTCTGTCCTGTTCTTTCCTTGTCTCTAAGCTTTGTCAGACTGAAGTGGTTTAGTTCTAAATAGAAAGGTCTCCATGAGTGTGGTAGGCCCAACTCACCATCACAATTTGACACACACACACACACACACACACACACACACACACACACACACACATTGCAATCAATCACCTTTGACCTTCCAGGAAGCAAGGCCAGCAGCCACCCTCCTTACCTCTCACAGGCTCTTGCCATACAAACCTGGGCCAAGTGAAAGGTTATTTAAGGATCTGTTGAGGCTTCATAGGAAGGGCTGTCAGGACGGGGCTCAAGGCAAACGGGAGCCTGTCCTCGGAGTCTTGGCTCTGCTATTTGACTTTTAACTTCAAATTTCTCTTTGCAAAATGCAAAAGGAATAGTACTTACCTCATAGGAAAGTTATCCGAGTTAAATAAGGTGCTTACTAATTACACAGCACAGTAGATGGCTATCGTTAAGTAGATTTATTTATTTATTTCATTAGTGTCCCATATAGCCCAGGCTGGCTAACAATGTCGTTGAACTTCTGATCCTCCTGCTGCCTCCTCCCAAGTGCTGGGATTATAGGCCCGTGTCACCACGTCTGGTTTATTCTGTTGCTGGGGATTGATCCAGGGTTTTTGCATGCTAGATGAGCACTGAACTACATTCTTGACCCCTATTAAGAGAAAGCACCAGACAGTGTTGGCACATTCCTTTAATGCCAGCCCTCAGGAGGCAGAGACAGGCAGATCTCTGTGAGTTCAAGACCAGCCTTGTCTACAAAGACAGTTTCAGGATAGCTGGGGGCTGTTGTATAGAAGGGAAAAGGTAAGGGAAAAGAAGCAAAGGTTATCTGTGAGAGATGAGGAAATAAATCAGACAGCACTTGCAACTTTCCCATGACTCCTGGTGAAGGGGGAATGAACATGAATCCTCTGAGAGCTACAAACTGAAGGTAGGACTTCAGGAGGGGCCTCTCTGTCTTCTTTAGGGGCCTGGATGGCCTGGAATTATAGAACCCTAGACCAGTATTTCTCAACCTGTGGGTAGCGACCCTTTTGGGGGGCATATCAGATGCCCTGCATATCAGAAATTTACACTATGACTCATAGCAGTTGCAACATTACAGTTATGAAGTAGTAAAAAAAATAATTTTATGGCTTGGGGGGTCAACACAACATGAGGAACTGTATTAAAGGGTCACAGTTTTAGGAGGGTCGAGAACCACTGCTGTGGCTAGCGACCTCTGAAGAGGCACCTAAGTCTGTGTGTACTGTCTACTACAACAGGGAGGTGACACAGTAAATCAAAGCATTATGTTTGCTCCTAATATTTAACATCCACTTGGAGCCTGTGGAAGGGAAGCTAGGTAGTGAGTTGAATGAGAGTCCCCAAACAGAAGCCCACCTCCTGGGAGCTGAGAATTGGAAAGAAGAGCTGTCTGCATATACACAGAGGTTTAGAAATAAAATTGCTATATGGGAGTTTCTCCAGACCTTAGAAAGTTAGGTATCTCTGGGGGAAGTAGACCACCAGGGTGGGTTTTATTTATTTATTTATTTATTTATTTATTTATTTATTAGCTGTATCTTGCTCTGGGTCCTCCCTTTGTTTTGTTTCCTGGCTGGCACTACTTAAACTGCTTTATTCTGCCACACCCCTTTTCCCCTTATGGATTTAACTCTGAAGCCATGGGCAAGATTGTCTTTCTTTTCTTAGGTTGTTTCTGTCTGGCATTTTGTCATGGAGATGGAAAAGCTAACTAAGGCAGAGGGTGTTCTAGGTTATTTTAACAGGCTTTAAATCCAGCTATCTAAGAGAACCACAGAAGACAGACATGGGGAGAAGAGGAGAGAACGCAGAGGGGAACCAGCCTCAGGGGGTTACATGACAAAGAACATGGAGCCACTAGAGGCTGGCATGGCAAGAAAGGTGAGCTGGCCAGGGCAGCACAGCAGAGCTGGCCCTGGTGGTGTGTGCATGAGAGCTGGTGGGGTGACCAACTCAGCTCCCACCCAAGCAGACCCAGGGCTGTGAGTTGGTCCATCCCAACATCTATCCCATCTGTGAACTGGAGTGCATGAAGGGGCCCATCCTGCAGATCCAAAGTTGCAGATCTCCGTGACACAGCCAACAACAGGATATCTAAGAGGAGTCCAAGAGAGGATCCAGAACTGATAGAGTAGCAGAAGCCAGAGGCCTCGAACCAGACCAGCGACTCACTGTAGTGAACATTTGCAAGTAAAGATGTGTGAGCAAAAGGGTGTGCTGTGGGACACACTGACACAGGGAAGCTTCCACGAGGAGATTTTGTTTTTGCTGTTGTTGTGTTTTTGTTTGTGTTTGAGGGAGAAGTTGCAAGGGTAGAGGGTGAATATGAAGGGACAGAGAGATCAGTGGGATTGGGGTAGATGAAGTGAAATTCACAAAGAATCAATAAAAAGTAAAAGGAAAAACAAAAACAAAACAGGGCAGGAACCTGTAGGCAGGAGCTGATGCAGATACCATGGAGGGGTGCTGCCTACTGGCCTGCTCCCTACGGCTTGCTCATACTTTCTTCTAGAACCCAGGACCGCCATCCCAGGGGTAGCCTCACCCACAGTAGACTGGGTCTCCTTCTCCCACTAATTAGTAAATGCCCGATAGGGTGGTCTGCAGTCCAGTTGTATAGAGGCATTTTTTCAGCCGAGGTTCCTTCCTCTCAGGTGAGTATGGCTTTTAGTAAACAGTCAGAAAGCTAACGAGGACACCTCCCAGTCTCCTCTTCACTCCCTGGTCTACTTCCTTCAGCTTTGGCTATTTCCTGGTCCAGGTTTGTCTCCCCTCAGCTCCCCTGCCCTTTCCAGGGCTGGCATTTGGCTCCCGCCACATGCCTGGCCCCGGCCGGCACATCTGGATGGGTTGGTGCCCACTGTTCCATTTAGAAGCATCGTGTCGGAGACTTTACCCCCGGCTTTCCAGTCTGCTTTCTTTTCCTTTCTTTTTTCCCTGTTAGCATAAATTTTGTTTTATTTTTGAGATAGGTGCAGCCTAAGCAGGGCATAAACTAGACCTGTGACAGAGGATGGCCTTGAACTTCGACCCTCTTGCCTTCATCCACCAAGAGCTGTTTGGGATTGAACCCAGAACCTCTCACGTGCTGGGCATGTACTCCAGGAACTGAGATGCAGCTGGTTCCCTGTCTGTTTTCTTTTCTCCTTCTTCTCCTTCTTCTTCTTTTTTGTGTGGGTTTTCATGACAGGGTTTCTCTGTGTAGCCCTGGCTGTCCTGGAACTCACTCTGTAGACCAGGTTAGCCTCAAACTCTCGAACTCAGAAATCCGCCTGCCTCTGCCTCCCAAATGCTGGGATTAAAGGTGTGCACCACCACTGCCTGGCCCCTTTTTGTTTTCTAAAGGCTCAGTGCTTTTGCCTTCTGAGTGTAGTTTCCCATTTATTCATTAGATTTTTACCCCCCACTTTTGCTCTCCTAGCAAGGATCCAGTACTAAAAGGCTCTCAGGAATACCCAGTTACTGGTCTGTCCCATCTGTCTGGCTCTAGTACAATGGCATCTCCTAGAGAAGGTTAAAGGAGGCCATGGGGGCTGGGCAAGTGTCTAGGTCATTATGATCTTGAGATGAATGAATACCAGCTGTGTGCTACCCGTCATAGACTTCTGAAGGAGATGTGTTTGCTGGGCCTTTCTTACTCATTGTAGCTGTGGTCGGGTTAATAATTACAACAGGTAGACTGTAAACAACTCTGGCCAAAACACTGTATTTTGGTGTGTCTAACACATGACCAACAAACCCTGCTCTATGGCTAGCCCTTCAGGGCATCTTCCATTTTTACTGTCTTATATTTTCTGTATGTAGAGAAGGGTGAAAGGTCCTTCTGGAGAGGACTTTAAGGAAGGGGCAGTTAGTGACCAAATGTTTCTTGTTTTGGAACAGGTGGTACTGACAAATTACCTTTCTCCTTTTTTCTCTGCACAGCTTTGTAGAAAGATGGCCGAGATAGGAGGAAAGAGCAGGGTGGGACTCAGGAACCAGACGTTCGGTAGATAGTATCTCATTTAAGGCTCACAACAACCCCCAGAGTTGGGAACTATTATGTCATTTTATAGATGAAGCAACTAAGGCAGAAAGTTGGACTTAGGACTGAGGGGGTGGTGCCTGGAACCCATATGCTAATGTGGGTGCCGAAGCCACATGGGGTGATAATAGGAAGCAGTCATTTGAAATCAGCGAGGAGAGCTGCTGAAACTGAGTTTCAGGCTGGCGCATGGAACCTCTGTGCTGGAACAAGAGCTGACTCGGGCCTTAGGAGTCCTGACTTCCCTTGTTAATGGCGAGTGGTAGGTAGGAAAGAAGCTGCAATTGGAAGGAGAGAGAGTTGCCCGCAAGTCTGCTGTCGGAGGTGCTGTCTTGTATTAATTAACATTTCCAAAGCTCTTGGAGATACAAAGATGAGAGATGGCATTGCTGTGGCAGCTATGACTCCATTGCCCAAAAGGCAAGGAGATGGTGCCAAGACACGGCAAAGGCCGGGCTGATGCAAAGGAGGGTCCTGATGCCACAGGACAGGGCTTGTCCAGAAAAGACCCTGGCTCACACACAAGTCCCTTTGGAGATTCTGATATGAAATGGGATAGATGTCTTTAGTGCCTGAGCAGAAGATTCCAGCCCTCACAACACCCATGCTATTGGGAGGTATTAGGGATTATCACTTGTACCTGAGTGGGAAGGAATTTCAGGTTTGGGGTTGGCCTCAGGGAAGAAAACCCAAAGGCCTGGAGTCTCAGGGGTCCAGAGTGGGAAGGCCACCACAATTTGCTTTGGGGTACAAGAATAGAGACGTGGGAGGCAGGCTCTGCCCAAAGCCACTGTTTCACTTGCTGTTGGACCTTATGACAACACAGTATTGTTTCCTCAGGAGGCATAGATGTAGCCTCGACTAGAGATGAGAACTGAGGGGTAGTCACATAGAGGGACAGAAACTCCCAGGGGGTGAAAGTTGAAGCACAAGGGCTGAGCAAGGGGCGGAGATGTGTTTTAGAAAGAGATGGAGCAGGTGAGTCCCCAGGGCAGGGGGTGGAGCCAGGGGAAGGCAGCCGGGGTGTCACGCTGTGGGGGGAGGTCTAGAAGAGTCTACTTTTTCTTTTTTGGTTCTGGTATTGAGCATAGGTCTCTGTGCTAAGCATGTGTGGTCCTACTTCAGTATAGCCCTAAGAGCATCTCATATAAGCCCAGGCTGGCCTGAAACTCACGAGGCAACCAAAAACGACCTTGATCTTCTGACTGCCCCTGCTTTCAGGATTACAGACATGTGCCGTCAAGCCTGTTGGGGTGGCATGCTTGGGATCGAACTCAGGCCTTTGTGCATGCTGGACCACTGAGCCACATCCCCAGCCCCAACCTAATGATGTTTAATTGTCTTCTCCAGACACAGAATCACCATTTCCCTTCTGGTGACTTCACTGCCATTTGGACACGACCCTCAAAGGTGGGAAGCATTACCCATTTTACCTGGTGAGGGTGAGCTGGTGGGGTGTGGGGAGGGAGCTGAGGCTCAGAGGCACAGTTAGTGTGTCCCAGGTTGCATAGCTAGCAGTGAGGACCTGGAACCCAGCTATAGAGAGTCCAACATCACAGTTTGAATGTTACTACCTGTGTATTTCTGAGCTTCCCACATTATAGCACGTAACTTACCAGGAGCTAAGGAGGTGAATTCGATGCACCAAGCTTTAGGCAGAGCAGATCTGAGTCAGAACTTTGGCTCTAGCACACAGTTGTGAGGCCTCAGGCGAGGGTTTGGCCTCCTTCAGCTTCATTCCTCCATTTATTTTATACATTGGGCATAAAATAAGGAGAAGATGGTAGTGATACTGACAGAAACCCGGGTTAGTATTCCTGAGTAACTCACATACCAGATACTGTTCTTCAGGCTATTTATCTGTTTAATGACTGCAGCAAAGCTGTTAAGAGAATCCGCTCATGGATGAGGAATTAGACCCACAGTGAGGTATGTCATACCGGGCCCCAGAGATGTCAACTGGGCAGTTACATTCTCTAAGAGAGGAACAAGGACTCTCTTTGGGTTCGAGGAGACCTGTAGGTCTGAAGAGGTCTGGCTTCACTCCTGTGCCTTTCATGGTTACACAGTATGGGGCCCAGTGGGGCCCATTGAGGACAGAGACAGGTTTCTTCTGAGTCCTCTCTGCCTTAATTTCCCCCTCAACCATCTGTGGTAACAAGAATACCTCCTACATTCTAAGAGACTGGAACCTATTAGCAGAGTTAATAATATACCTTAAGGCCAGTGAAGACTTCAGGCTCCTATCCTACGGTGTGTTACATGATAGCCACAGCCTTCTGTTTAACCTGCCTTCAAGGGAACGATGTAAGAACCAACCTTACTGGCCTTGGATTTCCCATGCAATCGGCTTTTACAATCTTAGCTGATGCTTGAAGTCATGCTCTCTTTCATGCCCCTGTCTCAGAACA
The DNA here is from genome assembly GCF_004785775.1 of Grammomys surdaster. Taxonomy (NCBI): domain Eukaryota; kingdom Metazoa; phylum Chordata; class Mammalia; order Rodentia; family Muridae; genus Grammomys; species Grammomys surdaster. The sequence goes on along the minus strand of NW_021604762.1, from coordinate 970,331 downwards.
ATGCATGTGTATCCTTTGCTCAAAGCATCGAACATACAGAAGTTGAAAGCAATTTTCTAAATTCTACTGGAAAGGTCAAAAACATCCATTTATGTTTCTTGGTTGATAGACAATGGTGTTTGTAGTACTATTTGTTGTCTGGGTCAGTTGAGATCAGTCAGAGCCAGTGACCTAGTCCCTTGTAAGCCTCTGTTAATGACTTCTGTAAAGTCCCCCATTTCTTCCCTGTGTGATGCTTTCTGTTACTCAATAAAGACAGAACAAAGCCCCTTGTGAGGGACAGACACACACAGTCACATGATAGAGATACAAGATAGACACACACACAGTCAGAACACACAGAAGATACAGTCACACACAGAGACAGCCTTGTGTCATTCAATAAAGACAGAACAAAACCTTTTGTGAGGGACAGACACACACAGTCACATGATAGAGATACAAGATAGACACACGCACAGTCAGAACACACAGAAGATAGTCACTTCACCCAGCCGATACCCAGTTCTGAAGATATCTGTATTCCCCCTGAACACCCACATTCCAGTGTCATCCCCTTCCCCACATCCTGCCTTTCTGTGTTTATAACCCCTTTGTGAATGAATTACGATTTGAGAAAAAATAAATTATAAAAAAAAAGGACATACTATTAAAAAAAAAAAGAAGAAGATAGTCACCCACAGGGACAGACAGGTTCACAGGACAGCTTTCAGGCAAACAGACTCAAACTCATGCAATAGACAGAGCAAGGACAGAAGACACAGGAGGCATGAAGTAGAGAATTGAAATCTGGAGTCATTCTTGGTTACTTGGCTCCAAGGGGAAGTACTCCTTTCCTTTTCTGCTGTATTAGTGGCAACTCACAGGTTTATAATGTGTGCAGCCACCCAGAGCTTCCCCTTCTGTCTCAGGCCTTGTCAAGGGACACCCATCCCATCACTATCTTGCATCGTAGCTGTTGGAACACAGTTGACTTTCCATGTTAAGACTTTTTCTTTGCATTGTTACTGTACCTTACATGTGAGATAAAATTGATCACCTTAAACATCCCCCCTCCCCCACCTCCTGGTTTCATGTATCCCAGGCTGGCCTTAGATGGTCAATGATTCTCCTGCTTCCACTTCCCGAGTGCTAGGATTACAGGCATGTGCCACCATGCCTGATTTTAGGTCGTGCTGTAGCTCCAGTCCATGCTTCATGCATGCTGGGCAGACACTGCTTGCTGAGCTATATCCCAACTGCACGGTAGCCATGTTTATCGGACAGGTTAGTGGCATTAAGTGCAGTCTTATTATGTGCCTACCACCACCAGTAAATTCTTTTCATCTTGGGAAATGGAAGAATTCTCTCCTTTAAACAGTAAGTCTCCACTCTCCTCCCTCCTTAGTCCCTGGCAACCACTGTTCTACCATTGTCCATTGATTTTGACTACTCTAAGTGTCTCATGTAAGTGGATGCGTCTAGCACCAGTCCTTTTGAGACCAGCACACTTCACTTAATGTGGTACTCCAGGCTCACCCTATTGTTTCGTACATCAGAATCATCTCCCTTATTAAGGCTGCGTAGTAGTCCATTGTGCATTTAGACATTGTCTACTTACCCATATACCCATCGATGGATGCTGGATTGACCTGATATTTTAGCTATTGTGAGTAAGCCACTCTCAACATGGATATACAAGTATCTCTTGGAGACCCTGCTTCCAATACTTCTTCGTAGACACTAAAAACTAGACTTGTTGGGGGTGTGAATGTTCCCTTTGACTCACTACATGCACTGCATGATCTCATTCCCATCCTCACCGCCCTGGTTTCCTGTCTTGCACTCCACTGGTGTCCCTATCTTTTTCCCATCCATCTTTGAGGCTGACCCTGGACAGCCATTTGCATCTCTTTCAGCAACCCACACTTTGCCTCCAGAAGCCCTGGGCCCAGAGGGACTTCACGGAACTTGTAGGATCACTGCATGTTGAAGTAGAAGGCAGGAGACTTGCTGCTGGTGACTTTAAGGTGGCTCTCTTTGTAACACCTATTTGTATACAGCACACTCAGAACTTGCATGTGTGTGTGTTTGTGGGGACAGAGTTGAAGACATGCACACCTAGAGGCCACTGGTCCCAGAAAGTTCTGAGCCCCAACATGCACTGAAGGCCACGTGGTGTCAAATTCAAATCTTTGTGGTAAAACCATCCATTCTCGAATTCTTGGGCTGGGAAAGCACGAGTAACCATTCCTGGGCTTCTTATCACGTAGCTCTCCTCATATCAGTAATAGGAATTTACCTTAAAAGCTACATTAAACCAACACAACACGAAACAGGAGCCTGGGCAATGTGGCTCAGTGGGCAAAGGCATCCACAGGGCCTATATTAGGTAAGCACTGATTCTCAAAAGTTGACCTGTGACATACAATGTTGCACATACATGCTTCTACCCCTGTAATATAAGTTACAATATAATCAATTGGGTTTTTTGTTTTGTTTTTTTTTGTTTGTTTTTTGTTTTTTTTTGTTTTTTTTTTTTGTTTTTTTGTTGTTATTTTATTTTATTTTATTTTTACAAAGCAACTTTGTTTATACAAGGCAAATCCAGACCTCTAGAGAACTAGAAAACCCTATGGCCTGAACACACACTAGAAGAGTGATTGGTGAGCCAGGTGGCAGTGGTGGTACACGCCTTTAATCCCAGCACTCAGGAGGCAGAGGCAGGCAGATCTCCGAGTTCCAAGGCCAGTCTAGTCTACAAAGTGAGTTCCAGGACAGCTAGGGCTACACAGAGAAACCCTGTCTTGAAAAACAAACAACTGAATGAATGAGTGAGTGAGTGAGTGAGTGAGTGAATGAATGAATGAATGAATGCTTTGTACCTTCTACCCCAAATAGCAGAAGGGTCCTGTGCTACTGGCCCAGAGATGGATGCCCAGTAGCCTCTTGTGTAGCCTTGGTTAACGGTAGACAAGAGGCATACCCAGCTCACCTGCACTTCTCTAGGTGCATGGGCTGCCTGGGCTTTTGGTATTCCATCCCAAGGATGTGTGCACTTCATGCCTTTGAGGCTCAGGCTTCAAACCTCTCTGTCGCCCTGGGCTGCACCGCGTGAGTTTGAACCTGCTGGCTTAGCCTGGAGGTAGAGCAGCACTCCCTCCTGCCCCTACCCTCCCCCCCACCCCCCATCATCATCCTGCCTAGGGTGATGCTGAGGATCTGGGCCCGGAGGAGGGAAGACTTGACTGATTGCACTGGCCTCCCCCAAAGCTCCTTTTAGCAATCTGAGCCAGTGCAGGCTGTTCCGCCTTCCTGTAACCTAGCAACTCCAGCCCCTGACAACTGATTTATTGGAGAAAAGCTTAACTCTCCCCAAGCAGGTTTGTTTGCTTTTTTCCAGCTTTCCTTCTCTCCCTCCTCCTCTCACCCACCCCCTTTATCCTCATTCCCCTTAATTCTTTTCTCAGTCTTTGTCAGGAGGGAAGAGGGACAATCATTTCACCTTCTCTCCTATGGGTACCACACCCATCCTCCCATCCACCATCCTCAGGTAGCATCTCTGTGGTAGACAGAGCAACCTTGCTCATAACGCTCAGTTCTAAGGAGCTTCCTACTATGACCAGTCTTCAGATTCATGTGTTAGCTCCTAACCACCAAGGTGATAGCTTGGGAGGTGGTGCTTGGTGGATAATTGAATCTGGAGGGAAATAAGAGGAAAGAGAAAAGAGGCCCAGGAGAGCTGCCTTCCGCTTTCCCCACATAAGAACTTAAGACAACCAGAGTATCAGAGAGCTGTTTCCTTCAGAAGGGGGATGGTTCTGCTAGTGCCTCTGTGGTGTGTTTCCGGCCTCTAGACCTTTGAGAGCACATTGCTCTAGTTTATTAACAACTCAAACTATGGCATTTTGCTGTAGGAGCTGGACTGGCCGGATATTCCCTGTGTCTGTGTCTGTCTCTTCAATATTCAAGATGGAACCCAGAACCTCACACACTCTACACAAATACTCAACCACTGAGGTACATCTCCAGCTCCTCTTCCTCATTTTGAGACAGGGTCTTGTTTCGTTGGCAGGCCAGCCTTGACCTCTATAGCCCAGGCAGGCCTCTAGGTTTTCATCTACCTGCCTCAGCCTCCCGAGTAGCCGGGATTACAGGCCTGGGTCTGCAAGCCAAGCCTCGCCACACTCATACCTTGCATCAAACCTTTTGCTAGCTTCCCCACCCGAGAAATATGAAAACCCTTCAACCACCAACACTGTCTTTCTACTGCATGTGCCCCTCCCCCTCACTTTCTTACCCTCTGCCCCACTTGGTTGTAGCCCTTTTCTTTGTCCCCACGCCTTTGTGCATATTGTCCCTCCGCAAGGAATCCCCTGTCCACTCATTTAGCTTTGTGATACTCTTCAAAAAGATTTAACTTCAGCATGGGCTCCTCTGGGAAGCTTTTCTTCCCCGTCACACAGGCACGACTGGCCACACTCTTCATGCTACCACCCACCTAGTATCTACTTCAGGGGGTGTACAGGTGTGCTTGCCCTGTGCAGGCCTCTTTACAGGAGATTGTTATCACAGGGATTCATTGTGAGGGTAGCAAGAATTTCTCTTTCTCTAACAAGTTTCCAAAGCTCGGTCTGGGACCCTGATGCACAGGGAGTGAGGCAGACATGAAGGGCGAATGAGAAACTGGAAGAAGGAGGTTGAAAAGGAAGGGAGGAAGGAAGGAGAGGGGAAGGAATGGGGGAAAGAGGGAAGGAAGAAAGGAGGGATGGAGGGAGGAAGTGACGGAGAAAAGGGAGGGAAGAAAAGGGAAGTGGGAAAGTACAGGAAGGGTAGAGGCAAGGAGGAAGGAGGAGGGAGGGGGTGAGGGGAGGGAGGACCATATGATGGAAACCAGCCAGTATAAGCATCCAGAAGTCAGTGTTCATAGTGGGCAGGGGATGCAGTTCTCCTGATACATACCCTCAAGGGTGAAAGTGCTTCCACCTGTGGACCAAAGCACAATGGCAGCTTCAGAGTGGACCTGGCCGTAAGTGAGAGTCAAACCAGCTGGGCTCATCAGCTCCTTACTGTTCCAGCCCTTGCCTGGTACCCTGGGAGTGCTATCGCACTTTGCTATGCCTGTGCCACCTGGCTGGGTTTGACCAGTAAGAAGTACTTGTGGGAAATCAGGGGGTGGGTATCTTCCCTGTCTTACAGCTCGGAAACATTACTCTGGCTCCTGCAGGCACATGCCTGGCCACTACTCCCACATTTAGCAGGTCCTACTGACTCTGGACTTGTGTCTATCCCTGCCTCTAGCTCTTTCTGTCCCAGTAACTGTGGGAGAAGACTGCTTTTGGCTCTCTTGGGTGGCCGCCTCACCTCCTAGCTGATTTCCCAATGGCTTCTGTGGCCCACGTTCCAGTTTCCTGGTTAAATCTTCCTCATTGGAAAGTTTTGCAAAGGTTGCCTTCTCCTTATTGGTCTCCTATAACACTGGCAGCTTAATTTACAGGGGTGGGGTCACTGTTTATCTTGGAGGAAATGCTCCCCTTCCCCTCTCTCCAGACTGGTCTTGAACCTGCAGTGCTCCTGCTTTTGCCTCCTGAATGCCCCTACCAAACACACACCTAATTTATTATATAGTGAGGATGTGTGCATATTTTAAATCACGTGGGGAGAGCTGGTGATGTGCTTTTGGCTGGCCAGGGCACATTGCTGGTTGCTGGGACCTTGTTTGTTCCTTGCTTCTCATCTACAAGGAAAGCTCTGGAGCTTTTGGCCTTAGTTCACTGAATTCCTAATGAGAAAGAATCGTAGAGGGAGATGTGGGGGAAGCAGGGAGCTGGTAAGAGAGGCTGACAGGTATGGAGAAAGGAAGGGGGAGAAAGGGAGACAGCAGCCTGTGTGCCCGTGTTTAGCATGGGCTCTGTGTGCAGTGGCTCAGTCAATATTGGTTCAAGGACTGAATCAACAGGGGAACTAGAGGGGACAGGTGGAGTTCACAGCCCAGAAAAGATCAGGTGTTGCTTGGCCTCTGTTCTTTCTGCTCTGTCCTTCTCAACAGCAACAGCGTTCTAAGCTGCTTCCTAGTTTCCAGTCCTCCTGAGTACTGCCTCAGGAGACTGTAAAATTAAAGAAACAAACAAAACAAATAAATAAATACATATCACCACTTTAGTTTCTTGAGCCACAATGCTTCCATGGCCTCCGGATGTGTGGTGATTACACTCTATTGTGTGTTTGTGAGCTTCATCCACTGGACACATTCGGACCTGGTCTCCTCCAGTCCATCCTCGATCCCATGATATGAGTGTGTGGTGGGAAATGATGGGGACTTGGAGGCCTCAGTGCTTAGCCTCAGACCCACTCTCTAGGGCTTTCTTTGTTTCCATCTTTATCCCTTTAAGACCTGGTGATCCTCTTCTGGTTTGAGACAGGGTCAAGGAACAGGAAGTTAGAAAGGTGAACTCAGATCTACAGTTGACCCCACCTCCTTTTCTCCTCCCATAAATAGGCTTTAGCACTTGCTGGGTTTAGGGGCCCCATTCCCATAGCCTGGAAGACATTCATCGTTGCTTACTTGTCACTGTGAGTTTCAGAGAGACATAGACTCCAAGAACACAAAGTGACCCAGCTCCTTAACTAGTCCCTCTCGGTGAGGTCTTTTAATGATTGGCTGAGCTGGGCATGCCAGGACCTGCTTCTCGGCAGGTGACAAGACAAAGGAGCTGGTCAAGCTGTGCTTTACTGGCCCCAGCCCAGGAAAAGGACCACACTCAGGGGACGCCACATAGAAGAAAATGACTGAACCCGAGGAACGACTGAGGGTGATGGAACCAGAGAGGACAATTCTGATGGTATTTGAGCAGAATGAGTCTGGCACTGAAGGACAGGAAGATAAGGAAGATTCTGGACCTTCTAGCTAGAAGCACGTAGCTTCTAGAGAGGTGCTCGAGTGTCTTAGGGGCAGCACTCTTCCATATAAGGAAGGGACAGTGTAGGGACGAGTTGCTAAAGAGGTGTGGCTCTCCCTCACCACTAGTAGACTTGTTGAGTAGAAAGAGAGCCTAGGTCTGAGGCTGGAGAACAGCAAGAAGTCTGGATGTCAGGGTAGAGGGTCTTTGTGTGCCAAGTTTTATCTGGAAAGATTGGCGAGCAGAAGGGCAAGCCTGCAAGTCAGGCCCAGCAGGGAGGAATGGGAGATGAGCCCTCCCATCCAAGCCTGAGCATCCAGCATCCAAGGCCTGAGCTACTTTGTGGGTTCTTGTTTTTCCCATCCTTTATCCCCTCAGTTTCACCCCCCATCACTAGAGAGGAGAGAAGAAGGATAGGGGAGAGAGAGAGAGAGAGAGAGAGAGAATCTAATTTCTTTCCTTTCCTTTTGTTTTTTCTTCTTTGAGCATGACTACTAACAAATCACAACCAACCCCTCCCCCTGTAGCAACCACCAACCCCGGACCCCAACTCTCAGGCCCTAGCACTTATATACCCATTGAAAAGTGTCCAGAATTCTAGATGACACACAAGAGCACAAGACACACCTCTGCTAAAACAGGAGACAAATCACAGTGTGGACAGTCTGGAGCAGCCCCGCATCCCCACACTTGGGATTAACAGGAAAACACGTTCTTATCACATTCTTGTGTTTTTTAAGAAGCCAAAGTTCACAGAATTTTCACTGTAAGCCTCCAGCTCGGATGAGATTGGGCGCATTCAGGCGTAGCTGGGAACGCCGGGCATGGACTCTGAGTACTCCCACCTTCAAGCACTTTTGAACATTTGAGAACCTAGGTTTTGATTGGCACTTGGCAGAAACTGGGAGCTCCTTATTCCACTTTTGGATTTACATATGTAAGAGTGATTCAAACATGGGGGGGGGATGCTGTAGAGTGACCCTGAGATGCTAACTACACTGTTGAGTTCTAAGGCCTAGAAGATGTTGGGATATAGGGACTTGAGCTTTAGGGACTGGAGGCCCTCATTTGGAAGAGATCCTCCTAGCAGTGAGCCCACCCTGTAGGAGCGAACATTTTGTGGGTGGGACTTCAATGAAAGCAGATAGAGAGAGCAAAATAGAGACACTGATGTCAGTTAAAGCCTGGTGTAGGTGGACTGTGACAAGTGACACCAGGCAGCAGGGAGGTACAGGAAGACAGAGGCCATTTCAGGAGGTAGGTAGGGTGGGCAGGAAGCGGCTGCTCATGGGTAGATTTGGGAAGCTTTGATGAAGGAAACAGCACTTGAACTTGACCTGAAAGAGTGGGCAGGGGGTTAACAGTGCAGCAAGGTGCAAAGAATGAAGGGACCAGCCTGAGTTTTGGGGTCAAAGAGCCAGATGATGAAGGACTCTGGGTGCTGGGCTGAGAAATTTAAATAGAAATCTGACGAGGATCTAGCAATGGCAGCTAAGGGGGAAGAGTGACACTGATGTGACTCAAACTGGCTTTTAGATTTCAGGGTGAAAGTCCTAGCTAGTGTGGGAAGCTAAGAGCCCTGGGAGGCTATTCTAGCCTAGTGCTGACCTGAGCAGCTCATTTTCTCGATGGGCCCTTGAACCTCCTTCCCTAGACTCTTTGTAAGGCTAGACAGGGCCTCTGATAAGGAGGGCAAGGTTACATAGGCCAGCCAGTGGCCTGCAGCTTATCAGCAGGCATGTTACATGTAAAGTGGATCCTCTCTCCAGTCCGACCTTAGCCAAGGTCGAGCTCTTAGAGGGAGGGGAGGGCATTATGTAACTCCCAGTGGTGGCTCTTCCCTTCCCAGTGGGCCTCTGCTCTCAAACTAAAGCTTTTCTGCACTGGGGTCCAGGGTCCCACCCGTCTGTCAGCTCTCCTCCACGTTTGTGCTCACATCTGTTTATTTACTCTTGTCTTAAGGACTGTGTGAAGGAATCCACACTCCTGCTAGTACACACCATGCTGTGCTTTGCGCATCACAGGCACACAGCATTCTCGACAACTTCCCTATAGCAAACTCTCTCCTGCTGTCCCAGAATCCGGCTCATCAGCACAACAGGGTCTCACCAAGGAGGACTGGGGAGAGTAACCATTTAAAAACATTCCCTGGGAGTGGTTTTCCAAGGAGAGAGGAGGAATTAATTGTTCTCCCTGGTTGTGTTTGTCAGAAGTCTGTAAGGAGTCGAGTTCCAGCCCCCAGGGAATTTGCTGCCAAGGCATTCCACCCAGAAGGAATGTGGAAGCCCAGCTAGAAAACAGGTTTCTCTAGGCTGTGGGGCCTGTTTCTGTCCAGACACAAGGAGACACAGGCCTGTCCCTAGAGGCCCTGGCTATGATAGGAAGTGTACAGCTTCTCTGCCTGACCTGTGCTTACTATGGAGGGTGTCCCATATGGGTGGAAACAGTAACCAGGCTCCCGAGGTGGGTGACTTAAAATAGTTCGAATCCTCCCAGCTGCTGCTGGAGCTGAGCACCCTCTGGTAGCAGGCGCCTTGCCAGTCACTCCCTGGGAGGACACACATGGCCATGGCATCCACCTGGATTGTGGGCCCTCAAGCACACAGCTTGTGCACAGTTTATGCTTGTGGAGGGCTGACCATATGTCTGACTCCCTGTGAGTGCTCCCCCAGGATGAATTCTTGTCACTTTCTGGGGGAGACAGACATATTTATCTCCATTGTTTTTAGTTTAGGAAATGGGCATTAGGGGGTTAAGTAACTTGTTATAATTATCCAACTTAGTGATAGAACCAGGTAGGAATTAAGCCCAAGTCACAGATGCCAAACCTCTGACATCTTTCCTCTGTGATCTCCTTCAGTCACTCTGGCCCCTGGACTCCATTTACAAGGAGCCTGGTTTATCGTCTTTTGGAATCCCTTTATATATGTGTGTGTGTGTATGTATGTATGTATGTATGTATGTATTTTTTTTTTAATTTTCTCTTTTTAGGTTTTTTTGAGACAGAGTTTCTCTGTATAGTCCTGGCTGTCCTGGAACTCACTCTGTAGACCGGGCTGGTCTCAGAAATCCGCCTGCCTCTGCCTCCCAAGTGCTGGGATTAAAGGCGTGAGCCACCACCGCCCGGTGGAATCCCTTAATATTGGAATTGCATCTTTAAGGCTCCTGGCCTGTTGTGGTCACCAGCCACCATTTAATACTAGATCAGGGACCCTGTTTTGCTCTGCCTTGTAGTCAGGGAGATTTGACACAGAGTACATGGCCCTCTTCAAAACTCCTCTCTTTCTACCAGGCCTTTTTGGGAATCACGTCATCAGCAGTCTAATTGCACCCAGGGATGGGGAAAATGGCCTAAAGAGACCTCAGAAAGCAGATGGCTTTGGGGAAAGCTCTCTGTAAAAGAGGAAGGTGATGGTAGACCTCACCTGCTGCTCTGTGGTCTTGAGCTGCTATACTTCTAATTTCCAGGATGAAAACTTTGATGAAAGTGGGCACAGCTATAAGAGCCTGTTCTGGGTATGATCCTATGATCCTGGCATGTACTCCGTGGGGACATGGGCACGCAGTGTATCCTTTATTCCATGAGTAGCGTCAGCCAAGCTGACTTTTATAATGCTGGGACTGAGCCTTTAGCCTCAAGCATGCTGGGCAAGCATCCTACCACTCAGCTATACTTACTGGAGTTTACCTCACTCAAGTTATCTGTCTCAGTGTCTTAACTTATCAGCCATGTTCCGTCTACTGTCATTTTTTTCTTTTTTCAGGAAGGTGTTGGGGAAGAAGACTTAGGAAAGCTCTCCAAGTAGGTTGGTTCACCCCGAGCGGGTGGCAGAGTTTCCCAGATGCAGAGCTGATTAAGGACTATAAAAAGCTTTCCCCTTGCCACAGGGTCGTAGAAGGTCTTTCATGAGGAATATTGTGTTCAAAAGACATCATACAGGTCATCAATATTTGATGAGGCCTTGGGGGTGTGGTCCAGTTTGCTGGTCAGCTGAATGACTACAAGGTGGACCTGGCCTGGTGTGGCATGCCATGCACGGTCCCTTGTCCTGAGGGAAGGAACGACACATCACCCTTCAGGGCAGACAATAGGGTAGCTTCTAACTAGCCTTTTTTTTTTTTTTCTGTTCTCTCATTTGGGAAGAAAATAAAACAACTCTTGCCAGTTACAGCTGCTTACTTTGGACTAGGTGTCACCTCCTTTGATTCTCAGATGCCTTTGAGGAAGCTGTTGAGCAAATTGTGACCTGGAGAATTCATAGTTGTCCAAAGTCAAGTAGGATCAAGGATCTGGGAAGGCTGGGAAAGCCAGCTAACAGAACAGAGGTGAACATAAGCCAATTGGCCTAAAGAACTGGGTTTTTGGAGGCTATGTTTTCACAAAGTGAGGGCCAGGAAGCTCTGAAGAAACTTAAGGAAACAGGAAGAGGGGTGGGGTGTGAAACCTCGTTCCCAAATGCTTGCTGGTCTCCCTCATTTTTTTTTTTGACAGGATCTCATGTAACCCCCGCTGGCCTCAAGCTCACAAGCTGAAGATTATTGAAGTTTCTGTTCCTGCTGCCTCCCCCTCTTGATGCTGGGATCACAAATGAGCTTTACTCCATCCAGTTTTCATGTCCGTTAGACAAGCATTCTATCAGGGGAACTACATCCCCAAAGCCTTAGTCTTAACGCTCAGGAACCTTGGGAGTCAGACTCCTCCTTCAATCTGGACTTGCATAGAAGAGATGAGGAGAACTGGGAGCTGGCATCTTCTGGGCAGCGGAGCGGTAAGGACAATTCTAAGTTACACTCTGGCTTGTGGGTCACTGTGAATATCTATTTGTCAAGATAAATCAATGGAATATTGATTGATATCTGTTAGCTTAAAGACGTTAGGCCATTGTACATGGGATTTAATTTGTATCCTCCTATCCTGAGTCCTATGAGTCTTTAGGGGGGCCTAGATCATCATGATTTGAGAGTTCCAAGAGAAATTCCAATTAATGAGTGCTGTGTATTGGATTCTCACTAGAACCTGTGAATACAAGGGCATGGGTAAGTATCCTTTTTCTTTTTCTCTTCATTTTCTTTTTTCTTTTTATTGTTTTCCCCAAAGGCCTTTGAGTGTTCAAACATGTGAAAAAACATAGATAACAGTATGAGAAAAGGAACTTGGCTGCAAACAGTAACATAACATTCATTCTTGGAAGGAGGTGCCCGGGTGACCTTCAGATCAATTTTACATCAGAACTGACCTATCTGAAAATGCTTTAAGTTTTCAATTCTGGGATTTTCCCAAGCCAGCTGGACCTATAGCCCATAAGCCCTTACTCTCTGAGGAGTGTGTGTACCTTGTCTGTGACTGTCTTCCATTTTCTTCCTCCACAGAAGTTTCTTGGCCTCTCAAGATGCAGGGATGGAGTCTGTCTTAGTTAGAGTTTTGCTGCTATGAACAGATACTATGACCAAGATAACTCTTATAAAGACAACATTTAATTGGGGGCTGGCTTACAGGTTTGGAGATTCAGTGCATTATCAAGGCAGGAGCAGGGCAGCATCCAGGCAGGTATGATGCAGGAGGAGCTAAGAGTTCTCCATCTGCATTTGAAGGCTGCTAGGAGAAGACTGGCTTCCAGGCAGCTAGGACTAGGGTATTAAAGCCACACCCACAGTGCACACCTACTCCAGCAAGGTCATACCTCCAAATAGTATCGCTCCTTGGGCCAAGCATATTCAAACCACCACAGAGTTCATGGGGGAAGGTTGGGATGCAGCTCTTCTTTGGTCCTATTGCTGGTCTAGTAGCTGGAAGCTGCTTGGCCATCGGCCCCTCCTTCTTGCTGTAGGTGACTATGTCCTTGGTGTTATAGCCTAAGTTGTCAAGGTTATAGGAAGCTGCACCCAGGGCTCTTGTGCTGTCCTCCCTGCAGGCAAACTTCCCTTTCTTCCCACAATGGGCACAGTCTACCACCTCTATTTATTGTTCTGCCAAGCTGGTTCCCAGTTTCTTGAGCTTCAAACAATGAGGCTTCTCATTCAGAGCAAAAGGAAGAGCTGCAGGAGTCACACGGGTCCATGTGGACACACTTCCACGATGACCTTGAGATGACTGTGACTGTAAGTTCATGTTTGGCTGAAGCCATCCCACGATGCTCAGAGTTCTGACTATGGTGCCAAGAAGAGGAGGGTGGGACCTGCTGTGGCAAGTACACCAGGTAATGCCAAACTTCATCATAGAGTCCGGTGTCTTCTCACCAAGCACTGTATGCTACAATCCCTCTCCTGCTGTCTACGTTGGAGGGCTGACTTTCAGCAGGATTGTGAGGTCAGCCTGTGTGCTGTCACTCTACAATCAAGACTTCTTCCCTAGAACTTTCATGGTGGCCTTGCTGCTCCTGGCCTCTTGTCCAATGTCAACCATACCACCTGGCTCCTAGGCTAGGTTGAACTCTACCCTCTTACGGCATCAGCCTTCCCTGTCCTTGAGGACTCCCTTAAGGCTCACACATGCAAAAACATGAATGAACATATTTATATATATCCACTGAACATGTATACGTGTGCCCATGCATATAGATTCTCTTTGTTCTCTTTGTCTGTCTCTGTGTGTCTCTCTCTTACTCTGTCTTGCTGTTTGTCTCTCTATTTCTGACTCTTTCTGTCTCTGTCTCTCTGACTCTGTCTCTCTCTTATACACACCCACACCCCCCACACACACGCACACATTCCAGAGCCAGGTTCCATAAACTAATGGCAGATAGGGTGACCTTTCTATTCCAGGAAACATTTGTTTACCTCAACACTGGTAACTTGTTTTCTGACCTCCAGGTGAGAGATGTGTTAGCTGGCACAGCAGGCCACCCCCAGGAGCAGAGAAAAGCATACTTTCTCTAGGTAGTCACAAGCCTTGGGTGGAATTTGAGCTGGACTCCAGCCCAGACTTGCCTGGTGCCTGGCCACCTTTACATAAAACTCTCTCAGCGTTAGTAAGGGAGTCTCACGGAAGTGACATGAAACTGAGGAGGAGAGGGAGGCTTTGGGGACAGACAAAGCCTTGGAGTTGCCCACAAGTCAGCTCATGAAGACACTATTCTATTTCAAGTACCCAAGGGCTGTAGCTGCAGGCTGGCTTGACCTCACAGACTTAGCAGACCTAGAAGGACGGAAGCTCATGCTATGGTTTGAATATGGTTGATCCCTTCTGAAATACCTGCTAAATCCTGATTGTCATTGTGGCCATGTTAGAATGTGGGACCACCAAGAGATGAGGAGGCCACCAAGAAGGAGTAATAACTCCCACATGAGATTGGGTTACTTTCCATGGAAGTGGGTTGTCATGAAGCAAGGCTGCCCCTCTTGTTCAGTGTCTTTTACAGATGAACATTTCCCTTCTTTCTGCTGCCTTGAAGCCATTGGATGCTGAGTACCATGTTCTTGAACTTATTAGTTCTCAGAAGCATAAGCAAGAATAGACTTCTTATACTTATAAGCTACCTAGTCTCAGGTGTAGTGTTTTAGCAACAGGAAACAAACCAAGACACCTAATGTCTGTAGGCCTTTGCAGTGGACTGTTTTTATACACATGACTCTGGGGGATTATTTCATCACATTTGGTTAACCAAGGTTGTCTTGTGACAGCTCTGGCAAGTAGGAGTGGCAAAGAGATCATATATGTTTTGTAGATGAGTAAAACAGACTCAGAGGTGAAGTGTTGGGTACAGAGTTGGAACTGTTACCCTCTGGGTTTATTGTTTTGACAACTCTGCCATACTGCTTTTGACCAGACAGACTAGCAATGTCCAACTTAAGTTTCAATTGATGAAATGCACACACCTTTAATGAGTCCTTCAGATTTCCTGCTAAGGTTTGAGTATGAAACAAACACAGGCTTGTGTGTTCAGTGCTTAGCTCCCTGGTGGCATTGTTTTGGGAGGTTCTGGAAATTTTCAGGAGGTGGGACCTAGTGTCAGAGGAAGTAGATCACTGGATGTGTGCTTTGAAGGTTACAACTGGTCCCCATCCAGTCCCTTCTTTGCTCCCTGCTTTTCATTCACCACTGGGTGGACAGCCTACTCTTCCACATGGCCCTGCTGCCATGATGCCAAGAGCTATAGACTAGAATCTCTAAAACCATAAAGTAAAATAATCCTTATGTCCTTTCAATTCTTTTTATCAGGTATTTGTCATAACAACAGAACATCAGAATAATTCACCTTTAAAGCATGGCTTACTTCCTCCCCATTTTCTCCTGTCCTGCCAGCCATTTTGACTGAATTCTCCTACCCCTGCTCACATTACTCAGTTCAGCTCTTCATTTGGAAGAGGCCTTTTTTTCCTCTTGATGGTTCCCAGTGAAGTGACTCCAACCACAGCAGACAAGCCATAGTAAGTGACGAAGAACACAGACAATATTTACAATAGTGAATAATCAAGTACACATGCCTGGTTTGGGACCAGAGTCCCAGTCTTGTCCTTTTTAAACCCAATGAGCTTTCAACTTTATCATGCTGTCTCTTTCCAAGAGGGTGAGGAAACAGAAGCAACTGCCCACAGGAAATATGCTGCAGCTTCCTCCACAGACACGGAGTTCTAGGAGAGCCGACTCCATGGAGACAGCGTGTGTGCACAGCATTCTTCAAGACCCACTCCAACTCTCCTTAGGAGCTGCTGCACCACTGTGGATCTTCATGGTGCTCAATTCTAATCTGAGTTCTCTTTAAAACAAAGCAGCATCACTGAATCACAGAGCATCAGAAAAACAGCTCCCGACTGCTCAAATGTCCTCAGTGCACAGATGGGGCTTATAGCAGAGTCATGACATCGCTTGCTCAAGGCCACCTAACCTAGTTATGGATAGAGGGAATATTCAAGTGTCACACTGAACTTGCTAGCATGGTGTTTACCTACAAGGCTGCCATCATATCAGTTCCTTTGAGCTTGATTAAAGCTGGGCTTCATTGGCTCCCGTGGATACCCTCAAACTTGGGAGAATAAAACAAAACAAAGCAAACCATATCTGGATTGATCTTGTTTTACCTTGTCCTCTAGTCTATGCAGATTCTCACTGTTCTTTGGGAGCACTGAACCCTCAACAAATAACCAAGCACCCACTTATATTTTTAAATCAGGTCCTATGCTAGACCAGGCTATAGCAAATAAATAAGTCAAGCAGAGTTCAGGTCTCAGCTAACAAATAGGAAGGTTATTTACAATAATGAGTCCTAGAATTATTAGTTATGTGATTAGTCCTAGAACTGCCTGTTTGGGATCTTGAGCTCACTCTCTCAGCATCTATTCTTAAAACGATTCCCTCTGTTTCCTGTGGCCCTCCTTGAACTCCAGATATTGATTTATAGCTCATGCTAGGACATCACTTCTCAACCTATGGGTCATGATCCTAGGAAACGACCCTTTCACAGATGTCATTGAAAAACACAGATATTTACATTATGATCTATAATAGTAGCAAAGTTGCAGTTATGAAGAAACAATAAAAATAATCTTATGGTTGGGAATCATCCCAGCATGAGGAACTGTATTAAAAGGTTGTATCATTAACATTGAGAACCATTGCTCTAGACAGACAGACCCATGTTCTCCTACCTGGCTCGAGCATCTGAATTGGCCATCTAGATATTGGGGAGAGTGCTTACTTAGTACAGGCAGTGTTACCCCAACTTTTGGGTGTTGCATGGTCTAGCCTCTGCATTGGCCAGGGCTGGGCATTGTTTTTCTATTCATATGAATTTACATTCAGCTTTGAATCTAAAATTCCAGGTCTTTTTATTTAGATGTCTTATTTCAGACAAGGTATCATATAGCCCAGGCTAACCCAGAACTTTCTGCATAATTATCTCTGATCTGACTCTCTTGCTTCTGCCTCTGGAGTTCTGGGATTACAGGCATGTGCTGCCATGTATTTGATTCTGAATTTTAAGAGTATCCAATTTCAGGTGTTTGATTCTAAACTTTAAGAGCATGATTTTGTGCCAGTATTTGCCCCTGGCTCTGACATTTGTGCCCACAGTAACTATATGTCTCCTCCCTGGATGAACTGCCCCTCACCTGCAATGGGCAACTTCCTGCCCTAATGCTTACCAGCTTGATACACCTATTTTAGTTCTCTCTTTTCTTGGCGCATTTCATTAGAGGCAGTCCGTGGCCTGCAGCTGATCCATCATCCTAACAGGCCTTTGATAAATATTTATAAAGTTGAATCAACTTAGGAGTGGTTCAGAAATTCCAAGAGCTGCTAATAGAACCCAGAGGCCCTAGCTGTAGTCTGATAGTTCCTTCCATGTTGAAACGCTCTTCATCCATCCTTCTGCTTCTTTCTGCTCCAAAATTTGGAAGAGACAGATGACTTGATGGCTATATCATGGTAGACACGGGAGCAATCTTCTGTACATGGCTTATGCATCTAGCAGTAGTTGGAAGCTTTAAGCCCAGTGCTTTGTCCAGTGTTTGTCCAGCCCTGCATTTGGAAACAGGTTATCCTGTCACTGGCTGGTCTGGGAAGTGTCCTTACCTCTCCACCTCTACATAACAGCATCTATTTCTGAAGAAGGTAGAGGCAGAGCCAGTCTTGGAGGCTGTTTGTCTTAGTCTTTGTTTACTGTAAAAAGATACTATGTCTAAGGCAACTCTTACAAAAGAAAGCATTTAATTCGGGACCTGCTTAACAGTTTTGTAGAGGGTTAGTCTATTATCATCATGGTGGGGAGCATTGAGGCACATACAGCATAGAGAGACACATACACAGACAGACAGACAGACAGACACACACACACACATGCACACACACACACACAGAAAGAGAAAGAGAGACAGAGATAGAGAGAGACACAGACACAGACACAGACACAGACACAGACACAGACACAGACA
>NW_021604762.1:911272-952574 GCF_004785775.1 Grammomys surdaster | reverse complement strand
CACAGACACAGACACAGACACAGACACAGACACAGACACAGACACAGGCACAGACAGACTGGGCCTGGTATAAGCTTTTGGAATCTCAAAGCCCACCCCTAGTGACATACTTCCTCCAACAAGGCCACACCTCCTAATCCTTCTCACACAGTTGTACTCCCTGGTGACTAAGCATTTTAATATACAGGCCTATGGGGCCATTCCTATTCAAACCACCATACCACATTTTCCTCTGATGCTTCTCTACATCCCTAAGTGGGCTGTGCATTCTAGATTTGAAATTTTTGTTGGTATTTAGGAACTCACACTAAGGAAGCCTCAGAAAACTCACTTGGGGCAGCAAAGCAAAAGCTTTGTGAAGCAGAGGGCCAGGCTGTCCCTGAGAGACAAGCCAGTGTCATCTGCTGAATTCAGCCACCATGCCGTTACCTGAGCATACCTTGGTTCCTGTGTAAAGCAAGTTTAGAACTTTTCCTGAGTTCTTCCTTTGTGTCTGGAATACTTTATTTGTAGGATAAGAGAAAGATTTTTGCCTCTTCAAGAATAGTTGAGAGGCTGAAGAGATGGTTTGGTAGTTTAGAGTGTCTCTTGATCTTTTTTTTTTTTTTTTTTTTTTGGTTTTTCGAGACAGGGTTTCTCTGTGTAGCCCTGGCTGTCCTGGAACTCACTCTGTAGACTAGGCTGGTCTCGAACTCAGAAATTCGCCTGCCTCTGCCTCCCAAGTGCTGGGATTAAAGGCGTGCGCCACCACCGCCCGGCCTCTCTTGATCTTTTAGAGGACAGGAGTTCAGTCCTTCAATGTCCATGTTGGTCAGCACACAATCACCTACATAACTGCATCTCTAGGGCATCTGACATCCTCTTGTGGCCTCTGCAAACACCTGCACACAAGTGCACATGAATACATATAGACAACATCTTTTTAAAAGGATGGCCAAGTCTTTATCTCCTCCTAGGCAGCCTCTGAAGTGACCCCCATTAATTCTCACTCAGTAATGCCAACAAATAGATTCCAGCAGAGGGGATAGGGTGTCTTGGGATAGTAGGGTAAACTAGGCTTCTGTATTGTGTTTCCTTCTTCCCTCTGCTCCCTTCCTCTCTTTTTCTTGAATTCCACATACTGGGAGAAGAAGACTGCCATGTTATGAGTAGCTGTCTAGAGGCACCCTCATCCCAGGAGCCTGGAGGGAACAAGGGCTTCCCAGGTTCCCTGTGGCAAGCTTGGAACCAGATCCTCTATCACTTATGAACTCTCTTGATGACTGTGGTCTTGGGAGAAGCTCTGAGCTGGGATCACTCAGTTTCAGGCATCTGGAGTCCCTCACAGAACCAGGAGGTGACACACAGTCAAGGTTTGAGCGATTTGTTAGGCAGGAGAAGGTAAATAGCAGATATCCCCACTTTGGCACTCCAGATACTCTGTCTGATACTCTGTCTTCGTCACTCACTCCTCATTTACAACCCTTCTGCCACATTCCTCAGTTCCTGGTCTGGGTTGTTGCTAGTCCAGAAGTCACCTTCGTGCCAATTTTAAGGAGAGCCTCATTCCTTCACAAACACTGACTGGGAAGTTTTCATAAACATCCCATCTGTGATGACTAGGGTCAGAGTCCTGCAGATGCACTGCCTTTGTGTGGTGCTCAGTCTGCTCCTGCATGGAGCACCACACTCCACTCCTGCTTAAAACTTCCCTTCCTCAGTGGCTTGCTGCTTTGCAAGCTGCTGACTTCCCTGCTTTCCTTCTCTGACCACTGACCTTCAGTTCATGCTGTGGCCACTCCCTTATCCTTACAACCCTGCAGGGTAGGCTTACAGGATACAGACCAGCAATAGAACAACTTTACTGAAAAGCACTGGCTATTATGGTGACCATAAACCCTAGCATAGCCCAGCTGGTCATTCTGGAGGTAGTCTTCTTGGTCATGTCTAAGCAATAAAAGCTTATTTGGTTCATGGTTTGGGAGAGTGGGAGGTCTGGAAGTGTGGCTCCAGGATTTGGTAAAGGCCTTTCTTTGCATTACTCTGTCACATGACTGAAGAGCAAGCAAGAGGAACATGAGCCACACCCACCTTGTTTTACTCAGCTCCCACTCCATGATTATTAACCCACTCCCTCTAGAACAGCTCCCTCAGGAGGGAGCACCATCATGGTCTAACCACGCCTTTAAGATCCTGCTCTTACAGGTCTGTGTCAGCCTGCACCTTGTAGGGGACATCCAAACCACAGTGTTAGTCTTCCCTGGGTGTTATCCAGGGTCTTCCAGGTGCCTTCTCCTGCTCATTGCTGTCTCTCATTTCCTGTTCAAGTGAGCGCTTACACTCTGAAGCCACCTTCTCTTATCCGTTTATTTTTAACAGAGGCTCATGAATGATCATAAAGTGTTGATCCTCCTGCCTTCGCTCCTGGGTTCTGGGATTACAGGTGTGAGCCACCCCACTTGGCTGGAGCCACCTTTATGGTGACTGTATTCTTCTGCCAGCCTAGAATTGGAACTCTGCCTTACTTTTGACCCAGATCTCTTCACTTCACTACTGTCTCTCCTAAGGACAGGTGGGTGCTTTCCTTAGAGTCACACACAATGGCCTGCCAGAGCCCTTGTCCTCTCAGCCTCTCTCTAGTAAATGCAGTAATGTGTGAACAGCTCGTCTTAGTGAATGCATTCCCTTCTGAGCTGGTGTTTATGTTGTTATACATTCGACAGCCCCTGACCTTGGGAGTGATGCAGAAGGAAGAGCTGCCCAGGCCTTCCTTCATGCAGACCTGGTGCTGTGGCATAGGACTTCTCTTTGCCTAACTTTCTCCAGTTTTGATGGGCCTCACTGTGCTTTCAGCCTCATGCTTTGGCTGACCCAAGACTCTTGCTAGCAAGGCGCCTTGGCTGGGGTGCTGGAGTGTCTTTCCACGGTCCCAGGCTGGCACCACTCTTTCTAAGAGCATGTCATCCATTCTCTCCCTTACTGGTTTTCCTTCCTCTCAGCCTCCTCCCGTGACCCGCTGACTCCCAGTCTTCTTCTTTGCATTGACATCCTCTGTGCCTTATATGTGAGTTCTTCTGCTTCATTCTGACCCCTCACAGACACTGGGGATTCAGCTGTTACTACTTTTTAAGCCACTAAATCTTCTCGTGTCTATTCATTCATGCAGTGTTTGTTTGTTGGTATTTCCTGCTGTCTCAGCAGTTTTGAATGAATACTCAGTGGCATTGTGCACTTCTAGATTGTTCTGACATCACCACCACTGTCATTCATCTTACCAAACTGAAAGTGTCCCCTTAGGTAACTCCCACCCCTTCTTCCCATCACCCCTGGCCACCACAAATCTACTTTCTGTTCCTGTGAATTTGGCTTACAGATACTTCACATATGTCGAAACAGTCTGCACTTTAGTGGCTGGCTATTTCACTTAGTAGAGACCCAGAAAGGTTTATGCATGTTGGAGCAGACCCATGATTATCTTTACATGAATGGATCCAAACCTATAGCTCCAGGATTCGCTTTTCTCTTACTGCTTGCCTCTGCATCTTCCATTTTGCACACACAGAACTACAACTTTTAAAGCATGAATGTAGGGCTAGGGAAATGGCTCAGTGGTTAAGGGCATGAGCTGCTCTTCCGGAGGACCACCCAAATGGCAGCTCACAACTGTCTGTGACTACAGTTCCAGGGGATCTGACACCCTCACACAGACATGCATGCAGGCAAAACACCAATGCACATAAAATTAAAAACAAAAATTAACGTATTCCAGGTGCTTCAAAGTTCACAAATCTAAAGCCAGGCGTGGCATCTCTAAGGGTCCATTTTCATTGCCAGCTCAGCTGGCTTTGAAACCACTTAGGAGTCGATTCTGGGTGTGCCTGTGAGGGTGTTTCCCGAGAACTGTGAAGGCCAGTGTGGGTGGCACCATCCTGGGTGCGGGAGTCCTGGATGTAGTCAAAGGAGAGGAAGGAGAAAGTAAGTTAAGTACCAGCATCCTCCTTTCCCTGTTCCCTGACTCACCCAGATATGAGCAGATGTGAGCAGGCAGTCTCTCACCATTACAGCTGGGGCTGCTCCTGTCACCAGGCTCTTCCTGCCTTCAGCCCTCAGACCACAGTATGTCCCTCCCTGCCAAATTGCTTCTTGTCATATATTTGATTCCAACTAGAAAAGTAACACGGCGCCCTTAGGAGCCTTCCTTTCTATCAGTGGAAATGCGCTCCCAACGTCTCTTTTAATCTTGGGCCGTTTCCATTCTTCATTTCTCTCTCCACATCAAGTTACACTACAGCTTATAAACTATTTCTTGTTCCTCATTTCCTACATAATGAGTTCAAAGACCTCAGGCCACTTACAGTCCAGCTTTGAAGTGGCCGAGATTGCGATCAGCACATGTGTCAGTAACCAGAAAATAATAGACTTTTAAAATAACATTCAAGTTTGCTCTTATGTTAATGAATTCCGGAGCTAGCCTGGGATTGGTGCAGAACCTTGACAGCTGCTACAGATCCAGACTTCTTCAAGTTCCCTGATTTGTTGTCTCCAGATGCTTGCTGCTCTCATGGTTTAAAACGCAGCTGGAGGGCTTGCCTGCCTGCTGACCTGAATTTGATCACTGGGACACACATAAAGGAGAGAACAAACTCTACAGCTGTCCTCTGACCTCTATATGCCATGCACACAGTACACATGTGGCCCTATGCATACCCCCCTTACACATGCACACGCACATCCGCACACACACACTGAGTCACAAATAAACACATGAAATGCAGTTGGAGCCCCAGCTTAATTCCAGGCAGCAGACTAGAAGAGGAAGTGGGAAAGGTCATGTGCCAACTGCCATTCGGTCTGCATTCTAGGCGGATCTATAACATGAAAAGTTGGGAACTCTGTCACTAAGAGAGACTAGAAGACGGGTACCAGCCTTCTCTGCTGCAGGCCTCCCTCTGGCTCAGTGTGTCCTTGGTGAACTCTCCAATGATAGGACACAGCCACTGAGGGATCCTCTGTCACTGTCACTCAACTGCACTGACCGCTCTTGAGGGCTGCTCATCTTGTCTGTACCTTCATCTGTGGCCTGTGGTATTTGATGTGCCTGGCAAGAAGGGACTCCGCTAGGTTTGACAGACAGATTCCTTGTGAAAAAAACTGAGATGAAGGAGAGGACTCAGGCTGTGTTCCTGTGGCTTCCCCTACCCCTTCCTTGTGTATGGGTTTAAACTTGAGGGTAGTTTAGAATCTGAACATAAAACAACAGGGCAGGCAAGCTGGAGATCTTGGCAGCTGCCAGGAGGATGAAGCTGGATTAGAGAAAGAGAGAAAGTCGGGCTTTTGAATTAGAGGCCAAGCAGGCTGAGCAAGGGAAGCCAGCAAGCAGCTGCCAGGCATGGGTGTGTGTGTGTGTGTGTGTGTGTGTGTGTGTGTGTGTGTGTGTGTGTGAGAGAGAGAGAGAGAGAGAGAACACAGAGGCATACACACACAGAGAGAGACAGAGACACACAAAGACACATACACACACACAGACAGAGACAGACAAACACACATAGAGACAGTGACAGAGACATAGAGACACAAGACATGGACACACGTATATAGAGACAGACAGACACACAAACATACAGAGAGAGAGAGAGAGAGAGAGGGAGGGAGAGAGAGAAAGAGAGAGAGAGAATGAATATGTTAAGAGAGTGAGGGCAAGCAGGCTTAGGGTTTTGGCTATTGTCTGAAAAAGAGAGGGTGCTGCAGGTTTAGCAGTGAAAGGAGAGAGGGTGGGTGAGTTTAGCAGTGAAGGTCAGTAAGTAGCTACCACCAGGGAGAGGAATCTTGAACATGCACAGCTCATTATGCAAACGGTCATTTGTCCCATCAAGAGAAGCTGCTCTTGGAAAAACAGTTTTGTCCTACAGGGGGAAAATAACAGCAGCTGTAATACAAAAACAATCCCTCCATACAGAGCCATTGTATAATTTGTGATATTACTGAAAGTCGAATGAGGTTTGTCTGGGTTTTGCCTTGTATTTTTCTTTGACAAAAGAAGCATCAGACTGAGTGACGTTGAGGGTCTCGTTGGCATCACATCTCTAGCTGATGACCAGCAAGTTCACATCTGTGTGCCTTCCCTCCAAGCCCAGGATCTTCCTAGGAGGATGAGTGCCACAGCAGGCTTTGCCTCTGGGGCAAGAGGCTGTGTTGGCTTTGTGGAAGGAAGCACTGGGAGGAAACAGAAACTTAGAGGAGGCTCAAGGAGGAACTTAGGGACATGCCTTCCCCAGGCAGGGCAGTCCCATCAGGTTTATACCCAGGAAGCCAAGGACCTGACCATGTCCCACAGGATGAGCTACTGAAGTACCATAAAGGTCTCATTCAATTTTGGACTGCCTCAAAACGGAAACTGCAGGACTCCGTGACAGTCAGGGCTCTGCACAGGCTGTATCAGGTCTTGCCCTCATTTGTTTTTTATGTCTTTGAGCGTTTTGTCTGCAAGTATATCTGTCTATGTACCATGTATGTGCAGTGCCTCCAGAAGTTAGAAGAGGAGGGTTAGACCCCCTGGAACTGGACTCACAGAAGTTTGTGAGTCACTATGTGGGTGCTGGGAATTGAACTCTGGTACTCTGAGAGAGCACCAGTGCTCTTAACCTCTGAGCCATCTCTCCAGCCTCTTAGGTCTTGTATTTGATAGATAGATAGTAGACCTTTTAATGTATTTTTCTGTCTGCTTCCTTCTGCGGCCATGGGAATTAAGCTTTGTAAGGTGATAAGGCTTTGGCAGGTGCTATAGAGTTAGTTCAAAGTTATGTTCAAAGCCCCCTCGGGCATCTTCCTGCTTGGTGGTTTTCCTAAGTTGGTCCCCACTCAGTAACGTTGGTACCAATACCAGTTTGTAACAGGAGTCTTTAACTTTCCCCAAGACCTGTGTTAGATAGATCCTAGACACCTGGGTTTTTAAAAGCTTCCCAGGCTAGTCTGAGAAACTTCTCCAGGAGGGGCCCAGGTGGTAGTTAAAAAGGGCGGGAAGCTAGGCTGCTGCAAGGGCTGAGTAGAGGCTGCAGAGCCTCTTAAGTGTCTTGGTGTATTGATATGTTGGAGTGGCAGGCCATGGAGGCTTCTTCTTGCTATGTGCTGCTTTCTGGGGGGCGGGGTGGGGGGATACATTTGGAAGAAGGAATCATGGACGGCAAGGGACATGAGGTAAGGGCTCCATAGGGAGATGCTGAAGAGGGGCATATAGCCAGAAGCGGAGATAGGTAGGCCCTGTGAGGCCTGTCTGTAGCTAACATGTAGGCAAGGACGGAGTGCATTTTGGTCTCCTGGCCAGTTGTCTCTGTTCTACCCTGGCTCAGGCTAGCTATCCCAGGCCATCCTGCTGTCTGTGAAGCATTGGTTCCTGACTGGTACTGAGCAGAGGCCCTCTTGCCTATCTTGCATGGGAGTTGGCGTGGGAGATGGATGATTTGAGTTCTCCCTTGCATATAGTTAGTTGGGCTCCTCCTTGTATTCCTTGTCTTGTCTCCTACTGGTAGTGTGCCATGGCTGTGTGAGGCAGCATCTCTTCCAGAGGGGTGCAGGTAGACACGATGCCCCCAGGCACTTAAAGGGGCTTTTGGGCTTGTTTTTCATAACTCTTTCTTACAGTGTGTAGTCATTCTGGTGACTAGAGTAGACTGAGATAGCCGTTTAGTCAGGGAGCACCTGCAGGTGTATCTCAGTGAAGTCATACATCACTTATGAAGTTCCTGCTGAGAAGTCATGAATTGTCCGGTGTGACAGTTAAGTTCTTGGTTTGTCGTGCCAGGCAGAGAAAGTTCTATTATACATGTCTGGTTTTGCATACTAAACAGTGCATCCGTCTTCTGCATCCTCGTCTTGTTCAGTTGGTCATCAGTGAGAAGGCAGACCAACACAAATTAGGCTAGAAGGTATTGGTAGCAGTGGAGGTGAGGCCAAGAAAAAGGGGTCACAAGGTGGGAGGCTGTGGGGAGGAGGGAGACTCTTCATGGAGCTGGATTCTTGGGGTGGCCAAATCATTACATCTCATCAGTTTGATGAATGTGGGTTCTCAGGGCTTGGTTGTGGGACACAGGAGACATCTTTGACATTGGTATGGGTCGAGTATGGATAGGTAGGCAGCCATCCAGAAGTCTGTCTCAGCAGGATCTGGTTGGGGCATGGTGAGACTTCAGAGAGGGATCAGGCAGGTTGTACCCAGAGAAAGGAGCATTTCAGGAGGGAGGACGATGACCATGGATGGAATGAAAAGGTTGGTGGACATATGAGTGTCTGATGCAAGAGAGGTGTGGCTGGAAGGACAACTCCAGGGCACACACCTGGAGGGATCGGCTTTGGAGATGAAAAGCAGCTGGGCCTGCAGGAGGCGGGCCCCTCCATGCCTGAGTCCCCACCCCCGCCCCGCCCCTTTGCATCATCAGCAAATACGCAGAATCCTCAGTCCCAGTTTCCAGGGACGTCATGGGTTTTCCAAGCTTTCATTACAAATCTATCTTCTGCATCTACGTCCCTGCCCTTGCTGCCCCAAGGGAAGCTTCTAGACCTTTGTTGTCTCTCTGAAACGTAGGTTACAGAGGAAAGCATTTGGAATCAGGTCGCATGGGTGTGAGATGTGAACTTGGGTATTTTATGGGAGTGTCTTTTGGCTTTGCTAGGCCTGTTTGTCTGTAGAATGGGCTGCATCCTGCATTAAGAGAATCATTCCACTAAGCTGTGGGGTTGATGCTGACCATATCCCTGAGGAGGCTGGGACCTGGAGTCACTGGTCCTGGGCAGTTTTTGTTCCTTTCCCGATAGAGACAACTTATGTCAGCTATTCCATCCTAGAGATCAAGTTCCGAGCTTGGCTACTAAACCCAGTCCTTTGATATCCATCGCAATTACAGGAAAGGCTGGGCTCTGGCCTTGTCTTAACATTGATCACAGATAGTGTGGTCTCTTGCCTGGGATCAAAGTGAGCTCAGGCATATGGACAGGACATTCATTCTGTGCCAGTAGTTTGGAACAGATGGTGATTATTTTCTCTCTCTCCCTGGGCCTCAAGCAGTCTAAGAAGGCTTCAAACAACCTATATAGCCAAAGATGGACCCTGAACATCCTTTCAACATCTGGGAGGTGAAGGCATAATTATGGGCACACGACACTGTTCTTGGGGATCAAACCTAGGGTTCTGTGTATGCTAGACAGTCTGGACCTGGAACTCCAGTCTCAAACTTGGGTTTCTGATAGTCTTGCCTCACCTAAGACAGCGATCTTGGATGGTCCCCTCCTCACCTCTGCACCTCTGTCCTTGTTCCCTTTGTTGTCTCTGAGTTTGAGCTGTGCTCTCTGCTGTAGTAGAATCTGTCAGAGGAAGGGGAAGTCCCTTGACCCTCAGCTGGTATAATCCAGCTGCAGGGTGAGATCACAGCTCAGCATAGCAGCTGCATTAACTCTTGAGCAGCTGGAGGCCTCTCTGCAGCCTGGCACCTATAGGAGGGTGCTTGCCCTGGCTTGCCCCTACTGTGCATCTGAGCTACCCAGTGCTCAAGACAGAAAGCCACTCTCACCAATGCTCACAGGGCTGCTGTTGTCTGTCCCTCAGGGCTCTGGGGAAGGAGTTTTCAGTGTGGAACAGTGTACCGTGTGTGCCTGTCATCCAGGCTTATGCAGAAGCTGTGACATTGAGTCCTCAATGTTTTGTGCTACCTAGACTAGGAAAAACATACACAGAGATTTACAGAGAAATTGGGAAAGAGAATAGCAGGAAAGGGTAAAGGAGGCCTCTTAGGGGTAGAAAATACTTAGAAAGGAAGAGGGGACAACAATAGGAAGGGATGGGGTCAGGAGACAAGTAGCTGTTGCTCAGCAATTTGGCTCTCTCTGTATATTATGCCCCTACTGCATACCAAGTATGAAGTCAGCTATCATTCTAATGCACCCAGCAAGGCACTTTAGCCACTCAACAAAGTGAAACAGTCTTTAGGGGCACGTAGGTGTCACCAGAAATCCTGTGCTCTGGACAGCATCTTGGATGCAGTCTGAAAGGCATCTGCCTCAGAAGACTGTCTATAACCATGACCTTGGTTTCCATTCCTTTTGAAGACATCACCAGAAGCTCTTGGGAGACCTGGATAGTATTGTTAGAGACGTTGCTGTCTCCTGGAAGGATGCTGGGCGGGGGAGAGCACAGTAAATTAATCTCCCAAGGATCTGCTGATTGGCAAGGCATGGAGATTCAGTTGAAAAAAAGAACACCAGAGACCAAGGAGGGACTTTCAGCCCAGACACAGTGTATATGATACCAGTGCCTTTGAAGTTTAACATGCATATCAATGTCCTGAGGAGCTTGTTAAAATCCCACATGGACCCTACCAGAGAGGCTGTTAGGAAGTGGGTGTGAGGAGCTAGAGAAGTGTTGCAGTTGGTAACTTACCATGTAAGTGTGAGGAACGGGAGTGTAGATCCCCAGCAACATGTAAAAAGCTGGATGTGTCTGTACTGGGAGGGCGGAGACCTGTCGATCCCTGGAGCTTGCTGGTCAAGCAGCCGAGCTGAACTGATGAGTTCCAGGTTAACTGAGGGATACTGTCTCAAAAAACTGTAGAATGACTGAGGAACTCACCTGAAATTGAGCTCTGACCTCCACACATGTGCATGCATGTCCAAACACACACAGACATACACACATACAGATACATGCATGTATACATAGAGAAAGACAACACTGGTAGACTGTGGCTTGGGACTCAAGCATTATCTGCTGTCTGCTGAGCTGCCTGGCCCAGCAACCATGAACTCTTAACCAAAGTCGAAGAGACAGTCCTGGGATGTCCGAGGCCTCACAGCCAGCAGTGAGAAGGCTGGAAGTCAGATCCAGGTCTTCTGACTCCATAGCTGTCACCGCTGTTGTCTGTCCCTCAGTTTTCCAGTCTTTTCCCTGTGCTGGTGGCCTGAACTCTGGTGGGAGGGCCTGTTCTGTGCAGAGAGAGGGGCAGACCTCCTTCTATAGCAGGGGACAAGCTCCTCTGAGGCGGACAGAGATAGGCAGGTCCAATATCAAGCTTTGTGCCTGGTTTGTGGCCAAGCTTGGGTGCCGAAGAAGCTGACTGAATGGGCCTCTTCATTCAAACAAACCCTTAATTCAGTGAGATGGATGGGGATATGGCCAGAGATGTCGCTGCCACTCTATAACTTTGTTTTCTATAGAGTCACTCTTTGAAAGGCTTTTATTTGCATCTCTATAAACAGAGCAAGAAATCTCCTGTCACACCCCATACCCCAGTCCCCACCCCCAGTCTGTGATGCGTCAGAAAGATGCTAGGCCATAAAATAATGATAATAAATGCCTGGCATTGTCGTGGTGATGTAGGCTTTCAAAGCCCTTGTAACGCCTCCTCTCATCTTCATCCCCCGCCTCCTTTTAAGGTAGGCAGGACAGCTATTATTATGTTCTTATTATAGATGAGAAACAGAGGCTCAACAAGGAGGTTGGCTTGGCCAAGGTCATAGCTCTTGATGCAGAAGGCAATGGTTTGGTGTTCTACTGAACACACTGTCCTGGCTGCCTGCATGTCACCTTGTAGCAGAAAGTATCTCAGTTCTGACAGATTTATTACCAGCAATTTATCATTTGCT
This sequence comes from Grammomys surdaster, assembly GCF_004785775.1. NCBI lineage: Eukaryota > Metazoa > Chordata > Mammalia > Rodentia > Muridae > Grammomys > Grammomys surdaster. Next base: position 940,967 of record NW_021604762.1, on the reverse strand, counting down.
TATTACCAAAGGGGGGGGGGAAACCAGCCTTTAGAAAAACACCCCAAAATTGCCCAACAAGGTGTCCAAGGAACTGAGCTGGTATTGAAGTAAGGCCAGGAGATGGTCCACCCAGGGGAGGGACAGGAATGATTCCGCATGGGAAAGGCACATTTAAAGCACACGAGTTGGAGCCTGGCAGATCAGAGTTCACACCCAGCAACAGCTGATGTGTGGTGTGGGGTAGGTAGAAGTGTGCTGGCGGCTGGCAGCCAGGGTCAAATCTAGAAGAGATGCGGAGGAAGCAAGCTCCAGCCAGAGTCTGGGTTTTAAGAACCAAAACCTAGAATTCTGGAGGAAAAATTGTCAAGGATTTGTGTCTGGCAACAAAGTAGGTACCAAGAAAGGGTGTGTGTATGCAGGGTGAGGGGGCAGAGCAGAAGAAGAAAGAGGACAAGAATATAAAAAAATAGTACAGGTTGCTAAGTCAGAGCTGAATGGAGGCAGGCACTGGTGGCACACGCCTTTAATCCCAGCACTTGGAAGGCAGAGCCAAGTGGATTTCTGAGTTTGAGGCCAGCCTGGTCTACAGAGTGAGTTCCAGGACAGCCAGGATTACACAGAGAAACCCTGTCTCGAAAAACCAAACCAAAAAAAAAAAACAACCAAAAAAAAAACCCCCAAAAAAAGAAGAAGAAAAGAAAGAATGAATGAATGAAAGAAAGAAAGAGCTGAATGGAGCAATGGAACAGAGATGTTTCTTGTCGAAGAGAGAGCTAGGTCTGTGTGTTTAGGCTGGGAATGTCTGGGAAGGCAAGCAAGCTGGTACTGTGGAGGGAGGCTAAGGATGTTCTTGTGATGATTTATTAATCTACAGAAAGGGCTGCTAACCCAGGCTAGTCTCAAACTCCTCAGGTAGCCCCTAGGATGACCTTGTGACCCTCCTGTCTCCACCTCCTGAGTGCTGTGGTTACAGGTGTGTGCTACTGCACCCCATGTTTGTGGCGTTGGGGATTAAACCCAGGTCTCTGTGCATGCTAGCCAGGTGCTCCATCAATGGAGTCCCATCCCAGCCCCTAGCATGATTTTTAAGGAGCTGTTTCTTAAACTGACATCCAATAGAGCAGTACTCTATAGGATGCCTCTGAGGGGAGGGAGAGAGGAGGGTCTGTGTTTAGAAAGACTACACAGAAGCTCAGTGGGTGCCTTTAATAAAGATTCCATGGGACCTTGAACAAGCACACGTGTGTAATTCCTACTCCAGCTGGGAGGAGGGATTGGGAACAGTTTTCCAAGCTTTTAAAATCCTGGCACAGGTTAATCTCTCCTGAGCACAATCCAACATTTTATCAGCTGGGCCAATGGCTATACCCACAATACTTTGTGCCTTCCACACCTAGCCCCTGGCCTCTTACCTCATGTTGTGGGTTGGACATCTAGATAAGGCAAGATACTGTCTGGAATAGCCTTAGAATTGCTGTAACTTGGCTGTTACCACAGACTTAATTTACTTCAAGCTAATGTCCAGTATTTTGTCCCCTGGGGATTGCCCACTTGTTCCAACTAATGTGACAATCTAAAGGTCAACAAAGCCTAGAGATCCTCCTTGTTTTTCTGGCTACCAGGCTGTACTCTGCTCAGCTTGTTTGCTCAGGTGAGCAGGAAGCAGAGAAGTAGCCTGACTCAGACTCTGCCAGGCTCTGTTGTCCCTTTGTAGCTGTTATGCTCTTGTGTGTGCCCACACCCAGTTGGGCTTGTCCTGGCAACTCCACCAAGTTTTCTGTCTGGACTGTGCTTGCTCCTTTCTTTATCCCTCTTGTAATGGAAAAGTCTAATGACCATTGGTCTGTAGCAGCTTCCTAGTGGGCAACAAACTTGGGCAACCATCAGAATTATCAGGAGGTGTGGGATAAAACCTTAGAATTGCCTTTCTAGTAAGTTCTGTGGGATTGCAGTACTATTGACCCGAGGACCATGCTTTGAGAATTGTAGGACCATCCTTTCCAAATGTGAGATGTTTGGGAAGTGTGGTAAGAAGTCATATTAGCTACTTGTCTGGTGGCTGTGATAAAATACCCCAGAAATAGCAACTTAAGAAAGAAAGGGGTTAGCCGGGCGGTGGTGGCGCATGCCTTTAATCCCAGCACTTGGGAGGCAGAGGCAGGCGGATTTCTGAGTTCGAGAGTTTGAGGCTATCCTGGTCTACAGAGTGAGTTCCAGGACAGCCAGGGCTACACAGAGAAACCCTGTCTCGAAAAACCAAACCAAAAAATAAAAATTAAAAAAAAAAAAAAGAGAGAGAGAGAAAGGGGTTACTTGGGCTCACAGTATGAGAATCCTGGTCACATTGTATGTGCATGCCCTTGTTCAGCTTGTTTTTTTTCTTTTTATCCTGTCTAGGACCCAAGCCTAGGGAATGGTGCTGCCCATTTTTTAGGTGTGTCTTCCCACCTCAATTGAATATAATTAAGATAATCACAGGTATGCACTTGTCTTCTGGTTAATTCTAGATTCTGTCCAGTTGGCAAATCAATATTAACTACCATAGAAGTGTATGTTTCTGGGGCTCACCTCAGACCTATTGAATCAAAATTATCAGAGGTCACGACATAGTTCTTCCTGCCTGCCTCTCCTTGCCCTGGCCTAGTGCTGACTGGTCAATTCTACCTTTCCTAGTCTCCTAGTTATGAATACTTGTATTTGCTTGCTTTAAATCCCATCTCTGGCTTCTTTCCCAGCTTGCTCTGTGTGCATTCACACCTTATTGCTGAGTGGGAACTTTCTGTCAGTTTTGATTCTCTCACAAACATATTCTTTGATTTAGGATGGCAAGATGCCCAGTAAAATGTAAGATTCAGAAGAAACAACAAATATATTTTTGTGGAGTATTAAAGTTTGAAATAGGGTCTCTATGAGGATCTATGGATTCATGAGCTTTCCTGTCTTAGCCTCCTGAGTATTGGGTTTTAGGTGGGCTATCCTACTGCTTCAAATAAGTTCTTAGTGTATGTCATATGCAGTATTTGTGACATAGTTAATTAAAATATTGCTACTTGGGCTTGGGAATCTGGTTTAGTGCTTGATGTACAAGCATGAGAACCTGAGTTTGACACCATATAAAATCTAGGCTGGTGTGGTGGCCACGCCTTTAATCCCAACACTTTGGAAGGCAGAAGCAGGTATGTCTCTAAATTCAAGGCTAACCTGGTCTACAGAGGGGGTTCCAGGACAGCCAGGACACATGGAGGGACAACTGTCTCAAAACAAAACAAAGCTGGTCAATTATGCTTGCCATCCCAGTGCTGAGGGGCAGAGACAGGAGGAGCCAGGGGCCTGATGGCCTGCTAGTCCAGTTGAATCGGCAAGCTCCAGAAGAAAGCAACATACTCTGATTCAGAAAATAAGGAGGAAGTTGAGTGAGGAAGACAGTTAAGAATAACCTTTGACCTCTACATGTATGCACACACTCAAGTACTTATACCCCATCCACACATGAGCAACTACTGACCTATAAACATTTATATAAATAAAAATGTATCTGAAGTGAAAAGTTTTTATTAGCTATCCTATATTTTTTCTTAACAAATCCAGCTGCCCCCTGGCATGCCTCCGTTATAGTTAGGACAGCTTTGACAGAACCTTCAAGAAGGCAGGCTCACTCCCCAGGAAGCAAAGTAAGACTTGTTCTTCAGCACTTGCTCGCTAATGTCTGTACCATCCCAGTCTGGGTTTAGCCTCCATCCTGGAGTTTTTGCCCTTGGTCTCCCTTGGTCTCTACCCCATCTTTTGCCCCTTTGCTTCTAGCTCGCTCACCTGCCACCTGCTATCCACTCATGGTTACATCTCATCATTTCGGCTGATGGTGAGTTTCTCTAGACTTATACCTGTGATCTCTTCTAATCCAGCTTGTCTGGGTACATCCCCTGTCCCGTGTAGCTAACATCGAGGCCCAGTACACACAAGCCATCAGAGATTTCCACTCTCAATAGGGGTCAAGGTCAAGCCTTATACATTCAAGCTATCAATCAGAGCCTTCTCCTTCTATTGGGACCAAAATCAAGGTCTACCACATTGAAACAATCAGAAATGTCTACTCTTAACTGGAACCAAGGTTAAGATGTGGTACATTCAAGTCATCTACCCCAGTTGGGGCTAAGATTAAAGTCCACCAGAGCCTTCCACTCCCAACAGGCCCCAGACACAGCAGCTCAGTGGTTTTATTCAACCATTAAATTCCTCATGTTGCCTATGAGTTGACAAGAGTGGGTTGAAGTTCATTGTCAGGCTCAAAATTATGCATGGGTATCTGACTGACTAGACTGTCCTTAGGAGCATGCTTGAACAAAAGGAGTTAGGAATCTATCCTTAGTTGGCAAAAGGCAAAGGGGCCGACATTTAATTTCTGTCAATATAATTACAATTCTTCTACGAGGGAAAGGGAAGCTTCTTTTAGAATGTATTTTTTAGTAATATTTTAATTCATTTTTGGACCATTTTATATATGTACACAATGTTTTCTGATCATATTCACCCTTCACTCCCCCTAGATCTCTCCTAACAGGTCCTATTTCCATGAAGAGGAATCTTCTATGAAGATATCGACTAAGACAGCTTGCAATTCTTTCTTTTCCTTTGAGATTTGTGTGTGCGTGTGTGGGCACAAGAACACATACATGTAAGCCACTTTGGGGTTTGGGAAGCAAAATAAGAAATTGTCAGTGGGGGTGGTTGGTTAGTTTACGACTTCAGCATTTTAGAGGAACAAAGGACTTGAGTTTGCTGTGGGTGTTGGCTCAGAGGCAAAAGTGGGATCACAGCAGCTGATCTTCACTGCATCTTCACTGCCTAGTGTTAACAGCAGTTAAAACAATCCACTCAGACATCAGGGCATCCCACAGAGCAGTCAGGGCACAAGACAGTAGTGTGTGCACTGGAATCCAGCTGTTTAATAGGCAGCCATGGCCATATGTGAATTCCAAGTCTGGAGAGGGGAGCAGGAATCCTGGCTGGAAGCAGTTAGAGGTTAATTAAAGACAAATATGTGAAGTTGAATCTGAATGACTGAAACATGTAGGGTTCAAGAGAGCAGACATATGTCCTCCCCTGCCCTCCAGAGACTGTCTACAGTCCACGGGAGAGACAGGGTGGGTGGCAGTATTGCTGTTGTTCCTGACTGTACTCTTACTGGGAGGTTTAATGGTGTGTGTGTGTGTGTGTGTGTGTGTGTGTGTGCGCATGCATGCATTCATCTAAGCTGTCCTTAAAACTCACTATGGAGCTAGCTGACCTTATAGCCCACCATGTACTTTATTTTAATGTTCTCAAGTTTAAACATGTTCCTAAGTCATTTGGGGATGAAACAGTGGTGTAGTTAACGTAGGAGAAGCTGGAGAGTTTGTTGAGATACAAACTGTTTTCTGTATGCATCCTTGGAAATTGAGGTTCTAAAGATTGGGGGTGGCTCCGCAATCTGCCTTTTTAAAGAGCTTGCCAGGGAATCTGATGACAAGGGAACTTTGATGATATTTGAACATAACCGTGGCAGATAGCTCTCCATGCTACACCCCTGCTTTGAAGAACCCTCTCTGCTGCTGAGAGGATAACAGTCAAATGCCTCCTGGATGGAGGTTAGCTCCTCAAGCTTTTTCATAGTCTCAGACCCAAATCTTAGGGAGGAAAACATAGTAAGAGACCCTGTCTCACCACATTACTGTCTCTTAAGAACAAGCTGTGTATGGTACAACTTTCTTTGGTCTTCCTGAATCCGGGTTCTTCTGACACCAGCTGCCTCCACCATGCTGCCCAAGTTTGACCCCAACAAGATTAAAGTCATGTACATGAGGTGCACTGGAGGCGAGGTCGGCACCACATCTGCCTTGGCCCCTAAGATCAGTCCTCTGGCTCTGTCTCCAAAAAAAGTTGGTGATAACATTGCCAAGGCTACTGCTGACTGGAAAGTCTGAGAGTTACAGTGAAACTGACCATCCAGAACAGACAGGCCCAGACTGAGGTGGTGTTCCTTGCCTCTGCCCTGATCAGCAAAGCCCTCAAGGAGCCTCCAAGAGACAGGAAGAAGCAGAAAAACATTAAACACAGTGGAAACATCACTTTGATAAGATTGTCAACATTGCCAGGCAGATGAGACACTGGTCTTTGGCCAGAGAACTTTCTGGAACTACCAAGAAGATTCTGGGTACTGGACAGTCTGTGGGCTGCAATGTGGATGGCTGCCACCCTCATGACATCATAGATGATGTCAACAGTGTTGCAGTGGAGTACCCAGCTAGTTAAGAATCAACAAGAAAATATTTCAGGGGGGCTGGAGAGATGGCTCAGTGGTCAAGAGCACTGACTGCACTTCCAGAGGTCCTGAGTTCAAATCCCAGCAACCACATCTGTAATGAGATCTGATGCCCTCTTCTGGTGTGTCTGAAGACAGCTACAGTGTATTCATATATAATAAATAAATAAATCTTAAAAAAAGAAAATATTTCAATAAAAGATCATCTGATTTAAAAAAAAACAAGAAAGAAAGAACATGCTGTGTAATGGGGCTGGAGAGATGGCTCGGCAGATAAGAACACTTTGCCTTTCTTGTAGAAGACCTGGATTTGGTTCCCAGCTCCCACATGGCAGCTACAACAACCTGTAACTCCAGTTCCAGGGTAACTTATGTCTTTTCCCATAGGTATATAGGCACCAAACATGTACATGGTACACATACATGCATGTAGGCAAAATACTCATGTAAAATGAGTAAAATACATAAAAAAAATAAATCTTACAGAGAAAATAACATTGTGCAAAGTTAGTGGGGAGAGTCCATATCCTTTGTGCTTAGCAGAAATGCTTTTCACTCCTGGTAAGCTCTGAACATCACGATGTTCCCCAAACAGGAACAAACATGTTCATGGTTTATCCATAAGTTCAGGTAGAGGCAGAGATGCTCCAGTTGCTCTTTCTCCTTCCCACTGGTTTCTCCTTCCTCCTCTCACAAGGCTCCTCGTATGGGCCTTTATCACAGCATCGACTTCACTTGATGGCATGTCAGCTTCCCCAACCAGCCCAGATATTCCCCCCTGCTTATGACTGCCATTCTGGGCAGAGAATGCTCTTAAGATGTCCTCACCATCATGTCCAGTGAACCGGGGCTTTGGAGACAAGCTCTGACTTCATTCTCTTTCATTGGAAACTCAGGGGGTTGCAGGTGTAGAATGGTGGGATGAAGCAATCTTGTGGCACATTTGTACAGTGCTTCCCAGGATACAGCACATCTCCGTGCAGAAGCTAACCCTAGTAGTTTAGAGTATGTGGGAGGATCCAGTAGGATATGAGAAACAATAACAACTTGACTGCTTACGTGTCTTTTTCATAAGGTTGGGAAGAATTTTGCCTTCCTCGTATATTGTGGGGCAGTGGACTGTGCCACCAGACCGAAAACTTGCTAATGGTGAGTGATTCAAAAACCCGGTACTCCCATATCTGAGAACAGCAGGCATTTCATTTACTCCTGGCCAGATTCCTGTCCTGGAACACATGACTACAGCACCCCATGGAGAGGGTTGTGACAATCAGTCTGGTGGGGACAACACCTAAAACCCTTTTCCACATGCATATGAGGCATCCCTAACATCTCAGACCAAGTCAATAGAAAGCATCTGCTCTTAGACCCCCACCCCACCCCAAAATGTGTATCAGACCCTGTCCACAAGGAATAAAACACATGAGTTATTTCACCAAAGACCATCTGAGAACATCTGTCTTTTAGAGCTGTAACACTTTGGGGAAGAGAAATTCTCTCCTGAAGCTTTTGTCGCTGGAAGTTGCTAGAGCCTGTTGCAGTTCACTTCCTGCTCGGTGGCCCCAACCATGGCTTTTAGCCACCCCCATCCCCAGCACTTGAGAAGCAGAGGCAGGCAGATCTCTGTGAGTTCAGGACTAGCCTGGTCTACAGAGGGAGCTTCAGGACAGCTAGGGCTACATGGAGAAACTTGTCTTGGGGGATAAAAGATGTCTGTTTATTTTTATTTATTTAGAGGTTTTGTTCTCACATATTCACTCTGGACCTTGCTGCCTCCACTTCTCAAACGCTAGATTACAAGTATGTGCCGTCACTCCCAGTTGTATGAAGTGCCAAGGATCAAATCCAGGGCTTCATGAATGCTAGACAGCCACTCCATCTGCCACCTGAGTTATGAGCCCAGCCCTGACAGTGACTTGTGTGTGCGTGTTCATGTGTATTTAATATGCATGTGTGGGCACATGCCTGCCATGGTGCATATGTTGGGGTCAGAACATCCTTGGGCATCAACAGATCTTATTTTTCCTTATTATAGGCAGGTTCTCTTCTGTTCACTCTTGGTTAAGAGTCTAGCTGGCCCATGAGCTTCCAAAACTCCTGTTTCTGGCTCCTATCTTGACATAGGTATGCTAGGATGATAGATATGTGTGATGGTTTTTACATGGTTTCTGGAGATTCGAACCCTGGTCCTCATGCTCTTCACCGCCAGTGCTTCATCTACTGAGCCTCCTCAGCTCCTAGAAGTGGATTTTTAAAAAGAAAAGTTGGGGCAGGTGTTTGGAAATACTGCTGTCACTAATGCCATCTGTGCACATTCAAACGACTTAGAAGGAAATGTTCAGAGACTGTTCTACAGTTGAGCCTGGTACCGCAGGCCTGTAATTCCAGCTATTTGGGAGGCTGAGTCAGGAGGATCATAAAAGCAGAATGAGTTCAAAGCCTGTCTGTGCATCAGAGACTCTCAAAAGCTTAGAGGAAACAAAACCTGCTTAGTCATGCAGCTCAGTGGCAAGTAGTTTTGTTTTGTTTCTGCAAATATACGGCCCTTGGCTGAATAATTCACAGAGGCACTTTAACCAAAGTCTCTGGAGAATTGCATGAGAATCGTAATTCTGCTAACTGACAAGGGACACTTGTGGCTGCCCATTGTTGTAAGGAATCTTTTCAGCTGCGATAATCTTTAAAATCAAATTTAGAAAGGTTAGGTGCTTGTAAAACATAGTGAAATCTATTCCATCAAAATGCTCTTTCCACCACAAGAGTACTATTTTGGCAAGAGCCAAATGCTTATTTCATCTGTAACTTTAATTGTAATTATTATATGATCATTATAACTATAAATTCGGGGCTGGTGAGATGGCTCAGTGGTTAAGAGCACTGACTGCTCTCCTAGAGGTCATGAGTTCAAATCCCAGCAACCACATGGTGGCTCACAACCATCTGCAATGAGATCTGATGCCCTCATATGGATGTGTGTCTGAAGACAGCTACAGTGTACTTACATATAATAAATAAAAATAAATAAATAAACATTTAAAAAAAATAACTATAAATTCTATTTTCCCTTTAAAATTATATCTGTAAATATGTCTGTATATTTATGTGTATGGGATTCTTGTGGGTGTATGTATGGTGGGTGCACATGGAACATGGAACATGTACAGGGGTCAGATGGCAACTTGTAGGAGTCAGTTCTCTCCTAGTGATCCTGGGACTGAACTCAGGTCCACAGCCTTGGTAACAAGCATCTTTACCCACTGAGCCATCTTGCCAGCTCCAATCCTATTTTTGTGACCATTCTGTCACATAAGATAATACACATAGATATAGCGTTTACATTGAGGTACATGTGTTAGGAGTCTTTGCTGCGTGGTACATAGTGGAAAAGTTAGGATCCCAAGACTGGATTCCCATCCCTTTGATCGCAGGCCTGTGGCTGTCTGAGGGTGGGACTAGTCCAGGTATTTTTGTTATGGCAACAGCATCAGTATCAACTGGAGCAGGACAGCAGCACCGAATCAATGAATGTTAGCAGAGCAATAAAGGCAATCATAAAATATTAATAAAACAAGAAACTGAAGTGCTTCCCATGAATAGTACTAGTAATAGCTAACTCCCGGGAGCCTTGTGTACCAAGCGGTACCCTGTGCCTCCCCTCACGCTGCCCTATACACCCACAGCAGCCACACCAGGTCTCAGTCATGGTAAGGATGCCCACAGGATTGGTTTCACAGCACCCACAATGCCTTCTAGAAGTAGTAGGCTGCCCTTTTTGGACACTTTAGGAAATTGCTTAAGTTTCTTTGTGTGTCAAGGGGATTTCAGTTCCATAGAGGGCCCGGTCTTGCGCCTGTGCCCTGCTGTGTAAAACAACAAAAATAGAACCAAGAAGAAAGGTCAAAGCTAAGTCTCCATACACAAGTTATCAATGAGCCTCACCAGTCCCCAGAGATGTGCTCTGAGCTATTTGCCCAGCAAGCGGGGACAACCCTAGCTGCCCTGCAGGCTTGCCTTCTGCACTCTGCCCCAGGCTGGGCACCTTCCTCTCTAGAAGGTTAACCCCAGTGTCAATTTGTCCCGACTATATAAAGGGCACAGAGGTGTGGTGATGGCCTGTCACTCTGGTCCTAAATGGCATGATCAGCTTTGCAGCTGTGTGACCTGGGAGTAGGTTCAAAGCACCACCTTCTTGGTTGAACATGCAGCTTCTCAATTAACCCTCCCCAAACAGCCTTTGTGGGGCTTCTTGCTCTCTATTATAGTTGAAAAATCAGGCTCATTCCTTATAGCAGAGGGTTAGAATCCCCTCTCCATCTCATCTAACCCCCAACTACCAAGAAGTGCAGCTGTTCAGTTACAGAGCCTGACCATGCTTGAGATCTGAATTAACAGGAATAAAATCCAAAATGATTAAAGCACCGCCTGTGGGGAATTCATTTAGGGGATGCTTCTGTTTCTTCTTGTCTGTCCCTTGAATCCTGTGGCTCCAGAAGCATCTTTGTTGCTGGAAGTAGACAGGGTTCTAAGGAGTGGACTCCAGGTCTTCCTTTCCAAGAGGATGAGAGGCCCTGGGCAAAAGGCAGAGCCTGGGACCAGAACAGTGAAACAAACGTCTAGGATTGCATCTTCGGGACATTGCTTAGAGAGCACGGAGATGAGGTAAGTCTTTTTGCTGAGCTGACAAGCTGCAGCGCTCTTGCCAACAGTTACAAAACCGATCAATGCTAGCAGAAAACTGTGTTCTGTGGCACCAAAATCACCATAAGGTTATGAGGTTATGTTTGGATATATATGTATATGTATATGTATATATTTAGAGACAAGGTCTCTCTGTGTAGCCCTGGCTGTCCTAGAATCTGTTTTATAGATCAGGTTGGCCTTGAATTTAGAAATCTGCCTGCTTCTGCCTCCCAAGTACTGGGATTAAAGGCATGTGCTACCATGCCTGGCTTATTGTTATTATTTTTAAATGTATATGGGTGTATATGTCTGCACATGCCTGGTCTGAAGAAGGTGTCAGAGACCCTGGAACTGAAGATATAGATGGTCGTGAGCTGCCATGTGGGTGCTGGGAATTGAACCCAGATCCTCTGGAAGAACAGTCAGTGCTCTTAATTGCTGAGTCATCTTTCCAGACCCTTCTTAAAAATATTTGTTTTGTTTTTTGCAAGATAGGATTTCTCTGTGTAGCCCTGGCTATCCTGGAACTCTTTGTAGATCAGGATGGCCTTAAAACTCAGAGATCTGCTTGTCTTTGCCTCCTACATGCTGGATTGTTTGTTTGTTTGTGTTTGGTTGGTTTTTGGTTTGAGTCGGGTTTTTTTTTCAATTTTTAAAAATAGAAATCTACAAGTCAACATAATTTCATAATGTCAGGCTCTTGTCAAGCTCAGGTTGACTGCTAACAGTCCTGGTGTACAGTCCACACAAAGACATGTTACATATGATTTATCTGATTCTCACTTACTGGAATTGTTTAGTTTTGCTTACGAAAGGATTAGCTACAAATCTTACTCTGAAATTAATTTTTAAAATCACAGTGATTAATTTTTAAAATCTCCTTGAATTTGTGGACCATCAGCCGATACAGTCCACGGGGGTGGTGGAGCAGAGACTTCGAATGGGGGTTGTGTGGAAGCCTTGTGAATGCATAGGGTGAACGACCACACTGGACCATTTGTCAGTAAGCAGATCAACTTTACTTAGGGTGATTGAAGGCCTATAAAGTTTTGGGGGACTGGAGGTAGGGACACCCAGGAAGGTTAAAGGTCACTGGATGGGGGCTCAGGGTACTAAAATGCCTCGTTAGCATGGGGAAGCAGTTCAGGAATCTCAGGTGCTTGCTGAACAGGTTTTGTCAAGAGAAAGAAATTGATCCTATAAAATAACTGACATTCCTCAGATAGAGGCCAGTGTGAGGCTTAGAATTCCCCAGACAAGGTCAGAGGAAAAAAAAACTCTAAAGAAGGAGTCCCCCATTGTGTGGTAAGCCCCAGAAGGCTATCTGGCCAATGGTAGACTTCGCCTTAATTAGCAGTTTTCCCACAAATCACAGATCAGGTGTAATCGGGTGAGTTCTTCCCAGGAGAACGATAGAGCTGTCATGATAGCAGTCATGTCCTACTTTCTAGATTTTATAGACTATTCGTTTGTAGTTGGGTTCAGTTCATGGTGGGACTTGGTGGCCATTCTCTTTTGGAGGTTGTTACTGTATGGTGGGTTAATGTTTCACCGTGTAAGGAAAACATAACTGAGCCAATTCTTTCTTCCCTTGACCTTACTCTTTCTCTGTACAAAGCAGGTGATGACAGGAAGGGGTGGGTTTCGTTATTACATACAAGGGTGCCTTCGTGGCCTGAAGCTGGTGCTAGAATTATCTCAATTTCCTTTTCGTCTTTCCTCCTCCTCCTCTCTCTCACACCATATCTCTCTTCAAGGTCTAATGTAGCCCAGGCTTGTCTTGAAATCACTAACTTAGCCAAGGATGAACTTGAAATTCTGATCCCCCGGCTGTCATTTCCTATAGGTGTGTGCCATTGCTTCTGGCTTATATGTGCAGGGGATTCAAGCCAGGGCTTCATTTGTGCTGGGCGAGCACTACACTGTTGAGCGACAGCCCAAGATCTCAACCCTCTTTAGAACATTTTCCTTTGAATCTTTTTTCCATTATCACTTACAGTCCCCACAGGCAGCCCGATACTGTCACCATCATAACCACAGATCCCTGTTAACCCCTTGCCTTTTCCATGGTGGTCCCTCAAGCAAGCAGCTGGCTCTTCCGTCCTCATAACCACGTCTGCTACAGATCAGGTCCATTCCTTCCTCTACCTACATGGAATTACCAGTCTTAATGGCTCTATTCGCCCTGGGCCTCTTGACAAGAACATCTCTCCATCTTTCAGAGCTCAGCTGGCATTCCAAAAGCCTTGATGAAGGTTTTTTTTTTTTTAATTGGGTATTTTATTTACATTTCAGAGGTTCTCTCCTTGCCCCATTCCCCTCCCCCCCCCGCCTCCTGCCTAGGAACCCCAGATCCCATTCCCCCTCCTCCTGCTTCTATGAGGATGGACTTTTGACTAGGTTTAACCCACCTTAATCTTTCCTTTATGAATTTAAAACCCTCTATGAGGTGTACAACAGTGTAGCTTCCCTGGAAATTACTGGCTTTGTTCATGATGTGGCTTTGGGCATAGTCCTGTGTTGGGGATTGGTTTGTCTTAATTCAGCTCTCAAAATCACAATCCGTGTTCAGACGCTGAGGGTCCCTGTCCTTAATTGGCTTTTGATTGATCAATAAAGAGCCAACAGCAAATGGTTGGGCAGGGGGGTGGAAGTGGGGGGGACAGAGGAGGAATTTTAGGATTCCCAGGCAGGAAATACAGAGGAGAGAAGGGGCAGAGTTGCCATGATGGGGTAGCAGAAAGATCAGACTTAAGAGCCTGCTGACATGTAAGAGTCAGGGAAGCGACCCCAGGGGCCACTTCCCCAATTGGGTCTGGGTAGCAAAGATAAAATATAGATTCAGAAAGTGTTAACTCAGGAATCCCAGACGGAAGTGTGTGCTAGCCAAGGGGAGGTCAGGAATGGCCCAGCCATTGAGCAAGTTAAGGCTTATTAAATATAAAGGTTGTAGGTGCATGTCTTTCATTCGTGAATCCAGAGCTCTTGGGCAGGTGTGGAGACATACTTCCACCCAAGAGGAACTCAGAGCAGCTTAACAATTCACCCCTACAGTCCTAACTAGACTGTTTGTCTAAAAGGACATAGAACACTTCCAGTACATACAGATTCCGAGTCTCTCATCCAGTGTACTGGAGCTGAATGTTTTGGATTCTGCATTCTTTGAGTAGTTGTATATATGTATGTAGCATTTGTATATATGTGGTTGAGATGCCCTGAGAATGGAACCCAAGTTTAAAGATGTGACCCACTTTTGTTTCAAATGGGCTAACAACAACAGATAGTCTGCAGGTAACTCCACATAGTGTTTCATCATAAGCCCAGAAGATCATGGACACTGAGTGTGGCCCCTCTTTCTTGTTTATCTTTCCAAAAAGAGATGATGAATTCACAGGAGAGAAAGGTAGGCAGTTCCCATCCCTGAGATTATGTAATTACTGCCTAGTACCAAGCAAGGACTCATCTCAGAGCCTCTCCTCTTGTACAGCATTCTGTATCAACGCAGGGCCCACACTTGTATTTTGAAGAGTCTCCTCCTCTTCCTGAAGTTTGATGGGTTTCACAGTTCTCCACAACATCATTCCAACGATGCCAACTGCCAGGCCACCTATTGCTGCCACTGGCACTGCCCAGTAGAGTGCATTGGAGGGTTCTTCAGCCTTCACTGGAAGAAGCTCACTATTCCGGAGAGTATAGAGGAAAGGGCTTTCCTGGGTGGGGGGGGGAGTGGGAGGGTCAGATATTAAGGGCCATATTCACCCATCCATCTGCCCACGTCCCATCTCTACAAGAGTGCAATGACCTCACGCATCTTCCTAGTGTGTCCTCATGGAACGCTCCTTTCTTCTCCCAGTGCCTGAACCTTCTGAATAAGAGTGGGTCTGTCTAGTGGTCAACACCCAGCTATAACCTCCTGTTGGTTCCTTGCCAGCATTTCCTTTCAGATATGATTTTGAAAGGCGGGGAGCTGGTAAGCTACTGTTGGAGAACCCTTGTGGTGCATCGGAACCTGCCTTCTTGGGTCCTACTGTTCTCAGTAAACAAACACTGAGCATCACTGCATGGCCCTGGGGAGCTCGGATGAGCACCTGAGGTCTGAGGTAGGATATCCTCTCAGTGCCCAGGAGGAAGGCACAGGACTGACCATGTTGAAAAAGGAGATGGGTGCAAAGGTAAGGAAGAGCTCAACAGAGGGGTGTGTCTGGAAGCAGGAACAGCAGAAGATGACAAGATGGGGGAGGGGCCCAGGGAATAAGGACCAATGGGGTCAAAGCCAGCAGTAAACAAAAGCAAATCACAAGCATTTAGTGGGATTCATCTGGTAAGTGGGTCCATTTGCCTAGGGTATGTAGTAGTAGCAGGAGGCAGGTGTCCCCCTTAGGCAGTGGTGATCAGATAAGGATCCCAGCATCCTTGACAATACTGAAGTAATTTGCCAGGACAGTCATTCATTGTCTAGAGGCAAGTGGAGGATGAGGAGGAAGCAGAAGACGAGAGCTGGATGGGTATCTGGTCAGTGGTCCAGGGGGAAAATGACAGGGGCATGGACTCTGGGAACAGATGGTGTCTTCATTATCAGCTCCCGTCCCTGAGCACGAGTGTAGGGTTAGGCACGACAGTATGCTCAGATTCTTCTGAAGTAACCAGTAGTTTCAGCAGGCATCTAGCTAGTATTCTCCAGACTACCTTCCAGCGTGACTGCTCTCTGTCATTGGAGTTGTTGGCTCCTCCCTCCCCTATTTTGTGTCCATCAGAAAGGACAGTTATGATGCAGTGAGTGGCAGTACAATTAAGTCCTGCCCCCCATCCAGTCAACTTAGGACAGACAGGGTATTCATGTTCACTCACCGGTGAGGGACACTTGAGTTTGGTTCGGTTGTATGTGAAGTTATTGGAGGTTGTCTTCCAGCCCACAGGTTCCAGCTGGAAAAGAGAAAAAGGATGCCTTGATTGTTTAGAAAAGTTGGGAGTTGGCTTACACGGGATACTCTTTTGGAAGGGTGCATTTTGACCACCAACCTGTTAAGATCCACCACACAGCTCTGGCCAGAGCTGAAGCTGTCTTTTGACTCATGGGGAGAAACATCTGTCTGAACAGGGCAGAACCCCTGAGTTGATGCCTCTAAACATATCCAAAAGGATATCAAGGCCCCGGGGAAAAAAAAAAAAACAATCAGCCTATATTGAATCTCTTGAAGGGCTGAGACCAGAATGCCCACTCCCTCTCCACTTGTGAGTGGCTGTGACTGCAGACGCTATATCTTCAATGTTTTAAAATGATGATCATATTTACCAACTTGTCCCAGTGTGTGCAGCTAGTCAGTTTCAGGAGTACTTTGAAAGCATATTGGTTACCATGACATTCTTACTACACTTGGCTTGTCAACCCTGAAGAAACTGGAATCTTACTGGAGTTGCTCTCTGGGTTGTCAAGCAGATGAAAACATTTACTAGAAATATCCCAGGGAGCAGCTGTGGTTTGGTGGGGTGCTGCTAAATGCTTCCCCAGCAGACTGAGAAGCAGGAGGCTGCTGTACCCCCACCCCAGCAACTTTAGGTAGTCGAACTTGTGCCCCAAGGGGAAGAAGAGATCTGGCACTTTGAACTCGTCTGACATTCATCCCCTGTAGAGCCTGCTTCTGGTCTATCCCTGGCCTCCAAGCCCTCATGATGCAGAAGGTAAACACTTTCCCTGTGCCAGTGACAGACCTGGGCCATGATCTCACTGTCTGCTGTCTGAATGCCCTCTACACCCATTTCTTAGGAACTCAGAGGAGGTGAATGGCTCTGAGCTTGGGAGGGGTGCCTTCTCCAGGGCAGCTGGATGGCTGGTGTTAACTGCGGTAAGATTTTTAGGACACGCATCTTAGGGCTTTCCGAGAAACGTTGACATGGAAACATGTATGAACTGGCATGGGTTCTAGATGGAGATCTGTTTCTTCTTTCTTAGAGCAAAGGAAACACAACTGCGCTCTAGCGAACAGAACCACTAGGGACAGAATGGAGGTTAGAGGTCAGGTTGGCTGTTTCCCAGGGATGATCCAAGGACTAGGTTCAATAAACCTGTCATGTCCTCTTCCTGTTGGTTCCATCAGAGTGCATCCTCCCCATCCTTCACCTGCCCCGATTTCCCTCCACCTCCTTGGCTGTTGTCTTTGTGACTTCTTTTGCAGTCAGCTGGATTATATTCACGGCCAGTCTCTCCCTAACCTGCCCCTTGGTACTTGGCCCTATGCTCTCCACTACCTGCTCCTCACCTAGGACACTCAGTTAATTCTGTGGTTTGGGATACTACACTGGTATACTAATGTCACTTTTTGATTGTGGTTGTCAAGTCTGACTCAGACTTTCCCATTTGAGTTCCAGGCTCTTGCACGAAGCAGACCCCATGCCTCTGTGTGGACATCTAGGAGGCAGCCCCTACTTCCCATGTCTGACACAGAATGCAACTTCCAAGAAGAAGTCTCTTTTGCTATCTGACTATCTTTGGTGTCTTAGACCCCAAAGCCAGGAGTCCCTCCCTAGTCACTTCCCTCAGCCAGTTTTAAGTACATCTTAAGTGACCACAGCTCTCCTCCAGGGCTGTCACCCTGGTCCCAGCCACATTCCACTCATGCGATCTCATCTCTTGTACCTCTGATTCCAGCCTATGTCTGCACAGTAGCTAGACGACCAATGGGAACACATCAGCCCCTTGTTTAAAACAGCTGAGAAGGTGGCCCTTGCCTTTCTTTCTGACCTTGGTCCCTAACTTTAGAGTATCACACGGGCCTGTATGTTTCTCAGAAGCTTCAAGCTCATTCCTGACTCTATGCCACATGGGTCTTATTTCTTCTCCCTGGAACACTGTGGCCCAGACCTTTGCCTGGCTGGCAACCTCTTGGCATTCAACTCACATGCCATCCATGTGAGTTGCCATCCTCCTCACCACTGCCTTACACCTCACCTCCCTGCTTTACAGCTTGTAGAGCCCAATATAGTCGGTTATATATGACCTTGTGTTGACTTGTCTAACTTGTCTATCATCTGTCTCTTCTTGGTCATACTGTTTACACTCCATGAGAGCAGGGGTATTCTGTTGTTCAGTTTTGGGCACCTGGAACAGTACCTACTACCTAGTAGTGTCAGAGAATTGTTTGATGAGTGGATGGTCAGCAGGACTGGAATGGTAAGAAGGGAAAAGGCTTGAAGCACCTCAGGGAGTGAAGTTGTTTTTCTAGAACCAACCTTTCTTAACACAGGCACTGTGGGGTACCAGTGATGCAGCCAATCTTAGGGTGCCATGGAGCAGAAAGCCACTGGTCTATGCTGGGAAGGTAAAATGCCAGTGATCGTTGACCTCTTGAGTGTTTAGATGAGGCAAGGAGGTAAGAACCCAAAGTAAAAGGAGGGTGGTGCATGCGTGGTGCAGGGATCACCAAACTGCAAAGTAGAGGCAGGGGCTGCCTAGCATAGTAGCCAGAGAAAGGAACTGGGGTCAAGTCCCAAAAGCCCTGTAACAGAGTCTAATCTGTCTCCTTTCTTTGGAAAGTGGAAGGTGGGAACCTTGGAGGACTGAAGGCAAGGGATGATTTGGTCAGGTTCTCTTTCATACAGCTCTGTGGAAAACAGATCTAAGATGCGGTTCATAAACCCTGTCTGTTAAAACTATCTTGGGGGTTCCTTTAAAAAGTGATAAGTCTAGACCATTTATAATGGTACATGACTTTAATCCCAGCAGCCAGGCATATTTCTATCAGTTCTAGACCAGCTTGGTTTATATGGCCAGTCAGGGTATATAGTAGGGTCCTGTCTCGAAAGAAAGAGAAGAACACCAAGTCTAATACCTACTCCAGATAAATTTTATCTATTTATCAATTATATATGCATATATATGAATGATGTATGTCTGTGTGCACATGTATGCATATGAAAACAGTTGTCCCCAGAGGCCAGAAAAGGGCATCAAACTCCCCAGAAGTTACAGGCAATTGTAAACTGCGTGTACTGGATAGGTTTTTGTCAACTTGATGCATGCTATAGTTATCTGAGTTATCACGATTGAGAAAATGCCTCCATGAGATTGGACTGTAGGTAAGCCTATGGGGCATTTTCTTAGTGATTGATGTGGGAGGACCTGGCCCACTGTGGGCAGTGTCCCTCTTGGGCAAGTGGTCCTGGATGCTATAAGAAAGCAGGCTGAGCAAGCCAGTAAGCAGCAATCCGCTATGGCCTCTGCTTCAGTTGCTGACTCTAGGTTCCTGCTTGGGTTCATGCTCTGACTTCCTTCACTGATGTACTGTAAGCTGAAAGGAAACCATTTTCTCTCCAAGTTGCTCTTGGATATGGTGTTTTATAGCAGCAATAGAAACCTAACTGTCTGACATAGCTGGGAACTGAACTTGGGATCTCTGTAAGAACAGTTTGCACTCTCAAGCCAGATGCCAAGCTCACTGCTATATTTTAAAAATCCTCTCTGTTGAAGCTAACAGAGAGAAGCAATAAGCATACATGCAAATAAGCAGCTGATGGTTTTGGTAAAGAGAACATACCAGCAGGGTAAACCAGAACCAGAGCATGACCAATACTCAGAAGGTGTCCTCCTGTACCTTCAAACTATTCACCTAAGGAGAAACCATCATGAAAGACAACACTGACTTCTAATGCCTTACAGTTAGCTACTTGCCTTTGAGGTAGCTGAGTGCGCATGTGTGTGTGCATGCAGATGTCTCATGTATGCATATGCTTTTGGGGTTTGCTTCTCATTCTTGGTGTGTAGAAATTCTCTGGCTTATGGATATACAACAGTCTGTTGATGGACATTTGGGAAATTCCCAGGTTGAAGTTAGTGATGTGCATGATGCTGCCATGAAAACTGTAGTATGCATCTTTGTAGTGGACTCTACAGTGGACAGTATTGTTGGGTCTCGGAAATACACAGGCTCAGCATCATTAGATACACAAGAGCTTGCCAAAGTGGTTGTAAACACTCATTATATTTAAGTCACTAGAGGATGGTCTGGGGAGATGGCTCAGCCATTAAAGGCTCTAGAGGATTCTGTATGAACCAGTGCTGAGAACTTTTGTACAGGGGGTATGAGTCTGGAGGCAGGGATGCTAAGGAGGAGATGTGGCTACTATTGTCGCAGGGTTTGCAGATAAGGTGTATTGGGTAGCAGTGGTAGAATAGGACTCAGAAGGAGAGAAACAGCTCCTTGTCTTGACCTTTGCACAGGTCTCTAGAGGAAGGACTGTGGGTTAGGAAGCCAGGAGACACACAAGATACAGTGACAGCGACTTAAAGTATAGAGTGCCCTGGGAACATCAGCTGAAGCTGCAGACACTATGTCATAGGGCTCTAATTATGAGACATGAATTCACTGGCTGCTTATCAGGTTGGTGTTATGGCAGGGCCACCAGAGGAAGCCATGGAAAACATGGACTCTTGTTTCTGTGGTCCCACTAATCGGCTGTGAGAGGCTAGGCAAACTGCCCCATGTCTCTGGTTCTTAGTTACAGAGTGCTCTGCTTGGTGACCTCTCAGATCTGTTCCAGCTCTAACAGCCTATTATTTATTTGCTGTGACTCTAGAGGTGGCATCCCAGTAAGAAGATGATTGGAACATTGGCAGGATACTAGAGCCGTGTGTCTGAGATGGTTTGGGATGAAACATGGGACCCTGTAATTATTCCCCTAAATTATATAAGACAAGGGTGGTTTTGGTTTTTTGTTTTATAGTTTAGTTTTTTTTTTTTTAATTTGGGGTATAGCTGGGAAACCATATTTGTCTTGTGTTCCCAGTGTTTTAGCTTTTGTTTTTACATCTAAACTCCTGACCTCATTGAAAAAACTCTCTCACCTGGGTGAATGGAAAGAACACTGACTGACTGCTTCAGAAAAGAAGGCAAAAACCTTACAGCAGAGACCAATGGGCCTGGTCATGACCGAGGATCTGTCTGGCTATTGAGACTCAGGAGACCCAGGAGAGTCCCAAGAGAGTCCTGAGCAAGAACTTTGCTTTTCCTGGCTCATGACAGCGTGTGGATTCCCCTAAGATGTTTGGGGGAGCACAAGACAAGAAATGACACCAACGGGAGGGAAGCTGAGCCTGCAGCTCAGTAGGCTTATATACCACTTTGGAAGCTAGGGAGGAGATGGCAATGGAGCTAAGAAGAAAGTCATTGCTGAGGGTCAGCTGAGGAAGGCATCAGGCAGCATGGGGTTGCTAACAGGCGTGGGAATACCTGCCCATCGGTGATTGGCACACACCCTTGGCCTGGAACTGCAATAAAGAGATGTCGATGGTTCAGTCGCCAAGGGAAACACGTAGGCCAAGTTGGTGTTGTAATAGTGCCTAGATCAAAGACCATGAAAGCACCTCATTTGCTAAGACAGATGATGTAGGGATCAGGGGTGATAGGCAAGGCACAAGGACAGCTGTCCCTGTGCACCCAGGGCTGCATGTTCATTTCGTAAGGCTCTCTCTTCAAGCGGAAAGGACTGGAATAGGTCTCCACTGGAGAGAACAGGCTGTGTGGATGCTGCCTATAGAATCACTAGCGGGAGATGTTGAGACTGGATGCTGAAAGGGTAACGGGGCTGACGTTTGTCTAAACTGATTTTTGTACTGAGTCTCTGTGTTGTGTATCATTTCTTCACAGATGTCGATGCAGGTGAGCATACCCAAGGTTGTACAGCTGGTACTCTCGTCCAGTCTCATGCAGTCTGATTGCAAAGCTATTCTTCTGTTCATAATTCTTGGGAAGCTGTGATAAGTGTGCAATGTGTGTCTGTGTACACACCCCCTTTAGAGAGGCATGTATGCACGGGGTGTGTAAGTAAGTACAAGAGCTTGCAGCCACGCCTGGTGGCCTGAGTCTGGGGCCCAGAAACCACATGGTTGAAGAGAACTGACTCCTACAGAAGATGTTCCAACCTCCACATCTATATGTGGCATGTGCACACACAATAACCAAATCTAATGTCTTAAAACATTTTTACATCAAGGGGTGGGGTAGTGAGATGGTGACTTGCCATCCAAGTCTGATGGCCTGAACTTGATCTCCGGAACCCACAGTGGAAGGAGAGAACTGATACCCGAATTTGTCCTCTGATCTCCACGTAAGTCCCACACTCAGATATACTAAAGATCTATGGTAGGGCCTGAGCAGATGGCTCCGAGGGGGAAGAGCTTGCTGGTAACTCATACTAAGCACGAGGACATGAGTTCAAATTCCTAGAATCCATGTAAACAAACAAATAAAACCCAGGCATGGCTGTGTGTATGTAACCCCAGCACTGTGGAGGCTAGGCAGAGGGTAGGATAGCCAACATGTGCCCTGGTACACATACACCAGGAGTTTTAGAAAAGAGTCATAGCAGCAGTTTGTCCTCTTGTGTGACTGAGCCAATAGCCTGAGGACACTCCCTCAGGAGCACTCCCTCTTACCATGTTGTTCCAGAGAGCAATGGCCATCTCAGCATGCCCACGGTCTGAGAAGTGGAAACAATCTTCAGAGAAGAAAGTGAGGTCCAGGCCCCCACGCTGTGACCAGAGACAAGGAGGTTAACATCTGGACTCAGCTGTCAGCCTCCCTGCCCAGCAGGGGACACAGCAGGTCCCCTTTCATCCTATCCTTTGGATCCTGTTTCAACCTGCTTCAGACATTGGTGGGAAAAATCTCCAGGGTTTTAGATTTTTTTTTAAGCAAACACGAATTATAACTTCCCTAGTTCAACCCTGTCCTGAAAATGACACTATGATAATTTTATTAAGATTTCCATCCTGGGATAAGGTGGCATGGGGGAGGGGGCACGAGGGTGGCACTTGGTCACTATTCTATTCCTTCTTTCTAAGAATGTCTAAGTTCTAATCATACACACACGGTAGAAAGAAAAGCTCTACCTTTGGGAGGCTTGCTGGAGGAAGATATTTAAAGATGAGTGCTACATCCATAAGCTGCAGCTTACCTCATTCAGCGGGATAAAAGTATTCCGGAAGAAAGGCTGCACAGTGACGGCGAAGTCCTCACGCTGCATGTACCGGTGCCAGTAGGAGAGCTCGGAGAGGTCACTCTGAGGATGAAGAGGCTACTCAGTCCAACTGGCAAGGTTACACAGGGTCTGCTTTGGCTGCCGTGGGCTGGTTGTGACCGGAGCGGACCCACCATAGACTAAAGGGACTTAAAGAGAGCATGCCTGCCCACTCAGGGATTCATCCTGCTTGTAACGAACCATTGCATCTTACCGCCCTATGCTGACCAATAGGATTACAGCCAAAGGGTCCCTGGCTGGAGAGGTTCTCCATTCTCAGGCTCTATTAGTTTTATCCTAAGTGGCTAGGTTTAAGCCACCGATGATGTCGAATTGGCCACAGGGCTGGCTGCCCTCACTGCATGGTGTAATCAGTGAGAGCTAGCTCACTTGAGGAGGACTCTCTCCTCAAGCTAGCTCACCTGAGGACTCTCTCCTCAGTTCTCCAAAGATGCCTAAGCATTTAGGACAACAGAGGTAGAGAGCCCATGGGTTTTGAACTCAAGTGCCAAAACATGGAATATTAAAGGATTAAACTAAATATACCCACAGTAGGGACTTCACGATTCACCTGAGAAATGGAGACAAAAGAGGAAGACAGGAGAAGCACAGGTAGCTTGTCTGGTGCAGACCTCACTTGCTCTGGGAAGGTTGCTGAGGTGAAGAGGGCATGGAGCGGGGGACAGGGAGCTTCTAAGAGGAAGATTACTTGCCCCATTAAAAGGAATTAACTTGCAACTATGCTTTGGGTGGGCTTGTCCCAAAGCAAACGGTGGTAACACTGATATGCAGGAGTGTTGGGGAGTAGACAGAGGGTGGAGGAGATAAATATTAGTAGAACTAGGTTTTCTGTTTATGGAGAAGGGAGATGGGGAAGGCAGTGGGAGCCAGGTACAGTGACCCTTCTTCTATGAGCGGTTAGAGGTTAGCAGTGCCCTGCTGTGTGGCATCTACTCTGAAGGCTGGGTTTTTCCCAACTGCCCCTTTGGGATCTCCATCCCCTCTTTCCACAGGTAAATACTTTGAGAGACAGACAGGATCTCCTTTTAGGGAGTTGCTTGCTCTCAGCCAAGCCCTGTTGAACACACAAGTTCTGAGTCCTCAGGGAGCACAGCATGGGCTCCCATCAGGAGCACCAGGGAGGAGGAAAGCACCAGACTCACCTGGAGGTTCCAGTTTAGTTTCTTCAGCTCCTGCATCGCTATGAGGTTTTGAGAGTGTTTAAAGCAACTGCAGTTTTTCCTACAAGAAAACTGTCTTGTCAAAAACCTGTCTTGTCAAAGTCCAAAGAGACCACGGATTGAAAAGCGAAGCCTAGAACCAAAATTCCCCTATTCTCATAGACTGACACTAGATACTTGTTTCCAGTTGGAAGGGTTAGCCCCTGAAGCAAGGTCTCTTTCCTCTTGTGTAGACCCTCCTTCTCTGTGATGCCCATTTCCCAATTGTAAAGGAAGGCCCTGGTGGAGTTCTGACAAGACTTCTATGGTGCTTCTGCCTCTGGACTCCTCCCCACAGTCCTGAAGCTTCTCAGTGCTGAGCACTGGGGAGTTTCTTTGATGTCCAGAGTGTGAAGACAATTGTATGGCCTGAAATGCCCTTGATAAGGTGAAATGTGATACCAGCAGCTAAGGAATTGGAGGGACTTTCCTAGCTAACCATGGTCATTCCACCTGAGAACCTGATTCCTTAGCCACCTTTACAGGACCTGTATTTGTCATCAGATAGGACGTCCCAGTCATAGCTGTAGAAAGAGTTCCTGAGGCCCCCAAAGGTAGCAAACTTCTGTCTGTCCCACAGTAATTCCTGCCTGTTAGAACCTCTGACCCCTGCTTTTGAGGATGGGATAAAGGCTATCTGTCTAACCTGTTCTAGTCCCATACATGAACTTCCTGATGATGTCGCTCTTGGGGAGGGTTTATTCTTATTTTTATAGGCAAGTACCCAGAGGTCCAGAGACACTGTGGGTTCAGGTCCAGTTGTTCCTCAGTAGCACAGCCAGGATTTTAGGGAAATTCAAGGTGTCCTTGGAGTTCATTGTCCTCTGAAGAGTTGCCAGTGTGGACTTTGGAGTTAAAAATGCTGGGGAGTCTTCTGGCTCATTTGGTGTGTCTCGTTTTATAGGAAAGGGAGCGGCCATCCAGGGAAGGGAGTAGGTAGGCATGTGGTTCTCATGCCTACCAAGTGCTGTCTAAGTCCCCGGCTTCTAGCCCAGCCCATACTGTTTCCCTTCAAGTGTGCCTATGAAACCCTACCCAGCCCAGGCAGACTTGCCCTGCACACTTACTGAACTGCCAGCGGCATGGCACACTTCCCACCTTGGTCGTGGTGTAAGCCAGCCAGCTCCATGACTTCCACCACATTGATGAAAACCCTGGGGAGCTGCAGGAGGCAGAGGGGTGGGGGCCATGAGTTTGAGGACAGTCTTCAATCTAAACTCACCCTCCCCATCATTACCACGGAAGAAATGGATGCCCAGGGAGGGGCCTGTGTGATTACACTGACTCTTCCTAGTGCCTCTCTTAAGCAGAAAAGCTGAGACTCAGAGAAGTCCCAGCACTAATAAAAACCAGTGGTTGCCTTCAAGCCCACGCCAGCTGGCTCCAGCCGGAACTCTCTGCTATGCCACTGTCCAGCTTCCTGGCCAGTTAGAAGCTGTTTTGCAGAAAATCAAATACAACTTGCCTAGAAGTACCCAAGGCAGGGCCCTCCACACATGTCAATAGTGGGAAAGCAGGGTGGTTTGCAGGACCAAGGAGCAGACTACTCACTACCCATTCCTACCTCCTCATAGAGGATGTCCAGGGCTTCCTGGATGTACTTGAGATACTCCTTGGTTGTGTAGTTCTCCTGTAGAGGGAAAAGAAGGCTTTCTCTGGCTTTCTACTCTGGGAGGAAGAATTGGAGGATGAACTAGGTGACTGCTGTTTCCAAGAGCCCACCTTCTTACATTCCTCAGACTTGGCCTGAGGGACTTGGTGGTGTCCTTTTTCATAAATATACACCCACAGGAGCAGAGATAACATTGTTTACATGAGGGGCAGGTGTGTTGGTATTTCCCTACACCTTGTATCTACTGGCAGCTCTGGGTATCTTCTGGTTTCCAATGACCCCTATAATCCAGGACCCAGCAATATTGAAAGTTCCAGGGGTTAGGTCCTTTGTGCGCCCCAGACTCCCAGTTCTGGGCAGTAAGGGAAAGGACTGAGGGAAGATTCTAGAAGAGCCAAGCCTGCATGGGGAAGATAATCATGCCAGGCTCCTGATGGTTACTCTCTGAGATGGACACAGAGCTATGAGCTGCCTGCCATCCCCAACAGTGTCAAACATTCCACCACCTCTTCAGAGTCCTGGCAGCTGCCTTTTCCTGGCAAAATAAAATACAGGATGTCCTCAGCTTAGAACAAGATGTATTCTAAAAGGTACAGGTTCCAAATGCTTGTAAGTCTGGATATGTTTCCCCATAGAGACACACCAGGAATGGGGTCAGCTCCCAGGCCAGCCGGCTGGGGTTGGTTGCTTAGATTATCATGGTCCTGAAGGGCAGCCAGGACGCTCAGTTTGGTTCTACTTTTTCCGACTCCATTTAGAAGATTCTATTACCTCCCCCTCCAAGAGAGGGCAGACTCCAAGCAAGGCACAAGACAGAATCACTGGCCATCTACTGGAAAGTGCCATCTGTATGTCCCAAAGGGGCCACTACCTCAGTATCTGAAGACTGGGTCCTTCTAGACCTTTCTTCTGAGTTGGGGAACCACTTAGCAAAGCTGAGTGTTACCTGCTCTGTGTAAATCAGAGGCCGCCTGGATAGAATCAAGCATTTGGAGCCCAGGCTAGTGTGACATTCACAAGGGAAGGAGATGAGTCAGAGCCCAAGGTGAGGACAATGGGGGCCAGCAACTTTGTTCTAGGGCCCTCAGTGAGCCTTGCAGGGCCTTACCGGATCCTCACAGTAAAGACACAGGTCGTTGTTCCCAATGAGGAGGGTGATCAGCTTCCAGTCTTTCTGTAGGTCGATTGTCTAAGGGGACAGATCCTGTGTTTAAAATCTGGGGACAATTGCTGGTGACACTAGCCATGCTACCCAGTCAGCTTCTCAGATACTGTCATCTTTTCTGTATCACACAAACTATGAGGTCGGGTCTTCTCCAGGCTTCTCTGAGGTGATGGGAGCGCCCCGTAAGAAGTGTGTGTGTGTGTGGTTTCTGCTCACACATAAGAGACAGGCTACTTTCTCCCCACCTCCCCCCAGAATCTTCTTAAGGGGCTAGAGTTGGTGTGTCCCACATTCCCCCAAGCTCATGAAAGGCCTCATGGATTCTCATGTTCCTCAAATGTGCTCTAAGGTGTTCAAAGGCGTCTATGTCAAAAGATAGAACTTGAAGACAAGGGCAGGGCTTTTAGAGCCTGAGTTCACAGAGGGAGAACCCAGCAGAGTCTACATGGTGGGGTAGGTCCAGGAAGGCCCTGAAGCTGCGGCTCCCAACTCACAGTCCACCATAAACGGAGTCCGTCTCCTAGCTGGAGTCCACAGCACAAGAACAAGGCATTAGGAAAAAGTGCAAGTGAGATTCTGAGGGGTTGGGGAGGGAGGAGGGGGAAGGCCTGGAATGGGCAGCCTATTTTTAGAACTTGGTGTTTACATAAGGAGGCTCTGGGAAGCCAGCTCTGGAATAAAGGCCCCAGGCCTGTGATCTTGGCCAACTTCTCATTCCACCTTGCCCTCCTGCAGCCTGCCCTGGGGGTGAAGCAGGGTGGGGCAGCCCAGGGTGCCTGCAGGCAGCACTTCCGTGAACTCCCTTGAAGCTGAAGGCCGAAGGCAAGGTGAGGAGGCTTTGGAGGGGTTCCTCAGGCCTCGCAACTCCCCAGCTAAAGGGAAGAGTGACTTTTCGGGGGTCTGCACTCACAGGTGTGCTTTTTATCCTCTTCACCAGGGCCTGAGCCTGTGCCGGCATGTCCCTAGGGAGAAGGGAGAAAAGTCGCTTTCAGATTTTCTTGGGATGGAGACCCTCAGCTGGACCCCAGGAATACTAACTCCATGAAAGTCATTCTGAGTCAGTCTTTAGAAATCTGCTTGGGCTTTTTCTCATCAGGGAGCTGCCAGGGACCTGGGGGTTACACTGATGCAGACCCTGATGCCCCCAGGACAGGAACAGGGTCTCACTGACTTTGCATTTAGGATTTGAACATTCTCACCAGAGATTTCTCCCCTTCCCCTTTTACCAAATCTTTTCACTACAAGCTGAGCCTGTTTGATTCTTACTCGGTGCCTGTTTTAAAAATAATCTGTTTTATTTTTGAAAAGAGTCACATTCCTAAATTATCTCCCAGCTTTCTCCCTTCCAGGCTTGGTGAGCCCTTCACCTCTGCCTGAGGCCCAGCGCCCGACTCTCTGATCCTCTCGTTCTTTCCCGCCTTTACTTAGATTTTGACACTATTATTTTCTTTCCCCCCTTCCCTCCCTCCCTCCTTCCCTCCCTCCCTCCCTCCCTCCCTCCCTCCCTCCTTCCCTCCCTTCCTCCCTCCCTCCCTCTCTCCCTCCCAACAAGATAGGAGAGGCAGTGCGGGCAGGACTGGGGCTCCTTTCATTACCCCGGTGTTTGTTGTAAATGCAGGTATACTATTAGGTTCCAGATACTCCATCATGAGGGGTGGTGGAATAGCACATGGCAATGAAAAGGAATAAAGCATCGTTTTCCTCAGCAGTGATGGACCTGAGAGAGCTCTGTGAGTGACAAGCCTGTTCACTGCCTGATGGCAGCGATAGCCTCATGGGTACACAGGTGCCAAGACTCATCAAACTGTATACTTCTGGATATCCATGGTTCATTGTGGGTCAATATAGCTCAATGAAGCCGATTCCTTAAAAAGACATATGTACTGAGCTGGGTGTGGTGGAGCACACCTGCAATCCCAGGCCTTGGGATACAGAGGCAGGAGAATTGGGAGTTGAGGGCCAGCCTTGGCTAGATAGTGAATAGAGGTCAGCCTGGGCTACCTGAGACTCTGTCACAAAACAATAAACTTGAGATGTCAGGTGAACAAAGGACACATGGCCAACATGAGGAGCCAACGCAAGGTGGTTACAGTCTGTGGGTGGGCACTGACCGGCACACATGGTGCTATTGCTGCCTCTCACATGAAGAACTTATGCACCCAGGATATGCTGTAACTTTTAATAGGCCCGAGTCAGACTCAAGGGCATTCATAGTGATGAGCCCTTAAAGTTCCCTGGGGAGGTGGGGTACTTTGCACCCCTCACTCCCCCATCCCCCTAGCAGGCTTCTTCCTAGCCCTCAGGCCCTCCCTCACCAGGCTCTTTGTTTCCTGCTTTTCCACAGCTCTTCCATCTCCTCTCCGCATTCCCTCCAGGGCCCAGGGCCTCTCCTGGAATCTGTCTCCCCGGCTCTGTGAGTCTGCAGAGGTCCCAGGCCTGAGAGAGCAGGTCCTGATGTTCTCCTGCCTTCCTAAGCGCTCTATGGGGCAGCATCAGGTGATCCCAGTCTGTGGTGTTGCCATGAGCAACGTGGCCTTCTGAAAGAGTTAGCCACTGTTTGTCTAGTCTCATAACAGACTCATTCTTTCAGAGCACGGGGCTTACACCTTTTGAATCTATGTTATCTCTTAGCAACTCAGACAGTGAATGCAGTTTCGCTTGCTGAGGAGGGAAGTTAGCTGTTGAATGAAACTGTGAAACTAAATATCCCAATAATGGCAAACTTT
>NW_021604762.1:904554-909554 GCF_004785775.1 Grammomys surdaster | reverse complement strand
AATACCCAGCACACTCTGCGCTCTGCTCCGTGTAGGAAGTCAATGAAACCAGTCAGGCACTTCAGCTTTCATTACCTGAGTTCCTGTCAACAACAGAAAGCCCAGAGAAAACAACCACTGCTGTGTTCTGCGAGGGGTCCTGACATCTAACTCCCCAGCATCAGAAGACACTTTTTTTTTTTTGATTCATGCATTTAAGACAAGACAGAGACAAGCAGAGGAAGCGAACTTCCTCATGATGTGGCTCAGGATGTTGGGAGCCACTCTGCACGAGTGACTCTCGTCCCTGAGAGACAGGAGGTGGAACTGGAGTCAGCAGGGACAGACTGCTTTATAGACGTAGATGGTTCCTCTTGCCTCTTTAACAGTGCATTGGTCAGTGCTATGTTCAGGAATGGTCTGATCCAGGTCCTTCCCTCAAAACTTTCTAGGTGACCTTGGCTGTTTAAGAAACTCTCTAGCCACAAAGCCCACATGATAGTGCCTGTGTCCACTGGTGTAAGGATTACAGGAGATAAATCATGTGGAAGATCGGATGCAGCTCCAGCACTCAGGGATGCTCTGGGTACCGAGGTTATGACCAAGCTGGGTCCTCCTAGACATTGTTTCCCTTGCCACTCCCAAATTCCCACCTTAATCTCTTTGTTGGTCCCCACATCAACTCACTGAGCTCTGGCCCCTTCCTCTGCCACATTTAATCCTGCTGTGTCCTCCAAGGTGCCAGTAGAGAATCCAAGGATGGAAGGGCTGAACTTCTTCAGGATGTCTTTAGAGAGGGATGAAGCAGAGAGCACAGGTGAAAGGAACTGAGGTGGGCATGTAGTTTGGAGGCACTGGCATGTGTCACATGCAGGAGGGGCAGGGGGTTCCTTATCTTTCTGGGGCTGGCCAGTTTCCTCCCCTCCAGAAAGAGTCTTCTTGTCCCCAGTGTAGGCAGAGGCCCTTAGCCTCAGTGAGGGTTACGGTGGTTGTGGTACCAAGACATTTTGGTGTGGGCTACTTACTGGGCAGTGTGGTATGGGTCTCCAGCGTTCCATCTCCTCCAATGCTGAGGAAGAGAAAGGAACTTTGTCAGTCATTTCTCTTTCCACCCTCTGGGTTAACACAAGCATCACCAAGTCTCCTTGGATATCAGAGATGGGCCATGTAGACCTAGGCCTACCCCTGAGCAAGTGGCAGGAAACCCACTTCCTATACCTCTTTTGTTTGCTTGTTTGTTTGTTTGTTTGTTTGTTTGAGACAGGGTTTCTTTATATAGCCCTGGCTGTCCTGGAACTCGATCTGTAGCCCAGGCTGGCCTTGAACTAACAGAGATCTGCCTACCTCTGCCTCCCAAGTGCTGGGCTTAAAGGCATGTGCCACCAGTGCCTGGCTTCTTATACCTCTTTAGGGGACTATTATCTATAGAGAGTGAGTCAAAAGCACCCTTACCTCCAAGACAGCCCCCTCCAGGGGGTGGCTAGACTGTTGGACTCACTTGTTCGAGCTCCCGTGGCTGTCTGTGAAAAGCAAAGAGAAGTTTTCAAAAGGGTTCCCAGTGGTGATGCAGCCCTGAGGACCTCCGGGGCCTTTGGCTCTGGATTGCAGCTGGTACTCAGGTTAGTATTTGCTAGGGAAGGCCCCACTCTATGTCTACCCTCTTCTCTGCTGTCTGCGTTCCCCACAGACTCTCACTCGGTCCTGCCAATCCCTTCTGACATGCCACCTTAGCCCCAGTGAAGGTCCTGAATTAGTTCATCATGCCCTTGGAGACATTCACATGCCTGCAATGGGCAACACTGGCATGCCATCTGACCTCATGGGTACCACAGGCTCCCTTCCTGCCATCAGGGCTGCCTTACCTCTCTATACCTCTTTCCACTCTTCGCCCCTGACTCTGACACTTCCATGTGTCTATCTTACCTCCAGGGTCTAAAGCAAAGCACTGTCCCCAACATGGACACTAGAACCCAGCATCTACTTTCTGTCCCTCTGTTTACTTCCCACTTAATTTGCTTTTTGAGACAGGGTTTCTCTGTGTAGCCCTGGCTGTCCTGGAGCTCACTGTGTAGACCAGGCTGGTCTTGAACTCAGAGATCCTCCTGCCTCTGCATCTGAGTGTTGGAATTAAAGGTGTGCCACCATCGCCTGGCGCTGGCGCAGAGCCTCAGATTGAGGAACACAGGCCTGTCACTGCTTCCAAAGCCTGAGGGCCAGGAGCTGCTCTGCTCCGACCTTGGGCTTCCCTTCCTTCTCCCTTCCTGGAGTGCTGATCCTCCCCTCCCCAGCCCCAGAGACCTCTAGTTTATTTTCTCCTGTCTCTGACCACACTTCTCCCTGCTGTCCCCTCTAACTCAGGATCAAAGCCAAACCCCTCCTCAGTCATTCTCTGGAGCCTACCTCCCCTTTTTGCTTCATCTTTCTAATTTCTTTTCTGAGAAGATTTCTGAAGCTGCCATCTTTTTTTTTTTCTTTTCTCGAGACAGGGTTTCTTTGTGTAGCCCTGGCTGTCCTGGAACTCACTCTGTAGACCAGGCTGGCCTCGAACTCAGAAATCCGCCTGTCTCTGCTTCCCAAGTGCTGGGATTAAAGGCGTGTGCCACCACTGCCCTGCTATTTTTCTTAATAATAATAATAATAATAATAATAATAATAAAGGATCATTCTATCTTTAAAATTTACCAAAGTAACACATGCTCACCATCATAAACAGTTAAACAAAGATTAAAAAACAAAACAAACAAAAGAACAACTTAATCTTACCATGGGAGTGTTTCCCCAAGGCTTGGGGTACAACTCAGCTAATAGGGTACTTGCCTGGTATGCATGAAGACCTGGGGTGTGTTCTCAGTGCTGGGTTCGGTGGTATACACTCATAATCCCAGCACTCCAGAGATGGAGGCACAAGGATTGGGAGTTTCAGGAAGTCTGAGGCTAGCCTGGGCTACTGAGATCTTCTCTTAAATTAAACAATCAATATCACCTCATTTGGGCTTACATAGTAGCTCATGCCTGTAATACCAGAAACTTGAGAAACTAAGACTTGCTATGAGTTTGAGGCTAGCCTGGGCTACAGAGCAAGCTGGAGCCAGTCAGGACTATTTATTGAGACCCCGAACTCACAAAACAAAATGGAAAGAATCATCGTCCTGACAGTCTCCTTCAGCTATTACGTCATCGCTTTCCCCTGCACCCATGCACACACCCCGCCAGGGTGAAGTCATGGTTGATCCAGCCTGGAACGCACCCTTCACTACTTTCCCATGTCCACAGCACAATTAAAATGCCTTCACTTCCACGTGGGGTGGTTTTGTTTCCACAGGAATGGACATGAATTGTGAAAGTACCACATGTCACCTATTCACTCACGATTCTCCTCTCTGGAAGCTTCTTCCTGTCTTAGCCAGAGAGAGGGCTATGACGGTCCTACTCTCCCTTTTAGAATTGCTGACCGAGCATGATGCGCACAGCAGTAGCACAGCAGACTGATGTAACTGTGCTAGGACCGAGTTCGGTTTCCCTCTGTAGGGACCTAAGGAACATGTCCTTAAGTGGGTGAGGGGCTCTGGGTGAGGTGTCGATAAGACCTATTAGTCTTTGGGACCGGGTTGATGGCGTTGCGTTCAGGCAAGTGTGGACATGTGCATTATACCGACAATGTTAGGGAGAGGTGGGGGGTGGAGGGGGGCCTTGTGCATAGCGTGAAGAGCAAGTAGGGCGAAGGAAGATGGGGTTCTGGGATACACAGTTCGTGCCTGGAAGGAACTCCCTTGCTGGACCTGAATGTAGCATTGGTGATGAGGCAGAGCCGACTCTGTCCAGCCAGGCTAAACTCTGTGGAGCCCACGCTGGCCCATGGCTTAGTACTCACAGTCAGAAAGTCGCCCATTGCTGCCACCACCTTGATGTCCGCTGGTCGGAGCTCATGAACTAGGAGAGACAGGCAAGAGGAGAGCTGGCAGATGCCGGCCTGTTACACTGAGTCTGCCCTAGCACACAGGTCCCTGTGCTGCCTGCTTCTAGCCTCCCGCTTTCCCAGCGCTGCCCCTTCTCTTCATTCAGAACACTAAGGCTCTGAATAGCATTGGCTTGATAGCCACCATCCAGTATCCTACAGGTGGTCCAGCAGAATTCCAGTGTGGGTCATGTAGAATAAGCAGCTAGGACCACATCCCTGGCTGCACTTGTCTCACCAATCAGGGAGGCCTTCGGAGCTGTGTTGAAACTTCAAAGAGACTAAATAAAGCCTTCCTGAGTGGGGAGGCCTGAGCCCTTCATGCAGGAGTTCAGCAGTAACTGCAGAGCAGCTTCTCGGGGGCCTTAGAGCATCTAGCTCTGCCTTGCACTAGAGCTTGCAAGGTCCACTCAGTGCTCCAGGTGCACCTACAGGTCTGGCACCTAACATGGGATTCAGTGTAGGAGGTGTGGTTGTTCCGCTTACCTGAGGTGGGTACCTTGCTGGAAGGACTCTGCTCTGTGCACAGGAAGTCACTGCCCCAGTTCTAAGTCAGGGGAAAGAAAGATAAGGGCTATCACTTTCATGTAGGCAAGGTGCGCCTAGAAGAGTCACCCAAGGACCCTAGAAATACAACACTGAAACAGCTCTCAGATGGGTAGGAGTGGTTATCGGTAGGTGTGGAAAAAGGAAATCCAGTGATGAAGTGGGCTTCTGCTTACACACACACACACACACACACACGCACACGCACACGCACACGCACACGCACACGCACACCACACCACACCCACACTAAACACACACCATACCACACATACACATACAACATACAACATACAGACACAGACACACACACACACACCACACCACACACACACTAAACACACACCATACCACACACACACAACATACAACATACAGACACAGACACACACATACACACCACACACACACTAAACACACACCATACCACACATACACACACAACATACAACATACAGACACAGACATACACACACACACACCACACCACACACACACTAAACACACACCATACCACACA
>NW_021604762.1:891480-904454 GCF_004785775.1 Grammomys surdaster | reverse complement strand
ACACACACACACACACACACACACACACTAGCACAGCCTTTCTATTCCTGACCTATCTACATTTGAATGGAGCCAGCAGCTACAAAGTAAGAGAGAAAACTGAATTGTTACAAAAAGCAGTCTTGCGAAGGATCCAGATTTCACACATCTAACACGAGAGAGTCTACATGTCTAATACGAGATATTTTCTATGTCTAACATGCTCGCTATGGTGGCTGTTATTAATGTTAAACTGATTGACATTAATTATGATGCTAGAGTCTAAACAACCGTCCGTTAAAATATTTTTAGAAAAATGCCAAAGTTTCGTAACTGCTAAGCCCGTGGCTGCTGCTTTGTTACAGACTGTTTTCCTTGTGCCTACTTAACCCTGAGCCATCAACCCCTCCGTTACAGAAACGAATGCCTGCCACCATGGACACTTTAGTCAACTGCCCTTGTCTCTAATACAGAGTGGATTTTCCAGGTGCCAGGAGAGTCGGGGTGTGGTGGTGGCGGGGGTGGTGGGGGTAGAGGGCACAGAAATGACAATCCAAAGGGAGCTCATGGAGAACTGACTTTCCCCAAACATGTGCACACTAGGGGTGCAGCAGCACCTCCCCACAATGTCTTGACTGATTTCCTCAGAGTGTGAGGGACTGCCTCCAAAGGCCATCTGAAGTTAGGCCTTCTTAAAGCAACCCTCCTGAGCAACTGAGGAGGAACTGTCAATCAAAACACAACTCTTACCTCAAAGGGATTAGGAGTTAATTTTCAGCAACTCCTTCCCCCACCCCCACCCCTGAAAAAAGAAAGAGGAAAAAAAAAAAGAGTGACCATGGCCTGGAGGCATAGATTTAGGCTGCCCCAAATAACATGTTCAATGAAGAAGTGGTTCTGTGAAGTTTTTATAGTCACAGAACAAAAGAAATACATTGATGGAAACGTTAGATGTCTGGGTTATGGTAAAGAAGGAAAATGTCCTTTCAGATGCTATTTGATGACATTTTTAGCTGTTGGGTTGACAGGAGCTAGTGGTCCATATGTTTAGCTAATATGGGATTTTTTTAAGTCTTCCCTAATAATCATGAGGATTTGAGTTGAGCACAGAATTAGAAAATGAATAGCTACTAAGAGGATTAAAGATAGCAGGAGATAATTTGGCCCTGGATCTGCAACATTCTAACCCTTTAATTCTCTACATTGGTGACATTGTGATCATTCAACCTTGAAGAATTTTCAACATAATCGTGGCTTTCCTGTGTGTGTGCTCGAGTGTGTGTGTGTGCTTCAACAACAGTGTCTTAAACATTTGTTTCATCTGGTAGATTAGTTTATTCCACGGGCCTACTCAGCAGATCACAGTGACGCCACCAGGTTGTTTACATGTTTCATGGGAGTTAAAAAAACAGGCAGATGGGAAAGTTGCACTTGGGAAATGTGAGTCTGCAAAAGAAAGTTCTAGAGCCACCAGCGTTATAGAAAACACTCATAGTCAACCATGTTCTATTGGGGTTGACACATATAGATCAGACCTGTCACAAAGGAGAGGACACTGTGCTGTGACCTTAACCGGGACTTCCCAGGGTACTGCCATCTTGCTCTATGTCTACCAAGAAGGTGCAGAATAACACTTTGTAACAAAGGTAGTGTTGATGTTGCCTACTTTAAGCAACAATCTATTAAAACAAGCACATGTCCTTTCTAAAGTTGGCCAACAGCTGAAGGAAAGATCCCTGAGACTGAAGATCCAGCAGAATAGGTCCTACCCACCCTGTTCACTACTACTTCCCATCCCCCACTCGGCATGGTAGCTGCTCATCTCAGTGTATGACAGGGAGGTGGGAAATAAACAAAAGAAGGATGCAGGGTTGACAAGACTCTTTCAGTCACACAGGAATTTGGTCACTGGTTCAAGCAGGACCTCCTTCAGGTTAAGTCAGAACCCAGAGAGCCTGAAGGCGACAGCTCCCAGCCACACTGCTGCAATAGTCAGGATGTCACACTTGACAGCCCCTTGGCACCTCCACAGAGGCTGCTCTCATAAGCTTCAGTTGGCTTATGAAAGGTCTTTCTTCTAGGTGTGGCAGTTCCTGCCTCTAATCCCAGCCAGCATTTAGGGGGCTGAGGCAGAAGGATCATTGTGAATTAGGGCCCAGAGATCATATTTCAAAAACCAAACGAAGACTTAAAAAGCTAGGTGTGGCAGTACACACCTGCAATCCAGGACTTGGGTGGTGGAGCCACGAGGATCAGGGTTCAAGGTCGTCCTGACTACTTAACAAGTTTAGGTCTACTGGGGCCATGTGCAATCCATTCTCAAAAGGGAACTTTCCCCCAGTCACTGATGCTGCACCTAGGGACATTTCTTAAACACATGTACCAAATCCTCCCAGGCCTTCCGTTCACTCTCCACGGGGACCCTAACCTCCATTCCCAAGTGCTCAGCTGTGTGGGCTAGCTCTGAGCACCACTTTGATCTCACCCCCTGCCCCCAGCCTCTGCACTCTCTCTGGCCCTCCACACAGCTGCCATCTTTTTGACCTGCATGTGGCATTTCAAATCTCCCCTTCTCAGGCAGGCTCAGCATCTAAGATGCATCAGTATCGGCCACTCTTCCCTTGGTTCATTGTTTTTTGGCCCGTCGTCTCTGTTCTCTGAGCAATGGCTGTCCCTGTCCTAAAGAATCATTTTAGCTATGTCCTAGATGCCTCAGCTCAGCAGATGGGACTCTGTAAAAGCTAAGTCCCATCTGTTTGGTCTACTCTAACTCCCTGAAATAGTGCATGACACATATTAGATGCTTACTAAACAGTTGTGAACTCTTTTGGGCCCTAACTACCCAGGTCAGGACCACAGCAGATGTTTCTCTGAATCCCCACCAGCTCTCAGCATGGATGTGAAATGTTTTGGTCTCTGTGGACCAGGCCTAGGTCCTTCAAGGTGTGGTTCAGGATCTGGGAAGCCATCTTTGGAGCATCAATCCTTAAAGCCACAGGGCTCTGAAAGCTCAGAGTGGGGCTTGATTGATTCGTATCCAGTAAGGCTGGGGGGTTGGCATGGATATGTGTCAGCTTCCTGTCAGGCCCCACCCTTGGCACAGAGATTCCTTCCCACTGAGTTTAGGGTTCCACCTTCAGGAAGTTGATGGCACTTCATGCCCCCTGCCCCACCCTCAACACTAATACCCACCTCCCCTTATCCCTGCTATCTCCATCTTATAACGCTAAGCTGTTTAATTAAAAACAACGTCTCTGAGGACAGCAAAGGTCAGTGCACACTTTTCCCACTGATCCCAGCACTTCCTCTGCTTGGCCGCTGACGTCAGGTAGGCAACTTGAGAACAAGTCAGGACAATCCTGGGGCCTTAGTTCCAGATTTTTTTTTTTTTGTACATTCCAATTCCCACTATGTAAGACGGGTATATTTGTGCTTAAACTAATAGTGAAATCTTCGCCATGCCCCAAGTCCTTGGCAGGTGGAACTGACTTGTGTCTGAGAGACATAGACATGAGTCAGAGGTTACCTCAGTGGCTGGCAAGGTAGGATACTTGTAGTTACTGTTCCGGAAGGTTCTCAGGAAGGGCTCGTTCTAGGAGGAAAGAGAAATTACACCAAGGTTATCTCACAGCATGAGGGCTGCAGATTAGCTCACCACCCTGTCTTCCAGGTTTATTTAACAGGGTTCTGCACTGAAGTGGAAAGAGCTGCGTAGACAGAACTTTAGTCCTTCCTGGAAGGGTTTTTGTAAAGGCTTGTTAGCCAGAGAGGCACAAATAGAAGGCTTAGAGAAAGTTCTACACATTCTGTGGTCTGGGCTTCATGAGCTCAGACTGGAGCAATTACAGTATTTTCTTCACATTTTTTTTTTTTCCTGGCAAAAGAGTCACAAACCAGGACCTTTCTTCCTGAAATTATCAATGTATTTTATTATCTGTCATTTTTCTCTGTATTCTTTGTGCTGTGCGTTACCCCCCTTTAAGTTGGCTTCCTGTTTTCAATCATTTCTTTTTCTCCCTGACAAACCTGTTCTCCAGGCCTCTGCATCTATCTGCTGTACAATCAGTGCTGATACAAGCCCTGTCAACATCCTCAGTCCTCCCAGTTGCAGGTGACCGGTTAATCAAAGATAGGAGGAGGGAGCTACCAGGGGGAACCAAATGAGGAGGAAATCCAACATGGTGTTGAAGTGAGGTCAACTTAAGACCTGGACTAGCAAGCCAGGCAGTGGTGGTGCACACCTTTAATCCCAGCACTTGGGAGGCAGAGGCAGGCGGATTTCTGAGTTCGAGGCCAGCCTGGTCTACAGAGCGAGTTCCAGGACAGCCAGGACTACACAGAGAAACCCTGTCTCGAAAAACCGGAAAAAAAAAAAAAAGATATGGACTAGCAAATACTGAGGTAGAGCCAGGCCAGGGGGCACTCGGTGAACATGCTTGTGCGGTAGAAAGACCAGGGCTGGAAAAAATGGAAACCAAACAGGAAGAGGTGAAGGGACATAAGAGGGGACAGACAGATCGTTGGGAAAGATGTCTTTAAAGATCGATTCCAAGTATTGTAAACTAAGTCTCCTCAGTAAACTCGGCTGAAAAAGGTTTTATTTTAGCTCAGGGAGGAGTAGGAGGAAAAAGAGAGGGGGAGGGAGAAGGAGAAGGAGGAAGAAGAAGAGGAAGAGGAGGGATAGAAGGAGGAAGAGGAGGAGGAAGAGGAGGAGGAGAAGAAGGAGGAGAAAAAGGAGGAGGAGGAGGAGGAAGAGGAGGAGGAGGAGGAGGAGGAGGAAGAGTTAAAATGATGGGGCCTGTCTCCCCTCTTCGTTTGAGTGGCAGCATTCCCATCTGAAGCAGAGACCAGCCATACTCAGGTGGCGTCACCAGTGCAAGACAGAGAAGCTTATAGTGGCTCACAGTTAATTGGGCTGTCTCTGATCAGAGTCCTCAGCATACCCTCCCCCCCCAGGAGGGCAGCCTGGGTGCCTTGTACAAAAGACAGACCTATAACTCTGTCCAGTTCCTGTGCCCAGAGCAGTGCTGAGGGGTGAGCAGCAGATTTGTCCTCCAGGCACAAGGGAGAAGGGTATGAGACACTCCTAAGCAATGAAGAACTGAAGACCTAGGTGTGTGTAATTTGCTGAGGGGCTGATGCAAGACTAGGGGACATACGTCCCTCAGGACAAGACTGGGTGTGGGTGCTAATTATGATTCTCCCTCCACAAAGAAGCCCTGGCTGGAGCTGGTACTAGTTAGCCAGCACAAGAGAGAAAGCAGAAGC
Organism: Grammomys surdaster; assembly: GCF_004785775.1. NCBI lineage: Eukaryota > Metazoa > Chordata > Mammalia > Rodentia > Muridae > Grammomys > Grammomys surdaster. Next base: position 899,207 of record NW_021604762.1, on the reverse strand, counting down.
CATAGACAATTTTCACCTTTCTAGAAGAACTTGGAGTCACACAAGTATTTATCTGATCATAAGATCTATTAGCTGGCGGAGAGGAGAGGGTGCTGAAGGGGTCAGAGGACAAAGGAACCTTGGAGTTCTGCCTTTGTTGGCTCTTGGTTGCTTGGTGCACGTGAGTCAGACTGGTTTAAAGGCCTGGGGTGGAGCTGACTTCCTGAGAGATTCCTGGCTGCAAGCCTGAACAGGTAGAAGGGACGCTGCCTGGTTTCTGTGGGCTGCTGTGGAGGCAGAGTCCAAGGCGAGAGCCAGCAGTTGAGTCAGCGACTGGTGAGCCAGGCTGCTGCAAGGCTAGATGAGAGCTTCTGAGAGAAGGAAGGGGTCTTTTCTCCTGGGCTCTGGGCTCTGGAGACATTTAATCCACCCCGCTTCACTGCTCCTCTTTTGGTAGGAGCAGTGATCTTATACCATATGCTTCCAAGGGAAAATGTGTTTTAAGGGTTTGGAAATTTAAGGTTGGTGTCTGGGAAAGGGAAAAAAAAAAAAACCTGGTGGAGTGAGAGACGAAGGAAGCCTGTGCTATGAAGTTCAAGGTGGGGTGGGAGGTGTTGGGGGTGGGGCGGAGCGACTCTAGAAATAGATCAACCTCGGTGAGAGGATGCATACTCGCGGAGAGACGACAATAAGACTGAGGCAGGAAAGTCCGAGAGGAGCCTTGTTTTCAGGGTTAGACGTGGGGATGCCATTGGGAGGTGGGAAGAGAGGCAATCAGGAAAAAAAAAAAGAAATGGAGGTGCTTAAGGCTTCTCAAATCCAGAGAGGAAGAGATTCCAAGGAAGAAGTTAACTGTGACAAAGGTCGAGAAGAAGAAAAGCTGAAAGCAGACAGAGCTCATTCTGCAGCTGACTCTGGAGCTAGGGAAGCAAGGGGCCAGAAAGACAGTTAATGTAGGGAAGGAGAACAGTCCACAGAACTAGTCAAGACACAGCCGTATGTAATTCTTCCAGCCTGCAAATACATCCTAAAACCAAACCATGGTGCACTGTGAAGTCCCCCTGCCTGGCATGGTAGAACATGTTAACAGTGAGGCTGGGGATCGTGGTGCGCCAGTGCGTGCGTGCGTGCGTGCGTGTGTGTGTGTGTGTGTGTGTGTGTGTGTGTACTGGAAGTATTCACTTCCAGCTTGCTGCCTGCCCCACCCCCACCCCGTCCTGCTTGTTGCTTCTATGTTTAGACACAGCCTGGATGAAAATATGTGCCGCCTGGCCCCTACCAGCTCACACTGAGATAGGATGGACTTCTGTACAGCTCTGAGGCACATGGCAGATGGCACCTGAGACACTGTGCAGTGAAGTTGGTCTGGTCAACAGATGGACCCTTTTGGAATGGGCTCCAAGGTTGCTTAGCAACAGCTTCTTCTGGGCTGGGCTTTTTAACAGGCTCTAAGAGGCTGGATCTCTCTCCCCGCCTTATCAATAGTTAGGTTAGGCTCTGTCCAGAATGGTGGAAGTAAGTTTGAGATTCTAGGAAGAGCATCACCCCCTTGTGGGGCTCCTTGCTTGAACTGGGACAGAGAGAGGCCTAATTTGCCTTGGGGCTCACAATGAAGGGAGTTTCCCTGACCCAGGGGGCTAGGTTCTCAATTTGGCAAACAATATATTTGTTGGGAGGGAGAGCTCATGATGGCTGAGAGTTAACACACTGGGGGGTGGGGGGGCGCTAATGGTTGATATTCAGGGTGGCTATCATTAAAGTCCTGAGGTACTCAATTATAGGCTGAGAGATGGCTCAGTAGGTAAAGCGTTTGCCACCCAAGTATGAAGACTGAATTTAGATCCCTAGAGCCCATATGAGAAGCCAGATGTGGAAGTGTGACCTGCAATCCTACAGCTGAGGAGGTGGAAACTGAGGACACATGGGACTCACTAGTCGGCCTGTCTAGGCAGATTGGTGAGCTCCAGGGTCATTAGGGGATCCTGTCTTAAAAACTAAAGTAAGGACCAATTGAAAACATCCAACATTACCTCTGGCCTCTGTGTGTGCATGCACGCACACCCGTACAAACAAGGGTGCACAGATATGGAAAACGAAATTATTGTGGTATGATGGTTGCTTTAAGTCCTCAGGCCCCTCCCTCAATACTGCTGGGTAGCCTCGGCAAGCAGCAGTGAATATGTTGACACATGGCATAGAGAGGCCTCACCCAAGCGCCTTTACCCAGCATCTGATCAACTGTTGTCACTCCAGGCACCCATGCACACTGATAATCACATGACTCAACTCTCTGTGCTTGGAGCACCAGACCCAGCCATTGGACCCTCTCTGCTACTGTAGCTCTTATCCCAAAGACAGCTGACAGGGAGCATGAAGCAGGATAAGGGCACCCCTTTTCTTGGGATCCCCAGCAGATATCCCAAGGGAGCTGCAAGCCTAGGCTGATGCTCTGCCTGCTGAGGAGGGTGGGAGAGGCTGGTAGCTGCCTGACCCAGGCTGGAAACCCAGCCTCCAGATGAGGTCAGGCACTCTGCTTTTATGACCACTAAAGGCTCCCTAGCCTTGGCCTTATTTGGTTAAAAAGCCATAAGACAAAACCAGAAACAGGAGCTGAAGGCAATGGGAACACGAACCTGCCCCCACTCCAGGACCGAAGTCACGTTTCACATATTCCTCCTTAAAAGGAGACCTGAGCTACCCCTTATGCCAGTTCAGGCTGGTCCTTTTGAGCCCTCCCTGATGGTAGCTCGGGCTGTCTCCCTCCGTGACTTCCACTGTGGCTCTTCTTCATGGGGAAAACATTCAGTCCAGGTTCTAGGTTCTAGTCCCTTTCTTGGCCTGACCACTCACATCCCATCTGCTCCTTCCTTTCATGCACTCCTGGCTTCTGCTGCCCAGGCTCCTTTCTCTGTGTGGACCCACCTTTATCATCCACCTCAAGGAAGCAGTTCCCTCTCCCTCTCTTCTAAGTCCATCTCTCAGCCTAGGGGCTGAGCAAGCCCCATTGGAGGAGGAGGAGGAGGGGGAGGGGAGGGGGAGGGGGAGGGGGAGGAGGAGGGGGAGGGAAGAGAGGGAGCGGAAGGAGGGGAAGGAGGGGAAGGAGGGGAAGGAGGGGGAGGGGAGTAAGAGGAAGAAGGGGGGAAGGAGGAGAAGCAGGAGGAAAGGGAGGAGGGGGAGAAGGGGGAGGAAGAGGAGGAGGAAGAGGAGGAGGAGGAAGAGGAGGAGGAAGAGGAGGAGGAGGAAGAGGAGGAGGAAGAGGAGAAGGAAGTGGAGGAGAAGGAGGAGAGGAAGGAGGGGAAAGAAAGGAGCAGGAGGAAGAGGAGGAGGGCGAGGAGGGGGAGGAGGAGAAGGAGGAGGAGGAGAAGGAAGAGGAGGAGGATAGGCAAAGCAGTCCCTCTCTTGTTACCTTGGTCGGGCAGGCCAAATTTATGAATCCTTTCGGGTCCAAAGTATCAGTTTTCTTTCCCAAGGGTTCAAGCTGATCAGGAAGAAAAAAGAAAAATACACCAAGCTTGTTTGTTTCTGTTGAACACTCCCTGGCAGCCTCCTGCAGCAGGAAGGCTCAGAACTTCGTTTTGACAGATGTTGGCAGCAGGGCTTCAGAGCAAGTCAGTTAGCTTTTCTGGAAGCTCAAAACATTTCTGAGGGGCTGTGCAGGGGCCAAAAGGAGATCATGTGGTTTCAACTGCCTAGCATAAGTAATGGTGTATAGAAAAGGCTGGACGAAGGGTTTCTGCTGGTGTGTTTGTGGTGTGTGTGTGCACGCGTGTGTGTATGTGGTGTGCATGCACATTTATGAGTGTGTGCCCATGCTTGTAGGTGCTCATAAGGAGGTCAGAGGACAAGGGTCTTTCTCTACTGCTCTCCACCTTATTTTTTGAGTAAGGCACTCTGACTAAACTTGGGAATGAGTGTGCTGTTCCAGCCAGCTCCTGGAATCTCTGTCCCATGGCACCGGGGTTATAGAGGAGTTCCCCCAGCTTTTATATGAGCCCTAAATATCTGAACTCTAGTTTACCCCCTGAGCCATCCCTCCAGCCCCCGAGCTGCATCCTTGTGTAGGCAGCAGCCTTTATCATATCCAAGAAGCACAGAGGACAACAGGCAGTGTAAGCTGGCCAATCGATCTCCAGGATCCCCTGTGGCTATGCTGTAAGACTTGCACAGATGTGCCAGCTGCTGATCCTCCAGGTCTAGCCTACAGTTTGTAGGGCTGGTGCCTTTCACTAGGATACTCTACCAAGAACAGTCCTTTATCTTACCATATTGGCCCAAAGGGCTCTTGCGAGCTGAGTGTGGAACTTCTGGTTTAGGAGGATGCAGTCTGGGGCAAAGAAGGATGTATCTGGATTCCCATTCTGAAAGAGATAAAACATACTCCCTCAAGGTCCCGTGAGGTTAGAGGGAGCTGTGGGCTCTGTGATCCTTGAGACTGATCACAAGATACTGTCTTCCCGTGGGAACCCCTGAGGAACATGACGGCATTCCCACAAATTAAATAGCTTTGGGTGACCTCAAGCCCGTACCTGGCCTCCACATTCTCCATACTTAATTCTAATAGTGCTCTATGTTTGGGCACATCTGTATAATGCCTAATTCATGCTGTAGCAAAGAAGCACATTTCTCAGTTTCTCCGGGGTGGGGGCTGGGGAGTCTTAGGTAGCATACTGGTTAATAATGACATCAACCCGACAGAATCTAGAATCCCCAGAGACACACCTCCCAGCATGTTGGTGAGGGATTTTCTAGGTTAGGTGAACTAGGGCAGGAGGACCAACATTGAATGGACTGGGGTACTGGACTACGTAGAGAGAGAAAGCTCTCCGAGCACCCACATTCCTGATTCTCAGCCTCCTGATACAATGGGACCAGCTACGTCATGCTCCTGCCGCCATGGCTTCCCTGCCAGAATACATTGTATCTTACAATGTATCTAAAATGTAAGCCAAAACAAACCTTCCTTTCTTCTTTAAATTGCTCTGCCAGGTATTTTGTTACTATCACGTGAATACTAAACTAGCAAAGGGTGGGAGGCCCCCCGCAGAGTTTCCTTCCTCATCCTCAGCCTCTACAATTAGGTAGAGAGGATTGAAGTGGGCACCAAGCAGGCCTGAACAGAGCGGGCCTCAGGATAGCTGGGCTCACTACTCCAGCTCGTCTCTCTGCAGCATCCGGACACGGCGCTCTGTTCTCCTTCCAGCTTCCCTGAAACTGGATAAGGTCTTGGGCTAAGGCATTACCTGCTCTGCCCACAGAGCTCTTCTGCGCTGAGAGGAAGTGCAAAGTAGCATGGCCAGTAGGTGGAAACACAGCACCAGAACTCTCCTTTATAACCACAGGGCCACGTGACAGAGAGACCACGTGTGGCCCCGAAGTCACTAATGTAGAGTTGGATACCTGGGAGTTCTGCCTGTCTTCTATGTCCTATCTGATTTTAAGAAGGATATGTCACATTTCTGCATTTTTGTTCTGTGAGGTTCATGGTGTCCCCAAAGACAGTCGTGGCAATCTTATCTGCGGGAAGCCTGCGATTGGATGTTAAATGTAGCATAGCATCTGCGGATCTCCCTGTGGCCTTCCCGCCTTATTCTCATGCCCTAAAGGCACATGCACTCCTGCCTTGGTTGTTCTCTTGCAAGAATGCCCACAGCAGTTCTTCCTCCAGAGCTCAAGATTGGGGGTGGGGGAGCATACCTCTAGGACGGGGAGGCTGGTGTTAAGGAGAAAGGGCTGCAGTACCACAGAGAAGTCCTCCCGGGTGTCGTAGCGGCCTGACTCAACCAGTTGGAGCATGATACTCTAGGAAGACACACACACACAAACAGCAGATTTTAACACAGGGTAGTGTAAGGGCAGGTGGCACATGGACTCTCTGTCCCCATCCGATTGGACAAGGAAGCTGACTCAGCCTTTCATATGATGTAAATGTTTTTTGACAGCAAATCCCATTCTACAGAATTTGGAAATGGGTTTTTTTGTTGTTGTTGTTTTTGTTTTGTTTTTATTTTGTTTTAAACCCAGCATCTCTAAAGGGCTGGGTAGAAAGTCCCACATAGAACAAAAAACCAGAGAAGATTCTCTAGAGCTCATCAGCTTCCTAGCCTGCAATCACTTTTTTGTGGCCTGTCTGTGGGGACTGGTATGAGAGTCAGGGTCAGAGATATGGGGAGAAGCTGGCTTCCAGTGTGGTTTCATAGGGCACCCCAGGCCTACTGGCTATCAATGAGAGTTCTCCTGCCACCCTGTCCTGCCACACTAGGGTCTCAGCCACACCAGTTTTGTCACCTTGGATGTCACTGGGGCCTTTACAACCAGGGAAACTGAGACCCTCAGCCAGGTTGGAGCAGAGAGAGCCCAGAATGGCTGACATCTTGCCCCATTTCCTTCATGACCTCCACTGCCTAGTGGGGGCTCTGGGCTGAAGTACAAGGAACACAGGAGGAGGAGGGCATCTTAAAGGGCTTCCCTCTGCCTTACCTGGTAGGATTTGGTGAAGGCCTCCAATCTCGCCAGCTCATGGGAATCCTCCCCCGGGGTCAGAACACAGTTGCACAGGACACTGTATAAAGGGGAAGCAAGAAGATTCATAGCTGAAGCCCCATTCAGGGACTGCTTCTGGCTACCCAAAGCTGGGAGGTAAACAGCGTTCACTCAAGCCCTGGTTTGGGAGCACAAGTGCCTGGAGGTTCTGAGGTACCTGTCCTAGGTACCAGAGAAAGAGATGAGAGGAGTCTGAAGCTGGAGTGAGTTCACTTTAATAAGTACCAGAATTGGATTTCAGAGGCTAGGCTGGTCACATGGTCTGTCGAGTAAATGAATTCAGGCAATGAGAATATTATGCTTAATTAAAAAACAAAACAGCCATGCATCCTCTAGTATTGAAGCAGGACACCAGGACTCTGATACTCATACCCTGAGAGGCCTCCTCCCATACTATCCAACTATCCAAACTCCTTTTCTTAGATTGTGAATTTCATACACACACACACACATACACACACACACACATACACACACACACATACACACACACACATATACACACACATACACACACACACATACACACACACATACACACACATATACACACACACACATACACACACACATATACACACACACACATACACACACACATACACACACACACACACACACACACACACACACATATATGTTAAAGATGACCTTTGGCTTATTTGGCTTATGATGGGGGCTAGATTCTAATAAACTCATGGTAAGTTTAAAATACTGTAAGTTAAAATTAATTTTCTGGGCTCAGTGGGTGAAGAGCTCACTGTGCAAGTGGAGGGGACCAGAGTCTGGAGTTCCAGAATCCTCAGAGATGCCAGCTGGGTAAAGCAGCCCAGCTGTGATTACAGCCCAGGGAAATGGAGTCAGAGGATCCCTGAAGCAAGCTGGCTAGTGAGACTTGCCGTAGCAGTGACCTCGGGATTTGACTGAGAGAGACTGCCTCATTGAACAAAGCAGAACAATAATCAAGGATGACCCCTGGCACATCAACTTCAGGCCTTCACAGGCACATAGACATGTGCATGTACATTCACACGTGTGTACTCTGACATACAAACGTGCATACATACACACATGCGATTATACCCCGCAGTGGGAAAAAGACTCGTTTGCTCTACCTACCAAATATTGCATCATAGCAGCCCCATACACCATAGCAGCCCCATACACCATAGCAGCCCCATACACCATAGCAGCCCCATACACCATAG
>NW_021604762.1:876266-891470 GCF_004785775.1 Grammomys surdaster | reverse complement strand
ATACACCATAGCAGCCCCATACACCATAGCAGCCCCATACACCATAGTGAGGTGGCTGTTTCTCTTTGTGGTGGGGGTCTTTCTTGGGGCATTGGCTTGCTTCTGCTTCCAGGGTCACTTGAGAATATGGCACTACATAACTCCAGTCCAGGGAAAGACTATATTCCTTTTTTTTTTTTAAGATTTATTTATTTTATGCATATGAGTACACTGTCGCTGTCTTCAGACACACCAGAAGAGGGCATCAGATCCTATTACAGATAGTTGTGAGCCACCTTGTGGTTGCTGGGAATTGAACTCAGGACCTCTAGAAAAGCAGTCAGTGCTCTTAACCGCTGAGCCATCTCTCCAGCCCTTGAAAGACTATATTCTATTTTGGGTATGTTTTCTCTTGAGTGTATGTGGCTTTTGCATCATTACAAAGATCAGAATCCTAAGTCAAGGCTATCTGTATTTCTAAAGCCTTCAGGATAGCGCACAGGGCACAGTCAATCCCATGAGATTTGTTAAGTCATCGGGTGCACAAAGAAGGTATAAAGAATGGGGAAATCACACCTGTGTACCTCCCCAACTCAGTTAAAGCAGAAAAACAGTCACCCTTTTCATCCCCCCCTTTCTTCTTCCTGACAAGGTGCCTGGCTCGGGTGTTCTGTCTCTTGCTCTCCATTGTAGTTTAACCACACACAAAAACCACTCCACATTACCCTTTTCAGTTTGGGCTACTCAGTCTCTCCATTAGTAGCTCTGGTGGTCTTGCTATCATAGACGTTCCTACCTGGCATTTAGGGTATGGTAAGGGATCAGATCAAGGGTCTTGACCTCCCAGGAGACAATGATGGTAGCAGAGTCCTTGTTTATAGGCATGGGCAGACTGAGTAGCTGAGACCCCAGAGAAGCACTGCTGAATGCAAAGGCCAGACCGGGGATTGGAATAGCTCTTGAATAGGACGGATGGTGCCTGCCTTACCTGGCCTGATTCACGGGGCACTTGTCTGGGTTCTTCAGGAACACTTGCCGAATGATACTGGGGTCCATGAAGTCCACAAGGTTGACCAGGGCTCTGGGTACCTAAAGAGAAGGCTACAGGTGAGACAAGCCCCCTCTTCCCCCAGGGTTTGGATAGAGGCTCCCTTTAGACTTCCAGCTCAGCTAATTCCTTAAGTTCAAGAGATAGGTCCACCCACACAGGACTAGTTTATGGGGTTGTGCACCCATACAGCAGTGGGTGGGGAGTGCCCCACACAGTTCAGTACAGATGGTACCTCTGGAATGACAACAAATGCTAAGTGCACAGCTCTGTTCAGCCATCATTTAGTGAGTCAAGATATGGTGATAGGCGACTTATTTGTCAGGTCTTTGGCTCCTGACCAACTTCTGCCAACTTGACATGGGTCAACTTCATCTGAGAAGACACAGGGACTCAGATACCCAGCAGGGCATCTGGTGGTCCGAATGCTATTTCCAGGGCATGGCAGGGGCAGCTTGTTGTTGTCACAAGGTAGCAGCAGGGTAGAAGTGAGGCTAGGTATAGAAGCTCATTCAAGATACACTCTGGGGCTCAAAATGTAGTGCCAAGCCTGGGTACTGTCTAGCTGCTAACACCAACAGTTGTCCTGGAGACAGACGGAAGTACACAGTACCTTTCTTTCTTCATACCATAGATCTCTGGGGGCGCATTCCAAATAGAATGCAGTTGACTTGGGAATAAGACTGCAGCCTCTGGACAAGTGCAGAGCCCATGCCCTTGGCTGGCTCCACCCTTCCCCTCCTCTCCCACCTGTACCTCTATTCATCTGGAGTCATAATCAAGTTACAGAAGCCCTCACCCACCTCCTTATGCAGGATGTCCAAGGCATTGCGGAGATGGTCAAAAAACTTGGCTGCAGAGTAACGATTCTGGAAGAGAAATGGGAGGAGTGGAAGGAGCTGTTGGTTCCAGTGAGAAAGGCAGAAAGGGCATGGTGGGCTTCCCTTGTGGGTCCAGCCCCAAGGACTTGTTTCCCTCCACCACCACTGGTGAATCTATCAGCATGCTAGAATCTAAATTGAATGTCCAACCACTCATTGTTGTCAGGGACAGGCCAGCTAGAAGACTGGAACCATTAACCAGGGTGGAAGATGGAAACACTCTCCCAAATGCTTGGGGGTCTATAGTTTCTTCTCTTTCAAGCATTGTAAGAAAGAGAAGCAGCACCATGTATGTCTACCTAGTTCTTCACTGCTTGGGACATGCATGTGGTGCCTGACCTCACAAGGCCGACAGAATGGAGTGTGCATGCATGAATGTATGCATGAGTTATGTGTACAGGTATACAATGCAGCTGGGGTTGAATGTCCCCTTGGGTGAATCGTAGGGATCTTTCTTAGAGAAGATCTCCAAAGCCTAAAGTCATGGCCAGGCCCAGACCCTCTCTCATTACCGAATCCGTGCAGAAGTCACACAAGTCACTGGCTCCAATCATCACCGTGATGACCTTCCAGTCTTGGCCGAAGTTCACTCTCTGCATGAGGGGGGAGGAAAGGGCTCATTGTTTCTGATAATCCATCACAGCTCTAGGAAATCCAGTCAGCCCCTTGTGACTTCCTCGTCCACTTGATATAATACAGTGAGAACCTCAAAGCTGATGACGTTTCGGAGACATATTTATAGACCGGGATCTTAGCAACAGGAGGGACCTTCAAGGTCATTGTTATTGGCAGCCACTTTCTCCCCATTGATGTAATATCCTCTAGAAGGCCTCAGGCGGGGTCTTCCCTAGCTCTGCTTGAAAGCCTCTAGCTACAGGGTGCTCACTGCTTTTCATAGATGACCATAGCATTTGGGAAAGCCTTAGCGGGCTAGACAACTGCTGTTTATCAGTATCCACCAAAGAGACTCACGTTGTCACTCTTCATCTTCTGAACCAGAGTCTGGACTTGGCTTGCAAGGTTCCTGAGGAGAGAAAGTCAGTACTTCCATTGAGAGAGTGTGTACATTTGTCCTTTTATCCTATGGGGTCTACTCACTACAGGCTTCCACGACACTGCATGAGCTGCAGAGACCCAGAGGCTCGCAGGCCACAGGGGCTACTATTGGAGAGACTGGAGAGATCAAACCGAAAAGGGCAATGCAGAATGGTCTTTATGTGTGGCTAAACCACGATGGACAGCAAGAGGCAGAGCACCCGAGCCAGCCTCCTGGTCAGGAAGAGAATTGTCGGGAATGGAAAGGATGAAATACACATTTAGAAATACATCTTAATACACTCTAAATAAATATTTAGAAATACTGCAGCAAATAGCCTTGTGAACAGCAAGCTGGGATGTTGTCCCGAAGCCATCAAAGCCACTCCTGGCCTCATTTTGTGCTCATGATCTTAAGGTCCCTCACTAAGAATCCATTTGCCTTTGTTGTTCTGTTCTAAAGCGGGTTTTCAGTATATAACCTAGGCTGGCTCGGGCCCTCCACTGCTTGGCACAGGTGAGCGCCACTTCAGCTGGCTCACTTGTCTGCCTTGAGTAGCTGGGATAGATCATGCAATTGGATGTATGAAGGTTTAGAATGTTTCCTTTGTTTTCTAGCTGCCTGGAAGCTGACGGTTTGATGCTCAGGTACGGTAACCATGAAATCATTCACATTGACACAATCCCTTCTCGCTTGTCACAATGGTTGTGATTCCTCCCATGGGCCTGTATCATGTACCCACATATGTGCATACATACATGCCCATTATGTGTCACATGTGTAACTTGTCTTACGAGCCACTTTCAGAAAAGCAGAGAGTAAATGCATGACCCACACATGCCTGGGTTTATAACTCATGGCTCTCAGGATAAGCCTGACTGTGGAGCCATAGCACTGTGGTCCCCTCAGATAGGATAGTGGGACTGTGCATCACAAGCTCTGATAGAGCCCACCAACAGGTATGGGGGCAAGAACTGTGTGGAGCAGGAACTCCAGGCTTCTGGGGCCTCTAGGAAAAGAATTAATGCTCTCTTGAGAGACCATCCCAGGAGGCTAGATAGTTCTGCCTCAGCACCTGCTGGACATCTCCAGTATGTTTTTTTGTTAGCTCTACTCCAGGGCTGGGGAGATGAGATTTGCCCAGAGGCTCCCTCAGGTTGGAGATCTTGACTTTGATATAGTAAGCCTTCCTTGATCATATAGGGCAATTGCTACCTGAGAGGCCCCGGGGAGAGAGGGATTCTCTAGCATCATTATTTCAGACTGAGCTTCAAAATTTGCTGAGATGCTCAGTCAGTCAATCATCTTAGATGATGTGGTGTGTGAAAGCCTGGTGAGGAGCCGGGTAGCAACTATAGAGATGTGACCCTTCCCGTGTCCAAGGCCACTCTAAACTCCATGCTATAGCTTTGGTTGTGGACGACCAGGAAAGAGTACCCTTAAAACCATTGTTGCAGAGAGGTGAAGTGTCCCTCTGTAGGTCTCTATTGGTATCTGAGGGACTGACCACATGCCTCTCTTCCCCTTCTACAGGTCCCCCAAATGTCATACTCAGCCTTCGCCCCGGGGACAGCCTGGTTAAGGAATGCGCTTTCAGAATTGACGTCACCGGTTCCTACTGAGTAGCCTATGAGATTTCCATTAAATTCCCGTAGGATATCTGGAAGAGGAAAGGCAAACTCTAGCACACATGTCTGACAGAAACTCTCTCGGTTGGAATGACATGATGACGAGAACATTGGAAGTCTCCCTTACAGAACACTTTTCTCTCCCCAATTTATAGAGCAGTGAAGGCCCTCCCCCACCTCCTCATCAGATTTGCCCCAGCATTTCATGGGCCAAATTGAAAAACCTCAAGGCTTTCGGAATTTGGTGGCTTGCCCTAGGCCAGTGGCTCTCAACCTTCCTAACACTGCGACCCTTTAATACAGCTCCTCATGTTGTGGTGACCCCCAGCCATAAAATTATTTTCATTGCTACTTCATAACTGAAATTTTCTGCTGTTATGAGTCTTAATGTAATATCTGCTATGCAGGATGATCTTAGGTGATCCCTGTGAAAATGTCACTCAACCCCAAAGGAGTCTTGACCCATAGGTTGAGAACTGCTACCCTAGGTCACCTCACAAGAAAGAGCAGGAATTGAATTCAGGTCTGTAGGCTCCATGTCTGCTGGCCATCCCATCCCCTCAGGCTGACAACTGGGGCCTCCTCTCCCACTTTAGGGCTTGTCCTCATGAATGCACTAATTGTTTTCTCAAACAGTGCCACCCAAGCCTTTGGTGTCTACTTACTGGGCAAGGTGGTCACGTTCTCCAGGGTCTCGTCTCCACCGGCACTGGAGGGAGAGCAAGGCAGGGAGGAGAGAAAGCAAGTCAGTATAGAAACCTTACCAAAGAACAGTCCCCACTGTCCTTAGATTTTCAGGACCTTGAGAACATTCTAGATTTGCCAGTGGACTATTTCCTGCTTAGTCTAGGATTTGAAGCTAAAGGCCTTTCTGTCACTCTCTTTGGAGGAGAGTACTTAGCTGAGGACACTAAATGCTCAGTATGGACTGCACTGTAGGCCTTGGCTCTCTCTCCTGTCCCAAGCTTAGGAGTTAGCTGTGGACATCTCCCTGAGACAGAGTAGAAAGCTGAGGTGTCAGGAGGTTCGTTTCAAAGGGTAATCTAAACCCAGCTTGAGCTGGAAACCTTGAGAGCACAGATAAGTGTCTTCTGCCTGGTGTCAGGTAGATTCCAATGGGAGATCTGGGGGACAGAGGAAGCTTGCTGCTGTCTAACACCCTGTCTCATGTCATCTGGCCTGACCACAGGACATAGAGCCTAAGAGGAGGTCATTTCCTCCCACATGCTTAAAGGAGATACTTAGTTCTGTCTTTAAAGGAAATCTAGATGCTCAGATATTTGTTATTTACTGTTTGTTTTTCTTCTGTGCCCCTTTGCTCAGCTCCAGGACATCATTTCAAGCCAGGGGACTTTGAGAACACAGCCTTACTTAGCATCTAGCCCACTGGAAGAGACCTCTCAAAGATGCTGTAAATCAAAGCTGCTCTTCCGTCAAGGAATGCCTGGGATGCAGGCCACTGTTCTGTACCTGGTGGTCAAGGGCTTGAGCTGGGCACGCAGCTCCATAAGACAAAGGAGCTGGGGCAAGCCCTGCCCACCCCACCACTCTGTTCTGTCCCCTCCCTGTGGCCCTTTAGACTTTTTTCTTGTCAGTTGTCACCAAGTCTTTTCTAGCTCTACATGCAGGTGTGGCTTCGGAATCCTCTCTTCTCCCAACCAAAGTCACCAAATTGGAGCATTTTAGACTTGGGAGGAAATTATAAACCCATACACTGTCCCATCTGTTTCTTCTGCATGTTTCTCTCAATAAACAAGATAACACACATAAATACATATATCTACCATGTTCCTCCTACTGTCATTTCTTAAAGGTACTTTGGTACTTAAAGACAAAAAAAGAACAAGACCAGCAGAGTTCCTGATGCCATTTTAGAACAGTATGTTCAAGAGGATAAAAGACACCTACACAAATAAACCCAGAGAGGTTCAAAAGTATGTATGTCGCCATTTTGATCGGAACTACACAAACATGAGAGGAAACAGTCACGTCAAGCATCTGGCCTACATTATACTCTTCATCGAATGCAGTATGTGACACATGAGCTCAGGGCTAGACTCTCATCTGTTGTTTCCCAGTGTGCAAAAAGGTACAGATGTTTAGTGATGCATGTTGGAAGAGCATCAGCACAAACATCTGTTGTCATCTAGAGTGCAGAAAGGTACAGGAGATGTTTAGTGATGTGTGTTGGAAGAGTCAGAACAAAACCAAGAAAATTCATTGAAACAAGAAAATGCCTTGGGTAAGTCAATTTTATTTTTGGTCCATGAAATAATCCCAAACAAAACAATGTATTTCTACCAAAAAAAAAAAGCCATACTCAAAGCAGTGGTTATCAACCTGTGGGCCATGACCCCTCTTAGAGAGTTGAATGACCCTTTCACAGGGGTGGCCCTAAGACCATTGGAAAACAGATATTTACATTATAATTCATAAGAGTAGCAAAATTACAGTTATGAAGTAGCCATGAAAACAATTTTATGGTTGGGGGACACCACACCATGAGGGGCTGTATTAAAGGATTGTGGCATTGGGAAGGTTGAGAACCACTGCAAGAAAGTTCTCTGACTGCCTCACTGGTAAGCTAGCTAACAACAAGGAGATCCACAGGCACAGGGTCTCACAGAGCCAGCCAAACCTCTACAGGTCCTGTTTACGACCACTCATACCCCAAGAACCCTGGCGCCCTTTCTTTGCTGTCTATATGAGGTCCATTTTTCCCCCTATTGTTTCCTTGGAGGAAAAGGCCCAAGGTACTTTCTTAATTTTCCTGGAATCATTTAATTGCCTGGTATTTCCAGTTTAGTGAGCTCCAGAAAATTGTTTTTCTCTGGTCAGTCTACTTCATGAACATTTCCCAGGGGTTGTTAACAGATACTCCAAACAAAGAAAATTCTAGAATTAAAGGAAACTTGAGAATCAAACATAAAACATAAAGAGAGGTTTCCATTGCAGCATCTCTCAGAGCCCTTTCTATGATGGTCAGCACATGAAGGAAATAGTAGGTTACCTCAAATACAAAGGAATTTCCTTCTTGGACAGCTAATATCTCATAGAAGAACTCGGAGAAACACCTGTCGGTGTACCTGTCTACTGCTGTCACTTAGACTGTAACTGAACACTCTGTCTTCAACACAGATGCACTTGGAGGAAGATGTTTGGGACATTTAAGACAAGTTCAGGGTTTTTACTTGAAATGGCAACAGTCATTGGCCATGGGTAATTGGGCTTATAACTAGAAAGTTCAGTCTTATTCCTAGGAAAGATCAGACAGCAGCTGAACATTTACTTACATGGCTGGGCAGGAAATCTACCAGGAGGCTGACTTGTATCTGGATTGGGAGCCCCACTATCTCAGCTACCTGTGAGGTTGCAGCAGTCACTTTTGCCACCAAGGGTGTTCCTCTGGAGCTGACATTTGTGTATGGTTTCCCTCACGTGATGATGATGTCACTGCCTCCTTTAGCTGAGGTGGAGCAGCTGCTACAACCCAGGGCACTTCTGGATCACAGTAAATTTTGTTTTCCCTCCCCCCTTCCAGTCCCTCTCCCCTTCCTTTCCCTCATGGCTTCAGTAACATTCAGGGGAGGGCTGAGTAAACGAGGCTCTGTTTTGTTCCAGGCAGCCCACTAGAGACCACTGACCAGGCTAAGATGTGTGGAAATGTGGGGGCTCTGCTAAAAAGCAGTTACCTCTCTCTGGGAGGAGAGATGGCCCTCATGCTGAAGGCACATTGGGACTTCCCAGTGGTGGCTACAAGCCATGCTGGCTCTGCCTCTCTCTTACCTTGGCAAACAGGTCTCTCTGGGACTTTGCTTACCTCTGACCACCCTACCTTGTTCCCTGTCTCTTTCTTAGGGAGTATCCTGGAAGGGATGAAGTGAATGCACCCTGAAGAGGGAAGTGGTGTGAGCTTGCCTGTGCGACCAACTGCCTATTAAGGCTCTGCCCTCTCGTGGCAGGCTTCGGTATAGTTTTCCCAGGTAAATTCTTAAATACTCGCTAATTATTTTGAATCGTGCAAAACCAGGAACTTTATTAGGAAAGAAAGAAACACAACTAACACTCAATTGTTCAACTGATACCCCAAGCCACCCGAACTCCTCTCTGGGGTACCCCTTCTCACCCTTTCCCTTGTCCGACAGCATGCTGGGTACCACTTTCTCCCAGAAGCTTTCCATCCTTGCTGATGGGGCTGGTTTCTCTCTTTTCTCCCATCCTATGACACTCAGGAAGTTCTCATTTCTAAAGAGCACTAACCAGGTGAGCGCTTAGCTAACAGACCTCTCTCCCCGATACACCCAGCTCAGTTCCTAACTTTGTGCTAGCACACAGGAGTCACTCAGAGTCACCCATGGACTGCAACTTGCCGTCAGTATCTCCTCTGGAAGTGAATATGTGTACATATACATACAGGCAGAGGTGTGACTTCGAAACAACATGGATACATACATGCAGACAAACATAGTAGCATCAACATATGAAAACAGACATGCAAACGGACAGGCGGGGACTCAGGGACTTGGTGCTTTTCGGGCGCACTTCATGTTGGATTTTCTGACCCAGGAGTTTGGTAAGAACCTTGGTTTACTTTTTCTGCATAATTCAAAAAAATAAAAAGATTATTGACAGTAAAATATCTTCTCCATCAAGTCAATGTTCACAGTTTGCAGAAATATATAGCTGTCCCTCTGAAAGCTTCTTCTAGACCTGGTCCTTGCTCTGTGGGATTTGTGCATTTATAGGAGTTAAACCCAACCAGTTGATACTAGCAACCCAGCAGCTGGGAAATAGACACAGGCAGGTCAGAAACTCAGGGTCAGCCTCCCTTATGTAAAGAGTTCAAGGTCAACCCAGATTCCCTGAGACCCTAGCAACAAAACAAATCCACATGACCAAAAAGGTAACAAAACAAACAAGCCCTGGGAAGAAGAGGTAAGAGGTCAACATTACCTATAGGACAGTCCTCGATACTGTGTGGTGACATCGTCAAGGTTACCTTCTTGGGAGCTGATTCCATTCCCAGCCTTTGAGAACATCAAATGCCACAGGAAAATCAACAAGTCAGAGAGAAAGTGGGGGCTATGTCCCCAGTGCACTCAGGGCAGCAAGAACAGCATTACGATTGGGAGCGAGGGGCCTAGTCTGTGACCCCCTTCCTAGCTTTGCCTTCCCTTGCTATGGCTGCCCAGTTACAGAACTGACAAACAAGCATGCCTTTCCACAGGAGAGGCTTAGGGCCCAACTGGGATTATGGTTGTAAAGACAGGAAGACCCTCAAATGCTGTACAAATGGGAATGAAATTGACAATATTGCCAATGTGACTACGACACAGGTCTTTATGAAAATGGGCCCAAATGTTAGGCTGCAGCCACCATGGTGGAGAGATTTCCAATAAAATCCCTCATTTCTCTTCCCCCATCCCCCCTTAGAAGGCATTTATAAAGCCCCAGCTGTACTCCCAGGAGGTGGAGCCCTGGGATGGAACGTAGCCCAGTGTCAAAAGTGTGGAGCAGAGCCTTATCCACCATGGAAGGAGAGCTACTGTGCTTTATCTGGGGATGCTTTATCTGTGCTGATTCGGAGGAGACAGAGAAGGGTCTGGGCAGATCAAAAGGGAGAGAGAATAGCAACCACACGGGTATTGTTAGAATTTTGAGTCAAAATGACATATTTTTGCATATGTCAAAAAGTGTTGTTGGGTGCTGCCAACTGAGAATATTCAGTTCATTTCTGAAAATACTTTTTTCCTGCACACCTACTTGACAAAGCAGTTGTGAAGAAAAAAAAATCACATTGTTGCCATTCTCTTGGATGCATAGAGCTAGGGCAGAAGGATTAGAGATGACAGAAGGTGGGAATACAGGCTTTGAAGTTAGGAGGGCAGGCTTGGGACTGGCCCCACCATACCACGGCCCACTCCACCCCCAGGGCTCAAAAGTTCTTACAGTCACAGAGTCTCCCAGAGCTGCCACAACTTGGATGTCTGCAGGTCTCAGGGCATGCACTGAAAGACAAGTGTACATGCTTGAGTCTGGTATGAGAGCCAAGGGTACAGTCTACTGCCTTTGTTTCATGCCAACACCAGAAACTAGACTGCATGTGTGTTTAGACCATGTGGAGCCGGGGAGCCTAAACTGTGTTGGCAGAATTGTCATGTAAGTTTCCTATAAGAGACACTGGCAATTCCTAGGCTTGTGTCAGGCTAGAAGATAGAGAAGCGGATGCTAGAAATGCTGCAAACACAGAACAGGGCTGGAGAAGATGAGGCAGAATTCCACTTTAGCGCTGGTGGTCACATGAGAAGTTGGCGGTGGCCTAAGTGCCCAACCAGACAGGCATAGGCTCACATACAGGCCACTTAGGGCTGGGTTTTAGATTTCCACATGAATCTAAGAAATAGTCATGGCAGGCCCTTCCCTAATCTCAAGTCCTTTTTTGAAGAGCCCAGAGAATGTTCTAGACCCTTCCACAGGCAGAGACTGAGGACTCATTTCCACTGAACCATCCATTTCACGGGACTCCCTGGCCTCATTCACCTTTAGACTTTACCACCTTGCAGGATTGGGCTGACCATGGACAAGCAAGCTCTCATGTTTTCTCTGTGCCCCTGCTTAAATCTTGAAAGCAGGAGAATAGGAAACAGCTCCTGGTACAGAACGCCTTGGGGGCTTGCCAGGCATGATCCTGACAAAGTTGAACATATAGCTCGCCCAGGATAGGAAGCAAGCACTGGTCAGAATTGTGTTGAGTGGTTATCATATGAAGCCTTAGCAGATTACTCAGTGGTATGTAAGCTTTTGTGGAGGGGTGTTGGATCCTGGTGGGTCACAGGGGCTGTAGTAGTTTGAAAGAAAATGGCCCCTATAGACTCACAGGGAGTGGTACTGTTAGAAGGTATGGCCTTATGGAAGATGTGTGTCATTGTGTGTGTGTGTGTGTGTGTGTGTGTGTGTGTAGGGCGTGTCGGTGGGGGCTTTGAGGTCTCCAAAGCTCAAGCCAGGTCCAGTGTGGCATTTCCTTCTTGTTGCATGCTGATCCAGATGTAGAACTCTCAGCTCCTTCTCCAGCGCCATGTCTGCCTGCCCACTGCCATGTCTCCTGCCATGATGATAATGGACTAAACCTCTGAACTGTAAGCCAGTCTCAATGAAATGTTTTCTTAAGAGTTGCTGTGGTCCAGCTCTCAGGGTCTAAACCACCAGCCTGGGAGCACTTAGGGAGGGATCCAGGGCTTCAGCTGAATACGTAAGAGTGGAGGGCCCTGCTGGGCATAGGTGGAAGAAGAGATCCTTGACCTCATGAAGGCTGGATGCCCCAGGGGGTGGGAATTTTGAGGGTGAGGAGGTGGGAGTGGGGGTGGGTAGGTAGGGGTTACATCCACAGAGAAGAAGGAGGAGGGGTGAGGGGATAGGGGGTTCCTGGGTGGGTGGGGGATGGGGGATGGGGACAACATATGAAATGTAAATAAAACATCCAATAAAAAAATAAAAAAAAAAAACAGTTGCTGTGGTCATGGTGTCTCTTCACAGCAAAAGAAATCTTTTTTGTTTGTTTGTTTGTTTGTCTGTTTGTTTTTCGAGACAGGGTTTCTCTGTATAGCCCTGGCTGTCCTGGAACTAACTCACTCTGTAGACCAGGCTGGCCTTGAACTCAGAAATCCACCTGCCTCTGCCTCCCAAGTGCTGGGATTAAAGGCATGTGCCACCACTGCCCGGCTAAAAAAATCTTAACTAAGACAGGGGATTACCTGAGGTTGGTGGTGAGGCAGAAGGGTCTTTCTCCTTGCAAGTCATCCAGGTTCCGTAACCCTAAATACAAAGAGGCTATCCTAGAATCTTAGGATTAAGCAGGTGGGAGTCGGGCAGGAGAAGAGCTGTACAGGCATTAGCTTACTCAGCAGAGCCCTGGGTCCTTCTCCTGGGGAGGGGTCTCCAGGGACACTGAGTAACAGCCAAGCTGAGATGTTATAATCTGACCTCTCTTTCATCCAAGGCTAGACTCAGAGCTGTAACACATGACCCACCCCACCCTCTGCCTTCTCCTTCAGCGGTGTAAGGCTAGGTTGATTCTGTTCTCCCCCATGGAAGATGTGGGTGGAGGGATGGTTTTAGAAAAGGGAATGAACCCCCTGGTTTCTTTTGGGAATTCTTACCCATCTTCCCATCAGCAGAAGCTGCCCACCCCACTGCCCAGGGAACAAAGGGAAACCATGGATAAATACCACGTTGCTGTTCTTGGTGGTCCTCAGAAATGGCGAGGCCTGTGGGAAGAGGCAAGTGAGCAATGAAAGGAATCACACCAGCCTGGACATGCTCTTTCCTAGCCTCCTCAGGGCCACAGTCAGAGCTTAGACCCTTCCAGAATGGCTGACCACCATGCCCTCTCACCCAGGATGCATCAGGGTCTTCTCTGCAACCTGAACCAAGTCCCAGAACTCAGATTTAACCCATAAGCAGCTACCAGGAACGAGTGCATATTCTTTCTTGCACTCAAACTATTGGTTAAGGATGTTGGACCTTGTTTCTCCACCCAGCCCAACAATACCCCTGCCTGCCCCCCACCCCCACCCCTAGGTGCCTGCCATCTGACACCTACTTTGCCCTATAGCAGCCTGAGTTCCTTTGTGCTTAAGCAAGCAGACCCCTCTCAGCCTCCAACTTCTTCCCCACAAAAGCCCTGGTCCAGTAGTTCCCAGTGAGAATCCTGGGACCCTTTGGGGACCCAGAAAAATTCACAGGGTTTTGAGGCTGCAGCTATGAAACTCTAAAATCTGACACTTTGTGAGTGGCATTGGGGGTCCTACTCTGCCGATGGTGAAGGTCTGTTTTCCTAGCTCTGGCTTCCATCTTAACATCCTGCCTGCTCCACTTTCCACCCAAGCATGCATCGCTCTGATGCTTGGTCTCTTGCTCTTCCCAGCTGGTCATGAGCCAAGGGCTACATGGAAACAGGTTATCCCTTTGTCTTGTTTGCCCTAGAAAACCTCCTATCCTTCTCATAAGGGCCACTATATCACTCCTGCCTGCCCCAAAGAGGGGTAGCCTGTCCAGACTTGTGTTGACGTCCTTGCCATTCAGAGCTGAGGAAAACACTAGAGGGTTCAAGTCACTGTTGGTCTACCATTCTTCTCTGTTTAACCAAAGAGGGTGATTTGGATTGTCAACCTGGAATACGGATGGAGTGGAATGGGTGGGCAGGAAGGAGCTGAGGTGAAGGCATGGGCTGACTGGGTAGAGGAGATGCTATATTCAGAGGATGTTGTCAGGAGAGCCCACTCTACCTGGTTCGGACACTTGATAGGGACCTTGATTTCAAAATTCTGATGTCTTGTCTTGTGGCCCACAGGTTCCAGCTAAACAAACAAACAAACAAACAAACAAACAAAAAGCAAAGAGACAGGGAATGACTAATAGGCAGACCAGGTGGACTGGGGGTGAGGGCATGGGGAGGAAGGGGGGTGCAGGCAGCTGGACCAGAAGGGAGGATTCTTACCCTATGACTCTTACCATGTTTTTCCAGAGGGCAATGGCTGAGCGGGCATGAGTCTTGACATTAAAGTGGAAACAGTCAGGGGCAAAGAAAGAGCTGTCGGGCAAGCCCGCCTAGTCACCAGGAAGAAAGGAGGGAACAGGTACAGATGTCAGAAAACTCAGCTGCTCACCCTCTGGGGGCTCCCCTCATCCTCAATGCATCATTTCTTTACCGGGGTCCGTGGCATGGCCACATTTTCAAAGAAGGGCTGGACAACCACGGTGAAATCGTTCCTGGTGTCATATTGTCCGCTCTTAATCAGTTCTTCAGTTTCTTTCTGCAGGAGGAGACGGAGATTGGTTGGAATGTTTGGGGAAACAGTGAAACTGGTCTCGAGTCTTACTATCTACTCTTAGCTAACACTGGAATTCCTTCCTAAGGGAGAGGAGGAGGACATAGGGGAAGATGGGGTGGGCTCAGTGAAGTGTGTTCTGTGGTCTCATACTGAAGCGTCATTCAAAGAAGCTGCTCTCTGGCCCCTGTCATCCTTGAATGTATTTCCATTGGCATGGTCTTCAGTAGTCACCACTCAGCCAAGGACAAGATGCTTAGTATCCACTGACTCTATCTGGGGTGCATAGACCTCTGAGAGTCCTGCACAGTGGCAAAACCTCTCCAGGCTTACCTGATACTGCCTGTTCCTTTCAACAAGGCTGGCAAGTTCTGTTGAGTTTTCACCAAGGTTCAGGACACAAGGACACAGTTGCCTGCCAACAAAACCAAAGAGCCCCCAGCCTGAGGTCATTGTCCTGAATGAGCAATACAAAAAGCCCTGGCCTGAGACTCTGTGTATTTCTTGTAAGTTGAAGGATATCAGGAATCTGAGTCTGGATCAAAGGATGCTACAGAAAAAAAGTCCGTGGCCTGAATTTGCTCTTGGAAATAAGACCTTCCTCCTGATGTCTGTAGGAGTGACTTTATGGAGCCGACTCACCCAAAGGTTGTGTGAAGATGTGCAGAGAGACACACCCTCCTCCTAAACAGTAATAACAACAACAGCAGTAATTGCTAGTACATGTTACATGTTAACGGTGCCAAGCACCATGTATTCAGCTAGTACACGTTACATGTTAACGGTGCCAAGCACCATGTATTCA
>NW_021604762.1:855978-876256 GCF_004785775.1 Grammomys surdaster | reverse complement strand
CAGCTAGTACACGTTACATGTTAACGGTGCCAAGCACCATGTATTCATTATGTTTAAATCTCTTAGTCATCCCAGAAGTTTTTATTGTCCCCATTTTATAGGTGAGCAATCTGAAGATGGCACACTCTGTCATCCTAATAATGTTGGCGGCTAAGGAAGAGGATCACGAGTTTGATGCCAGTCTGGACAGCTGAGCAAGATACTATCTCAACATACAAAATAAAGGGTTTTAGGGACTGCCTGTCTAGCATGCATGAAACCTTGGGCTCTATTCCCAATATTAAAAAACTGGGTGTGGTGGTCCCTGCCTGTAATCCTAGAACTCTGGTGGGTAGAGGCAGGAGGATCAGAAGTGTAGGTGTAGATCATTCTTAGCTCTAGGACAAGTTTGAAGCCAGCCTGGGATACACAAGACCCTCCCCTTTAAAAAAAGACAAAAGCAAAAAGGGTCAGGCATATAGTTCAGTGACAGCAGACTTCCCTAGCACCAAGGACATGAGGGAGAGGAGATGACCAAGTTTCAGTGGTTAGGTAATGTCCTCAAAGTCACACAGCCACATTGACACTGGTGGGACCTAGGACTTCAACTCTCAGTCACTGAATTGAACGACTCTGTCAGCCTGCACCTCCACTCTGGTTTGTCCGGATATGGCAAATCTGGACTTCCATCCCCAGGAGATAATAGCCCAGGTGGCTCTGGGTAGATGTAGTAGCATAGAGGAAGTTTGACCTCCAAGACAGAAAGGCAGAGAGGCAGAGAGGGCAGTCTCAAGACAAGGAAGCTCTTGATATTAACACTCTCATCTTCAAATACACGTGGCAAGATACTTCTCCAAACTGGTTTTGGTGGCCTTCAATTTCTGCAGTGACCAGTAGCGGGAGGCTTTTGGGGGGGCATCTATTCTGAAGTGGAATGAATATACTGAACCCCCCCCCCCCATGTGTCCCAGTGACTGAAGAAAGTGGGATCCAGTAGATGAGTCAGCGTTGAAAATAGCATGCCTGACACCAGCCCTGGCAGGCAGCCTGTGTCTGCTCACAGTATCCTGTGCCTTCTCTGGGGAACCTGTGCAGTCTGCCCTACTCCCCTAGGGAAGATTTGGCATAGTTCTCCAGGGATCAGCCAGTATACCTCCTTAATTTCCAAGAACAAGGCTGGCCCTTGTGAATTATTCATTCAGTTCATCTGCAAACAGCCCCTGAGCCCCTACGCTGTGCTGGCAGTGACTCAGTGCTCACAGGCTGTAGAGGATAATCACCACACTGAGGTAGCTAATGATCACGTGCTGTGCCCAGGAACATGGTGAGGGCCACAGCGCAGGGGAGGAAGGGTTGCACAGCCACCGTGACCAGTTAGAAGAGCGTCTTCCTTCCTAAGGTCATAGACTTGACTGGTGCTAGAGAGGAATGCCATCTTTGGTTGGTTCTGGAGGCTGAGAGTTGATGCCAGCCCCCTGGGAGCAGCCTTTTGAGGTCCAGAATGCTCTGTTCTCTGAGAGAAGATTCACCCCTGGATCTTGCCAGTTCTGACCTCACATCTTTCTTTTTTACAGAGGAATAGTAACCCTGGTTTGTGTTTGTCCCATCTGGAACACACGCATGCCAGTCAGAAACACTGTTTGGCCTGGGGACCAGCCTCTGGGAGGCGGTCACTATGTTCTGGATGCTGTGGGCTGGGTGATCCTATTGCTAATACCCTCTCTCTTCCTTGATGAAGGGGTCATGTGGCCGACTCAGCAGCAGGCAGAGATTCCTTATGTGCTCTCTCAGAGAGACTGCTGAGCTCTATACTGATGTTTACAGAAGATAACCTGAGATGTCTGTCCCCCAGGGAGATCTTTTCAGGTTAAAGTACGGGATAGTTCTAACCAGCCTTATACTCTACCCTAGGGGTTCTTAAAAGAATCTGCCAAGGTCCACAGTCCTTTCAGGAACATGGGTGAAGTTGCTACCAGACCTGAGGATTATCCGTGGGCAGCTGACTGAAGGTTCATTGAACAGTTCTCTCAAGGGGGTGATTTCCATCACCTTCACCATGTTCACAAAGGTCCGGGGAACCTGAAGACACAGAATCAGTCACTGAGATGACGTGGTGAGACAGTATCGGCTTCTCACTTCTCACGGGGGTGGGGGTGGGGCTGGAGCTCAGAGCTTGTGACTTCCTCCTGGCCCCACCCACTTCCTTTCTCCCTCATTTCTGCTGTTCGAGGATACATGCAGGCTTCTGTCAAGTAGCTCTCAGAACTTCTGTGAGGCCTCTGAGATGACAGACGACAGCTCTGATGGAGCAACTCTGATGGAGGCCTGTGTGGTCTAACTATACCTCTGCATGGAGGATGTCCAGGGCCCTCTTGATGTTGTCTCTGAAGTTTTCGGGAGAAAAGCGAGCCTGCAGGCAGAGGAAGAATCTCATGAGCCCCATGCATCACCCCATCTCCTTCCTATAAGCAGGATTGCTTCCTAGCTTGGCTTCTCCTCTTTCTGTATTTTAATCAGAGTTGGCAATATTGAAACAGGGTCAATCTTTGGGGTCCCTAGCTACAATGCTCGCACTCATCATGACCCTCAGGAAAGGGTCTTTCCTTTTGCCTAGACCCAGGGAAAACTCCGAATTGATTTTGTATTGCCTAGAGGTCTAGAGCCTTAGCTATCCTGTATAGCACCTCTGGAATGGGGCTACCAAAGTGGATGACCTCAAGATCTGTGTTGTAAATAATCTCTGGTTCTACAGCTTGCCCTCCTCTGAGTCTCAGGCACATCAATCGCTTCTAAGTGCCTCAAGCATGCACGGGGCTACGAGGGAGGAGTCTCCAAACAGAAGCACACTTTGATTTTTTTAATCTCTGGTTTTAGAAGTGTGTGTGTGTGTGTGTGTGTGTGTGTGCAAGAGAGACAGGAGAGAGAGAGAGAGAAAGAGAGAGAGAGAGAGAGAGAGAGAGAGAAAGAGAGAGAGAGAGAGAGAAAAGGAGGAGGAAGAGGAAGAGGAGGAGGAAGAAGAGGAAGAGGAGGAGGAGGAGAAAGAAGAGGATAGGAAGGGAGGAAGGGAGAGGGGGAGGGAGGGGATGGATGTATAGAGGTAACATCCATGTATATGTGTATGGAATCCAGAGGTTCACATCAGATATCTTCCTCAGTGGCTTTCTCCCTCATTTTGTTTTTGTTTTTGTTTTTGTTTTTTCTAGACAGGGTTTCTCTGTGTAGCCCTGGCTGTCCTGGAACTCACTCTGTAGACCAGGCTGGCCTCGAACTTAGAAATCCACCTGCCTCTGCCTCCCAAGTGCTGGGATTAAAGGTATGCACCACCACTGCCCGGCTCTCTCTCATTTTTTGAGACAGGGTCTTCTACTGAATTTGGAGGTTTATTTATTCAGCTAGACTGGGTTGGCTAGCAAGCCCAGGAATACTTTTGTCTCTCCCAAGAACTGGGGTTACTGGTGTATACACACACAAGCACACTGGGGTTACAGGTGTTCAGGCACACATCACACTAGGTGTTCAGGAACGCGCGCGTGCGCGTACACACACACACACACACACACAAGCACACTGGGTTGCAGGTGTGCACACGTCTCTGGCTTCTTCTGTTGGTGATAGGAAATCCACCTTCAGGTCTTCATGCTTGACTAGGCCTTCACCCCCAGCCCCATTTTCAGAGCATTGAAAAAAAAATCAATGGAACCCATTCTCTGGGTGAAGCATATCCAAGAACCTCGCCTTACAATAGGTTAAAACTGTGTCTCCCAGGAAGCTGGGAGGGGTTCCAAGATTCCAAAGCTTCACCTGTCTCCAGAAGCCTGTCAGTTCTCCTGTGAGATCTTTAAATCTCAGCTTTAAGATTCCTAGCCCTAGATGACTCTGATATCAGGAAAGTGTATCGTAAGGGTTTGGGGACAGGTCATCCTCTGGGCACGAGCTTACTTTCTTCTGCCTTACTCTGTTAGTCCCTCACTCCCTGGGGTAGTTTGAATATTCTTGGTCCAGGGAGTGGCACTATTAGGAGGTGTGGCCTTGTTGGAGTAGGTGTGGTCTTGTTAGAGTAGGTGTGTCACTGTGGGCGTGGGCTTTAAGATCCTTAATCCTAGCTGCCCTGAAGCCAGTCTTCTAGCTGCCTTAGGTAGGAGAGGTAGAACCTTCAGCTCCTTCTGACCATGATCTCCTTCAGAGGGACTTGAGAATCCAGGAAGAACACAGGTGGCAGCCGTAGAGGAGCTATGTTGTGGGTTTCCCATCAGCCCCAAGGGGTGCAGACCTGAACCTTGCCTAATCTCTTTCTGGGAAACCACTTTCCCTAGAGACAGCACAAAGGTGCAATTGGCAAGGCCAGTAAGTACTGCAGAAAGGAGCCAACCTGAGACTAGCTACGAAAACAAACAAGACTTTCCCAGATAAGACAAGGTTATCTAGTTTTCTAGAATGATACAATCAGGCTCCCTCAGTAGGGAACTTCATCAGGACCAATCTTCCAGGTGAATGTCTCTGGGTCTTAAGGTTAATGAATCCCCAGATGGATCCATGCCAAGCCATGTACAGAGTCCTTACCTAGCTATGTTGTTACAGGACCCAGTGGCCAACTATGGAATCTTTCCTGAGGGTCAAGGGATGAAGACTTACTATGTCATTGCAGGCGCTACAGAGATCATTGCCTCCTATAAACACAGTGATTATCTTCCAGTCTTCCTGAAAGTTTATTGTCTGAAATAAATAGAAAACAAATATGGTTACGTGGGAAACTCTTATAGAGGCAGTTTCCCACATCAGAGTCCAATCTGGTTTGTGGCACAGTAGGACACAGGTCTGTTTCCATCACTCTGGTAGAAGGAGCTCTTTTGAGTTTTGTGAGAGATAGGGAATTAGGTTTTGGTCCCAGGAAGGGTTCTAAATTGCTTTACATTAGAAGGACCATTTCCATTAAGAAGAAACTTTCCTAACCCAGGAGTTAAAGGTGTCTGTGAAAAAAATCCCAGCTGGTTCTGGGCATTGTACATGATATTATCCCTGGTACTAGCAATGCAGAGGTAGGTAATTCTCTGAGTTCAAAGCTGGCCTGGTCTACAGAGAGAGAGAGAGATCCAGGACATCCAGAGCTACACAGAGAAACCCTGTCTCAAAAAAAAAAAAAAAAACAAGAAAGAAAGGAAGAAAGAAAGGAAAGAAGAAAGGAAGACAGAAAGACAGACAGACAGGAAGGAAGAAAGAAAGATAGAAAGAAAGACAGAAAGGCAGAAAGAAAGAAAGAAAGAAAGAAAGAGGAAGGAAGGAAGGAAGGAAGGTTGATTCTAGCTGGAGTGACAGGTTAGAGCAACATAGAGGTTCCAGGAGTTTGCCACCTCTAGAATCTCCTTCAAGAGAGATCTAGAGAGATGTTTGAAGGGTGGCATGGAAGAATGTGGGCACACACATTCCACACACCGTGGTCCAGGGTGGTCGTGGTGCTCACAGCCTCTTACGTTGTCTCTGGCCTCTGCTTGCAAATGAGTGTGAAAGATGTACAAGGGGAGCAGGAAAGCCTGACATTAGGCATAGACATAGTCCGAAACATTCCTAATAATGGATCTTGGGATGGCGGTGGTGCATTGCGTCATAAAAATAACCAGGCTGGGTACCAGCTCCCCAAGCAGGTCTGCACTGAGCCTGCTCTTTGACCTTTATGTGCAAGAGGATCTCACACTCATTTTTTTTAGAATATAGCTCAAGTACCTCTGTTTCCTCTCTGAATCCCTCAATCAGGTGAGGGGACCTGTTCCCATTGTGCCCGCCTCTATCCTGTGCAAATTCTTTACAAAATATGAGTCAATTGTTTCATAATCTTGTTTCTTTTGTTTGTCCCATCTTATAAAGCTCCTAGAGGATAGGACCGTGTTGTACCTTCCTTCTATGTCTACAGCCCCAGGCTTGCCTGGCCATACATGTTTACTCTGTACAGCTGGGTAGTACAGAGAATGGGGACTCTACCTGCAAAGGAACAGAGGTGCAGAGGCTCAGATTCTGCTAGAAACCTGGTCTGACTCCTTTGCCCCTCTCACCCTACTGCTGGCTTCTCTGAGTCTATGGGTTTATCCTGCTGCCCTAGGAGTGCTTGATGTTCCCAGACTCACCTTGTCTGCCTTCATTAGGTTCACCAGCCTTTCGGCCTGAGCAGCTAAGTCACTGTGGGAACACACAGAAAGGAGATGAATGAGAATCGAAGTCTAGAACATCAGTGTAGCAAAGAGAGAAGCAATTGGCAATTGAATTAGGAGAGGAAAGTTATGGCAACACTGAGTCCCACCGCACACAGCTCCATCCCCGCCCAGGCTTCACTGGAGACGACAGACCGCTTGAGAGGGGTACAGGCCTGCACGTTTGAGGGGTTGCCTTTCAGTGGATTTATTTTCATGTTGGTATAGTTAATGGTAAACTTTTGGTTTCTCTTCCAAGCCAGGCTTGTTCAATGCAAATAGGTAGCTATGTATTTATTTTACGTCATGTGCCACTCAACTCGTGCCCATGTGATCAGATGTCATGGCCTACCTAGCCCCCCTCCCCAAAGGTGACATCAGTTTAAAATGACTACAGCGCTGGGGATGAGTTCATTGGTAGAGTGCTTGCTTAGTGTAAACAAGGCCCTAGACTCAGTGTCTATACTGTGAAGCAAAGACAGTAAACATATAGATCAGGCTGTTCATGGAAAGTCATTGTGGGTACAAATGAGATCCAAGCAGCCTCATGACTAAGAGCTACTGTTCTGCTAGCTAACAAGGTTTGAATGCCAGGTCTACCCATGACCACCTTGGAGACCTTTACCTTATGAACCCAGGACTTTCCTTTGTAAAATAAAGCAGTGGCTATGCCTTCTTCATGGAGTTGAAAGAGTCTGATGAGGGTCATTAGTGCCTACCACAAGGCAAGCATCCTTGGAACAATTTCTATTGTCACTGTCACCATCCACAAAGTTCCCTGGCACCATGCCCAACACAGCTATCTACTAGCCCAGTTGCTCTGATCCAGCTAGAACCCTGGGTATCAGATACCTGGGAGGGTGACCATGAATCAGTCACTTAACCTGCTTCCCACCTGTGGATCAGAGGTTGCCAGGGCAACCCCTCTTTCTAAGAACCAGGGCTTGGAATGGGTGCTCCATACCTCAGAGGCTTAGATTTTAGTCACTGATAAAACAGGCAATCAGCTCTCTACATTGTCCATTTGACAGAGCTATTGTGTAGGACACAAGGATGACAATTGTGAAGGTATTCTGCAACTCAGGCACTGCTGGGTGTATATAAAGGGATATGATCAGGGCTAGACTAAAGCCTGCAAGACCCAAGGCTAGACCCTGTTGAGGGCATATAGCTTCTTTGTGTTATAGTTTCAAGTGAATTATGGCAACAACTGGCCCGCCCCTGCTTTTCTCTGCCACCTGGATGCTTTCCCTAGAGCCTAGGGACAAGTACAGCCACAGATTGAAGGCCATGAGCCATGCTTACTGTGGCTATCATAGGTCCTTGCCTCTGGGGGTCTGTTCTTACATATGTTTCTCCCTGATCTAACCATGCTTAGACCTGCCTTACTTCTGCTGCTACCAGCTGGTACCTACCTGGGACAGAGACATTCTGTTAATGTTAAAGCAACCTTTAGCTTGAAAATGGCAAATCTCTTCCACCCCTATCCTCACCAAAGGGAGAAGCAGCCTTCAAATCCATTCTAAAACCTATTGGGTTTGGTATGATCTGTCTTTCCTATGGGGCATAGAAGTGAAAGCTACTTAGAGGTAGCTGATAGCTCCGGGACAGCCTTGAAAGCTGGGAAAACATCAGAGAATCTAGAAACCAAACTATAAGAACCTTAAGACCCATTTGGAGAAGTGTGCCCTGGGCTGAATTTGGAAGAAAAACTGGTAAAACAGAAAGGCTGCTTTTTTTTGTTGTTTTGTTTTTTGTTGTTGTTTTTACATGTTTCCTTTAACTGGATGTGGTGTTGTATGTTCCTTGGCTAGGAAACAAGGCTCCAAGGAACACCCGAGGTTTTGAATACTATGCAAGCAGAGCTGGGGCAGATGGGGTGCGGTGGGGATGGCAGGACCAAGAGGGTTGACCTGCTAGTTTTAGGGACCATCAGGTTAGCACCATGGAGCATGGTCTCTGAACTGCTAGAGATTTTCTCAGGAGAGCCCTGCAGCCCTGGTGAATTAGTGCTGGGTTCATCATCAGGAGTATAGCTCGCCAGAGCTTTCACGTCTAAGATGGCATCAACACCACAATTTCCACTAGAGAGGCTCGCAAGACCCTTGCCTCTTTGCTTTAGAGGTTTGCAGAGGCCACGGAAGAAATGTGGCTGACACAGAGGGCCTCCTCTCCCCTGTCAGTGTTCTTCTTATGCCACAGGAAGCATATGGACTGTAGAGGCCCAAATGCCCTTCTGATGAAGGCAGGGCGTGTAAGACTCAAAACCAGCAACAGCAAGCTAATACCAGGACTCACCATGAGGCCACTTACAGTCATACTTTATAAAGGAATAAGGTAAACAGAGGAGGCTGGGTGACCTGCTTCAAGTGTATGCATGGCATTAGAGGAATGTGACAAGCTGCTAGGTTAGGGGTGAGTGTACACTGGCCAGGTCTGTGTGTCTGACAGCAAAGGATGCTCCCAGGAGAGCCCACTCCAGCTTCTTACCCCAACTCTGTACACAGAACAAGTCTCTTACAGCCTACACTAAAATCCCAGGCTACAGACAGCTTTCTCAAGCACCCTCACTTCTGTCCCCCCACCCCCAAACATCCACTCCCTCCAGGACACCCAGGCTCACTCAGATTTGGCTCCTGCTACGGCCTGGTTGAAGGATGCGCCGGGACTGTCTTCATCCCCAGTGCCAACAGAGAAGCCCTTCAAGGAGGGGTTGAATTCCCGGAGGATGTCTGGAAATACAAGAGACATGTTTACCAATGGACCCAAAGCAACCTTCCCAAACCCCTTCTATTGTTCTTCTGCCATAGGGACACCTATATAGCCCAGGCTATCCTCAGCTAGTGATCGTCCTGTCTAAGTCTTGAGAATGCTGGGATTACACAGCCAACTGTCAAGTTCCTTTGAACACTGAGTGTGGAGGACAGAACACAGCCCCAACACCACAGCCCAGCATGGAATGGAACATCAAGCAGGCTGAGACCCCACACCAGTGGTTCTCGACCTTCTTAATGCTGCAACCCTTTAATGCAGTGCATGTTCTTTTGTTGCTACTTCATAACTGTGATTTTACTACTGTTACAAATTGTAGTGTGAATTTAAGACATGCAGGATGGTCTTTGGTGGCCACTGTGAATGGGTCGTTAAACCCTCAAAGGGGTCAGGACCCATAGGCTGAGAATATGCATAGCACATAATAATTCACTACATTCAGGTCCTTGTTTCTTTTGGGATTTTACTGCTGAAGTCTTTTCCTGCATCTACTGAGATGATCGTGTGATTTCTGTCAATACTAATGTGTTATGGCAATGCATCCTTGTATCTCTGTAAAGAAAGAAGCTAACTTGCATATGGTCACAATGTGTTCTTGAATTTAATTTACGAGTATTTTATTGAGAATTTGGCAACTATAATCACAAAGAAAATGGATTTTTTTTTTGTTGCTATTCCTGTGTTCAGCAGTGCTGGCAGGAGGTTGATGCTTGCCCTGTGGAATGAGTCAGGTGGTGCTCTTGCCCTCTCCGTGTTATGGAATGGTTTTGGGACAGCAGTTAGCTTTCTCTAAAGGCTTGCTGGAATTCATTAGAGAATCTGTCCATTTCTGAGCTTTTCTTCATCAAAGTTAGTTTCTTCATTTTGTTCTTAAAATGTTATTTTTTAATCAAATTTTAAAGATGGTTTTGCTGATATAGCAGTTTTGATTGGCAGTTATTTACCTTCAGGGCTTGAAATACATTATTTTATACTCTCTTGACTTTTATGATTGTTAATGAGATCTGCTGTTATTCTGATATAGTTGCCTTTGTGGGTGAGTTAGCCATTCCCTACTTACAGCTATTAATATTATTTAATTTTAACTTCTGATACACTGACTATAACACATTGTGGAGAGGCTCTTTAGGGTCGGCTCTATTTTGGGTGTCAAACACATGACTTTTGTGTTTGAATTTTTTTCCTGTAGATTTGAGAAACCTTTTGCTATAAACTTAACTGAATAATTCTGTATTCCTTTAGACTTTATCTCATCTCCTGTCTTATCCGTTCTTAGGTTTGGCCTCTTGATCATATCCCAGGATTCTTTTTTTTAAACAAATATTTATTTATTATATGTAAGTACACCATAGCTGTCTTCAGATACACTAGAAGAGGGCATCAGATCCCATTACAGATGGTTGTGAGCCACCATGTGGTTGCTGGGATTTGAACTCATGACCTTCAGAAGAGCAGTCAGTGCTCTTAACCACTGAGCCATCTCTCCAGCATTGTGGTCACTTATTTTTTTCATCGAAATTTGATCAGAGAGTTCATTAGCCTTGTCCTCTATCCCCAATGCCTCCTGTATTTGGTGATAGCTATTGGCAATGCTTTCATTAGGTTATTTGACTCACTGAGTGTTTTCATTTCTAACATTTCTGTTCGAAACCCTAATCTCAATTTCCTTGCTGATTTTTTTCCATGTTGCAGACTTTTTCATCCACGCTTGTTGATGATCAATTCATGCGTCTATGGGGTGGCACACCTTGCCCTGGAGACTTGATTAGGGCAGAGGCCTGTCTCCCACATGCCTTGTGCTAGAGCATCGGCTGGGTTAAATAAAACAAGGCACTGGGGACAAGTTCTATCCTTACCTTGCACTGACACAGAACATTTTATCCGTTTACATAGCTGCTGTGCCCTGAATCCTGCAGCTCTGCCCTCAGGTTGTCCTCCCTCCTTTAGGAAAGAAAGCTGAACATCTAAGCTAAGTATTTCAGGGGAGTCCTCCTGAGTGGGTGACACTGTCACCGTCATTTGTAAAGTACTTTGGTGGCTGATCTTGGACAATATGGTGTCCAGCTGTCTTGCTGGGCCATCTCAAAGCCAAGTTCATCACACTCATGGGAGCAGCCTAAGTCATCTTCCTGGAACAGGGAACAGGGAGTACTCGTGACACAGAACTGTAACTATTTAAATACAACACAGTTTTCTAGGAACTAAAATAGATAACAGACCCGAAGTCTGATCAGGTGTGCCAGTGTGGACATTATGTATCCCTCTTGCTGGCTTAAAACTCAAATTGTTTCTTAGTCCAAGATATGTACCAAAGGGATATATATTAGAAAAAGTAGTCAAAATAAAACCAATCAAGTCCCTCCCAAGTAAAATCCTTAAGGGTTTCTAAGAAGCAAAGAATATACTGTAAATATTGTCTAACACCTTATTAAAAGAAAGTGTACTTGGGCTGGAGAGATGGCTCAGTGGTTAAGAGCACTGACTGCTCTTCCAGAGGTCCTGAGTTCAAATCCCAGCAACCACATGGTGGCTCACAACCATCTGTAATAGGATCTGATGCCCTCTTCTGGTGTGTCTGAAGACAGCTACAGTGTACTCATAAATAAAATAAATAAATCTTTAAAAAAAAAAACAAAAAAAAAAACAAAAAAAAGAAAAAGAAAAAGAAAGTGTACTTTAGGAATAAACATGGGGCTGGGCAGTACTAAAGAGAATGAATCAAATAACACAATGGAAAGCATTGGCATTAGCTATAACAAAAAAGATCAAAGGCAGACTTCTCAGAAAAATGTAGCCAGACTTTAAAACCCATCCAAGTGGATATTGGCAAAGCAATTAAGGAAAATATTGAGTCTAAAGTATGGGAGTGTTTGCACAGACCAAGCAAGGTAGCTTCATCTCTCACTGCTGCAATTGCTGCAGGTTTACACAGCAAGGTCTTGTGAGCACAGATGCTTAACACTCCCCCCCCGCCCCCCCCCCCCACTACCCTACCTCTCAATCTAGGTGAGTGATGTGTTCAGAATACCTTCTTTACTGGATTTTTAAAAATGATCTGTCCTAAGATTTGATTTAAGCTCTCTTTTCTCATTCAATTCATTTATTGGATAAAAGATGATTTCCCGTTGGAGAAAAAAACAAAACAAAACAAAACAGAACAAAACAAAACACAGAAAAGCAAACAAAACCCTCCAAGGTTTTAATTAGCGCAGGAGCTAAGCCAGGACGGCAGCCTCGGGGAAGCAGCGCCCCCTACTGCACACAGCTGCATCCTGCTGCCTTGCGAAGCTGGGCGGCCGCCAGCGGGAGGCGCAGTGGGCTCAGGCATACCCTACCTGCCCAGCGCACCAGGGTACTCACTGGCTAGGGTGGTCACGGTTTTGATGCTCTCATCTCCGCCCACACTGTTGTTGAGAAGCAAGAAAGAAAATGAAAGTTTAAAATGTCAAGCAAGACAGAGTTCCCTCCTGAATCACAGCCCCGGGGACTCGCCCTTTGCCCATCACAGAAATGCAATTCCTTTCCTCCCTCCACGGACACCTGAGCAAACAGACAACTTAAACTGTTGCTGCTGCTGTTATCCTACTTTCAGCTTTGAGCCCTGCTCTGATGTTGGAGCAGGGAGAACTAAGTTAGTCTCTTTCGTTACATTTTCCAACCCAGAGGGATTCTTTGGAGGGCCACCAGGGGGCCCCTTGGCCTCTCCATTACTGTTGATAACTTACCTTGGGTCTTTCTCTTCCTGCTTAGCTTGGAAAAGCCCTTGTTCAAAGAGTGCCTTTAGGAGAGTCAGGGTCTCCCAACCCAAGGCTAAGATTCCAAGGGAGATCCCCCCTGACTTCTTCTAGGTACAAAACAATTGTGCACTTTGATCCCAACCCCCCAAAGTCCCGCCCATGCAATATTACCTCCTGTTATAGCTATTACAGCCTTTCGGGGGTTGGGGGGGAGACAAATAAATTGAATTTAGAAGTTTGATATTAGAAAGAACTAGATAGCCCATCCCCCACTGAGGTACTGTTTTCTAGAAGGTTCAGGGCCTTCTTTACTCACTCACCTCCAGGACAGGCCTCGGTATTCAGTTAAGACATCAAAGATATTCCCAGGGCTGGCCCCAGCCCCATTGCCTGCCTGAAAGAGAACTCAAATAGCTGGTTGTGTCCATGCTTTTTCTCAGGACCCATGGCTGCCAGCCTGTTTCTAGGCCCATACCCTTATCCTGGTCAGGACACCTAGGAAAGTTCTAGAATCCAGATGAAACATCCTGTGGCTATACCTCCCACCCTTTCTGGGGTGAGCCTAGTATATATCCACAGCTATGCCTCTTACAGGGAAACCCTGCCTGGACAGCAAGTAGGAGAATCATGAACTTGTAGCATGTATTTTTTTTTCAAAAGCACATGCTTGGAGGTACTGTGTCCATTGTTTAAAATTGTGAAACATATAATCAGAGGAATTAAGCCTTTGACGTCATCATATCCCACCCACGTGCAGGTGAGAAAGAGCCGGAAGATGTACTTCATATTCAGAGCATCGTCTTCCCTGAAGCATACATTTCTAAACTCCAGCAGAAATTCCTGGGTTATGTTCACTGCAGTTCAGTACCTGTCTTAGTTAGAGTTTCCATTGCTGTGAGGAGACACCATAGCCAAGACAACTCTTATAAAGAACATTTAATTGGGGCTGACTGAGGTTCAGTCCTTTATCGTCATGGCAGGAAGCATGACAGCATCCAGGCAGGCATGACACTTGTTCTGAAGGCAACTAGGAGAAGACTGGCTTCCAGGCAGCTAGGAGAGTCTCAAAGCCAACTCCCACAGTGACACACTTCCTCCAACAAGGCCATACCTAATAGTGCTACTCCCTGGGTCAAGCATGTTCAAACCACCATATTCCACTCCCTGGTCCCCATAGGCTTGTTCAAACTAGGGGCTACACCTAGACTTAGCATAATGCAAAATATATTTAATCCAACTGTCTATAATAGTCTCAACAATGTTAAAAGTCCAAAGTTCAAAGTCTCATCTGCAATCTCTTAACTGGAGTCCCCTATAAAATAAGAATCAAAAAGCAGATCACATACCTCTAACATTACAAGATAAATATGAGCATTCCAAAATGTCATAGTGAGGAATACTGGATCAAAGCTAGTCCCAAAACTAGCTGGGCAAACTCCAAACTCTGCACCTCCATGTCTGATGTCAAAGTACTCTTCAGATCCACAACTCCCTTCATCTTTGGTGACTGCAACAACTTCTTTTGGGCTGGTTCCACTCCCTGTTAGCACCTTTCCCCAGCAGATAGCCCACAGCTCTGGCATCTCTAACATCTTGGAGTATTTGACGTAACTTCAACTTTACAGCTTCTGATACTGGCATCCACACATGATCTTTTTCTGGGCTCCTCCAAAGAGCTTGAGTCACATCTCTAGCTCTGCCCTCTGTAGCACTCTAGGCTCTGGTTGACTCTGCTCCACTGCTGCTACTATTTTTGGTGATCATCCCATAGTACCAGCATCTTCGATCTGATGGAGTCTTCAACTGCAACTAGGCTTCACCAATAGCCTCTAATAGGTTCCCTTCATGGTGCCAAGCCTCAGCTTCTTTACATGACCCCTTCAGTCCTGGGCTGTCAACTGCAAATGAGGCTGCACCTTTACCAATGGCCTTCTTTGGCCCTTCACAGTGCCAAGCCTCAGTAACTCTCCATGACCCCTTCACGCCTTCAAACCCAGTACCACCTGGGTGACTCTTACACATCATCAAGTCCAGCTGCAGCACAAGGTACAACCTTGGCTATCTCTGGAACACAGTTTCTTTGTGCTCTTAGAAAACACTTCCCAGAAGATTTCACCTCAGTGATGCTGGTCTCTTCTTAATCACTGTTAATTTCTTAGCTCCGGCTAACCAGCATCAGTTGTCCCAGTAGCCCCTTCTATTCTTGACTATAAAGCCACAGTCACATGGCCAATGCTGCCAAGTACTGTTGCTTGCTGGAGCTGCAACCTGGCCTCCTTGTTCTATTACATCATCGTCAGGTTTTTGTTCTCTAACTACTTTACTGCCTAAGCTTGGCTGTTCTGGAACTTGCTCTGTACTTGAACTCAGAGATCTGCGTGGCTCTGTCTCCTGGATACTGGGATTAAAGGCATGTACCATCCCACTTGGACTTAAACTTTACCTGGAATTTGTTTTGTACCAGGCTAGCCTTGAACTCAAGATCTGCTTGCCTCTGCCTCCTGGGATTAAAGGTGTGCACCACCATGCCTGGACCTAAGCTTTTTATTATAGATCTCAATCAAGTTGAATCTGAGAATATCCATCAGAATCCATCCCTTTTCAAGTTGACACATATTCATATCTCCTTATGTCTAAATGAAAACAGTAACTAGGACCTAATAATGCCTAACGTGATTTAACTCTGCCTTGTGCAACTGCAAATGTGTGAGTTTAGCTGGGTAGGACTTTTCCTTATGGCCACCACTCTAATTCCATTTAATATCTTTGAACACAGGATTAGCTTCATTTCACTTCCTGTTGCCCCTTTACTCTGAACCTACATTTTGTATTTTTCCTTTCTAAGCTTGTTATGCTTGATCAAAACGCTCTTCATGAAAATAAATCAGAGGACAAAGACTACGCTGAGCTTTTTTGAGACTTCTTTTGTCAGTGCAATTAATATAAATCTCTTTACCTTTGTCTCAGGCAGACTCTGGACAAGGGAAAAAAGCAGCAACATTCTTCACCAAAACATCATAAGAAAGATCTCCAGAATTCAAATGACCCTCAGCATCAATGTCTTCCATATTCCTACTAGGATGGTCCATTAAGTCCCATTTAAAGCATTCTATGGCTTTCTGAATTCAAAGTCACAAAATCCATATTCAGCCAAACAAAAGCATGGTCAGGCCTCTCACAGCAATACCCCAGTCCTTAGTACCTACTTCTGTCTTAGTTAGGGTTTCCATTGCTGTGAAGAGACACCATGACCAAAGCAACTCTTATAAAGGACAACGTTTAGTTGGGGCTAGCTTACAGGTTCTGAGGTTCAGTCCATTATCATTATAACTGGAAGCATGAGTGTCTAGACAGGCATGATGCTGAAGGAGCTAAGAGTTCTACAACTTGTTCTGAAGGGAGAAGACTGGACTGGCTTCCAGGCAGCTAGCAGGAGAGTCTCTAAGCCCACCTCCACAGTGACACACTTCCTCCAACAAGGCCACACCTCCTAATAGTGCCACTCCCTGGACCAAGCAAATTCAAACCATCACAGTACCTAACTGCTACCAGGTCACATGGGCCACAAAGTCCCGAATATCCTTGTGATTCTCTGTGGCTGTCTGTCCTGAGAGCATCTTCCAGTGACCATGGGGGTGGGGAGTATATTAGACCTCACTCAACAGGAAGTGGCTAAGATATATGACTGGTAAGGTGCCAATGACCAGCCTGCCAGTCTCTCCCAGGAGTAACACATACTAGGACCTTCGGGATAAGGAATTGCTGGGGTATCATGGTGAAGACTACTATGGGGCTTACATTCCAGATCCTACACCCTGGGCCTGGCTTCTAGACTCACAAGCTGAGTGACTTGGGCACTCACTGCACTTTTCTTATTGGCCAAATGTGAGGAATGTCAGACCTCACAGGATTTCTGCCATGGGGCTACAGAGTGAGCTGACGTCACTGTGACTAAATCACAGTTGTGAGCAGGTATCTGCTCCTTGGAGAGTTCAAATCTGGCTGTAGAAGGAACAGAAAGGCCACTGCCAAGGCTGTGACCACTTCTGCATAAACATGGGGCATGGTGCACAGCCACAGAGGCAACTTTCACATGAAGCCTTCCTGAAAGCCTAGAGATTGCTGACACAAATGACAGTCAATTAGGAACTGCCACTTGGAAGACATGCTTGCTTGGGACCAATGGCATGTGGATGGAGTGTATAAAGGGCACTCCCAAGAATTAATAGATGAGCTTGTTGATGAATTCTCACCTGCTCCCAGAGTCTGAGCAGTCGATTCCGTGCCTTCTCACCCACTGCCCCCAAGAGGAACACCAGGTAGAATGGAGGACTCAGGTAACACTGGGCAATGCTGCCTTGTAACTGATCTAGAGGGCAGCAGCTGGAGATGACAGCTGGCCTCCACCCAGGAGTAAGTGACGTTTAAAAACTTGTTTCTTGAAACTTCAGGGGACCAATTCCCTCAGGCTCTCTATGGACCTGATTCTGTTTTTAAAAAGTATTGCATCTAAGAAGTCCAGAGTATTGCCTTGGGGCAGCTAGTGGGTTTGTTCATCTCTGGAGTCTCAACTTCTTCCATTGACCCTCCCTTCTTACTGACACCTCCTTACCCATCAGCACTTGCTCCTAGCTTGTCATCTCTGTATGCCAATCTGAGCAGGCATCTCTTAGCTTTTCTACATGGGCAGACAGGACTGGCTGGGCCTCATGGCAGGAGGTGCTGTCCCGCCCCAGACACGGGCTGTATAACTTTACTTTGTCGCTCATGCTCCCTCAGGGTCCCTTCTACTTTTCTTTTCACCTCAGCATGGCAGAGGAGTGTAGAGGTTGGAATGAGATCATGCTGGATGAGGCATACTAGATCCCAGGCAGAGGAAGCCCTTGAGGATTCGAACCCGAAACAGGCTAAGAGCAAAACCTCAACTTTCAGTTTCATGTTTTCACATCTTTCCTAGCTGGACATCGTAGCCCACAGCTGTAATCCCAGCACTTGGGAGGTAGACCCAGGAAGATCAGGAGTTCAAGGTCAAGCCCAGTTACATAGTGAATCTGAGGCCAGCCTGAGCTACATGAAACTCTGTCTTAAAAACGTAAACAACATCTCCTCGACTCTTAATCTCTACAGTTGAGGTCACCTACCGTGAGTGAGTCACCCATTGCTCCGATGACCTTGATATCAGCTGGCCTCAGACTGTGAACTGGAAAGCAAATCTGGGTGAATGGAAAATGACCACTTCAGGAAGCCCCTGTACCTAGTCCCCAGTGCCTCCGAGAAGCTTAGCTTTCCCAGTGGCATGCCTTGCTCCCACCAGCACCAACTCAGGCTTCCCTACCACTTTCACACTGCTCACAGAGTGGCAGCTGCCACACCCACTGAGGACTTGCGCTGGGAAGGGAAAGTCCCTGATATGTCCTAGGATAGGATGCAGACTGACACACACGTGGCTCATGAATGTATACCTGAGAGAATATGGAGATTACTGGTCCTCAAACTGGGCTGGGAATGGAATCACCTGTGACCCCTGAACTACCAAGAGCTTCAGAATCAGCAGGTCTGTGGTGAGTCTAAGATTCTTGCATGTCTGATGCTCAGGTACTGTGGCTGCCCCAAGTCCTGTCTGAGAACTACTGAGAAGTATGCTTTCATTTGGAAGCCATGGACAGTGGTTTATCTCTGCATTTATAGGAGAGACCATAACTGTTTCCTTCCTGGTCTAGGAAAATTGGCTCACACAACTGTGACTGCTGTTGCCTGATGCCAGCTCCACAGTCTTGTTTCTTAGATTCTAGAGCAACCAAGTATCTTTCTTTATTCTTCCTTCCTCCATCTTCATGTCTTGAATTCATCACACG
Source organism: Grammomys surdaster (assembly GCF_004785775.1). Lineage (NCBI taxonomy): Eukaryota > Metazoa > Chordata > Mammalia > Rodentia > Muridae > Grammomys > Grammomys surdaster. Next base: position 857,734 of record NW_021604762.1, on the reverse strand, counting down.
TGTGTGTGTGTGCGCACGCTCGAACACACACACACATACACACACACACACACACACACACACTCCCTTTTATGTGATTATAGCCTACGTGGCCTTTCCCAGCCTTCCACAGCTACTCTATGCCGTTAGAAGAACAATATCAAATCACAAACCCAGCTGCACACATTAACACACGCCTACAGGGCTAAGCATGGAAACTTTAAAATGACCTCTTCCCAAAGAAATCAGGCTATGGGGGTGGGGAGGCAAAAAAAAAAAAAACCTTTCCCTCAATTCCAAAGTGGTTTATTTTAGCTTGTGGTGACAGCCAATCACTATATTCTTAGGGCCATAATGGTGGATTCTCTGAATGCTGACTGGTGGGCACAGGCTGGGGAAAGTCTTTCGAGATGGTTAAATGTAAAGAGATGGACACATTTGCCTCCAAAGCTTCAACATTTATTATAGGCTGAGAGAAAAAGCAGTCCAGGGTCCTCAAGATGGCTCAGTGGGTAAAAGCTCTTGCTACCACGTCTAAAGACATGAGCTTTGTCCTAGGAGCCACAGGATAGACAGAGAGAACCCCTGTAAGGTGCCCTCTAACCCCCACACATACACAGCACAAGCAAGCCTACACACATATATACATGTGTACATAGAATAAAATTTAAAAAAACGTAAAAAGCATCTCAAACAGCTCACACTTAACTCTTAAAGTTGGGTGGATATAAAGGAAACAAAAAATATGCACACATATATAGATCTCCCCTGTCCCCCTACTGTGTGTGAGTGTGTGTGTGTGTGTGTGTGTGTGTGCATGTGCACATGACTGTGTACAGTTTGTTTCTGCAGTGGTGATCTCTTATATTTTTTGGTTGTGAGCCTAGCCTTTAACGGCTGAGCTATCTCTCCAGCCCTGCAGTGGTGATTTCTAGCTGGCCATTCTGTAGGATTCCCAGTGGAGAGATTAGGCCACATGAAGCAAGGCTTGGTGGGAGGAGTTGACTTATCTAGGATTTTAGTTAAGATTGAGCCCATGCATTTCTTTGGTTTAATATTCTGTAGACCTTGGTTTGAGGTTTAGTAATGCCATCAAATATGTCAAAGACACAGCCTGGAAATTTAGAAAAAAAAAAAAAAACTTTAGCAATTGCTCTCTCTGGAAAGACAACTATTTCCAGATAAGATTGAATTTATGTGGGCTGATTAGATAAAAATGTTATCTGGAACGAACAGTTCCCTACCTTGAAAGAAGCTTAACACTCATCATTAACTCATGGACTTGTCTACAGAGCCCTTATCAGGAGGCCATCCAGGCTCTGGTGCTGTATTATGAACAGTGAGCAGCCTGCACAGAGTGAAGACGGGGACATGGCCTCAGCCCATGAAGAGCCATACTCATGAGTAGCGGGCAGCAGGCTGGTGTTTTATTCTTGGGTAGCCCAACAACTTGAACCGTCCAGTACTATAATCTAAAAAAACAATTTGCTAAATAAATTGTTAGCTAGGGCTTCCCAACCCATTTCCTCTCCAGTTTTAAGAATTTTATGAAAAGATTTCCACAATGATGGTAATTTACTGACATTAGACTGAAACCCCAATTCTGCCTTTGGAGATTTTAGTCTAAGTATATATGGATAGGCGGAACTTTGCACATATGAGAAGTACAAGAAATGTATTAATTTCACTACAAAACGAAAATGTCTGAGGTGATGTGGCCGTTTCCTGGAGTTGGCTGTCACACTGTACCCATGGCGTTGGCTGTCACACTGTACCC
>NW_021604762.1:833766-855968 GCF_004785775.1 Grammomys surdaster | reverse complement strand
CTGTCACACTGTACCCATGGCGTTGGCTGTCACACTGTACCCATGGATTAAAGGAAGCTCCTGAGAAGTACTGATCACTGCTATACATTCATTATAAACATATTCATAATTAGCTTGAATTAAAGGTTTTGTGGTCTGTAATGGTAATTTTACAGATTTCAAGGCTTTAATAAGAAACTTGGGGAGGAAGGAGGGGGTATACAGGAGGGTTTGAATGGAGAAGAGAAAGGAGAAATGATGCAAGGATATTATCTCAAATAAAAGAAAAGAATTGTAATGGGTTGTTTAGGGTATAACAAAAGGAAGCAAAGCCTGTAAGCTCTCTATAGATGAAACTTTCTCCTTCTTTGCCTAAACATTTTTGAGTCATTCTTGTTGGAATCTGCGGACGTGGAGGCTATGGATACAGAAGCTGACACCATCGATGTAGCTATCAGACCCTCCCTTGTGACACTCAACGGATGCTGACATCCAAAAAATACGTTTATATCTACCCTCCAGTTCACCAATTTCATTGTCTACTCATGAATGTGTCTAACCTGTCAGCAGGGGCCCCAGTTCCAATTCCTACAATCCTATTCTTATATTTAAAAGTTCTACTCTATCCTTTAGCATTTGGGTAGTTCCTTCATCAAATCCTCCATCCGTTTTTATTTGTTTAAACATTTTAAATGATTTTAAAATAACATTAAAAAAATAACATTGAGGAAAACACCCAGAAAAACGAGCCTCTTAGGGAAGAATTTGAATTTGGTAAGTAGGCTGGATGTACTAAGGTAGACTCTTAGTCCCCATGGAACAAAACTTCTTGCTGATGATAGGCTATACCAAGTCACAGTTCCTGTGGCCAGGTGGCTTTGCAACCTCCACTGAACACAGGCAGCTGGGTCACAATGAGGTGAAAGGCCTGTGAAGGATTGCCTACTGCTGGAGCATGGCCACTTTCTCACCTTTGCTTTGAGAGAGCTCAGTTTACCTAACTGGGGTAAAATAATAGTATTGGGAGTTTAGCAAGACTCAGTGACTGAGGTCAATGCCCTTTTCCTGTTCCACACTGCTGCCGAGAGCCACACACAGGCAGAATAACGATGCTTTCCGTTTATGAAAGCATGGGTTGTTTCCTCTGCAATTAGAATAAGCAGCTTAAGTCCAACAGATAACCAACAACCCACATCCCCTTCCACTCCTCAGGGCCACTTATTTTTGGAAAAAAAATCAGCAGTAGACCCCCCCCACCAGTGAATAAGTTATCTCAGCTCTATGTTAGCAAGAATCAATATATTGTCAGTCTTTATAAAAGCTGAGGGAGACCTTGCAAGACTTTACCCTTTACTCAATTCCAAATGCTGATTAGTTATTAAAAATAACTTGCCCCAACTTTCTATACCTCATCCTCCACAGCCCCATAGGTGAGCAGGTGGGGGTTCTTCATCCACAAGCTCTGGCGTGTGATGAGAATGGACACAGACCACCAGGAACCATGACCAGTGGTGACAGGCAGTATCCTATTCTGTAACATAGTTTTTGATCTGTGCATCTGTGGGTTGAGGGACACACTAGGAATGGTAACTACCAAAAGGGTCTTGAAAATAATTTGGAAGGCAAAATAGCTGTTTTACACCATAGTCAAACATTTGGGTGGTGGTGCTGTGACCTAGTTTACATTATCAACTCTGAGAATCATTGGATGAATTCAAAATTCTCAGTTACTCAGAGTTACTCAATACGTATTTAGTGGTTCCTCTCATTTGCTAAGCCAGTGGAGATGTAAGAAGATGGCCAACTCCAACAGGATGTATACCATATGTTCCCATTTCAATTAGACATCACTAACAGTGTCTCCAGAGAGGGAAGAATTTACCAGAAACACGGTATCAAAGGAAAACAGGAATGTGCTCTTTTACTGAAGTTTCCCTTTTTCTTTTCCTTCTTCTTTTCTTTTATTTTTTTTAAACATGTAGCCACTTCAGGTCCAAATATGGTTAGAATGCTCAGTCATAGATCAGTGGCACAAAAAGGAAATTTTTTTCTTATTATTTATGTCTCTGTGGTCATTTTCCTGAGTGATACTTCCCAAGAGACTCAGAGGTGCACCCCAATACTCTTAAATGAGTGTGAATTTCACTGGATGGTCATGTGTGGTTTAGTCATAGGCCATCTGGTTAGCTCAGCAGAGGCTTGGGCCAACCTAGCTATGTGTTTACTTAAACAGCGCCTGTCACTGAGGTATCTCAGATGGTATCTCAGATCGTAAGGCCTTGAGATTGGCTCTTGAATTCCTCCAGCACTAATAAACACAATAGTCACCAGGGTCAGGGAGTAAGAAACAGACTGTACTTTATCTAGTTTTTAGATGTTGAGATATGTTCCAATGGATGGTTACCATGACAGAAATACAATTTAGGGAGATTGCAAAATCCTTTACAGATCATCCTCTCTCAGAGTGATAAGATTAAAGTACAGCTATTAAAACCTTCAAACTGATACTCTATCTATTGAGATATATGTAATATCTCTATACGCAGACCTCTATGTCTTAGAATACTGGTTTTTAACTGGGAGGGCACACATAGAAAGATGTCTGTCTCTGTTGTTAAAGTCCACCCAGTAAATAGATCAATAGAAATGCAGTGTCATCAAACACAAGAGCACAACGTATAAAGACTAAACTCTGTGCCCGTGGACAGAGCTAATGCTGGTCTTGCAAGGTGAATTAGAATGTGCGGTTCAAAGGAAAGCTACCCCAACATGTGCCCTGTTTTGTCAGGTCTCTTGCCATTTCTCTACTATGTTTTAACTTTGCCACAGGGGCCATCACCAGAGGCCAAACAGATAAGCAGTCTAATATTGAATACCAGGCTTTAAAGCCATAAACTAAAGAGAGCTTAAACACTTTTAAGGTCCTAGATTCAGGTTATTTATTTATTTATTTTTTTACAATAACAGGTAAAGGATTAAATAGGATTGTCTATTTTGTTGCCCTATAGCTTTGAAGAAGAGTAAATTTTGTATCCAGGCTCTAGTGAGATTTTTGTTTGTTTGTTGTTTTGGGTTTTTTGTTTTTGTTTTTTGTTTTTTTGTTTTTTTTTGAGACAAGGTTTCTGTGTAGCCCTGGTTCTCCTGCAACTTACTCTGTTCAGGCTGGCCTCGAACTCAGTACTTAAGAGATCTGTCTGCCTCTGCCTACTGAGTGCTAGGATCAAGGTATGCGCCACCACCATCCAGCAGTGAGATTCTTTTTTCAACTCATTTGATGATAATATGGCTTAATCTGCCTGTGAAAGCAAGTTAAGCCATGGTGTCTATTTTCTCTGCTCACATCACAGAGAAACAGTGTTACTACAAAGGAGGCATATTTTTACAAATGTAAGACTCCTTATAGGTTTTGTGGCTTCTCCAAACCTAATTTTCTCTTTTCAGTAATCAGTGGTTAAAAATGGATCAGCTAGGACAGAGACTCCCAAATGGCTTATAGGAGAGATTCAACAATTTGTCCACAAGTCAACTGAGAAATGAGCATATCTAATTACCCTCCAATGCCAAGCATGGGGGCCTATAGCACTTCTGTCCCAGCTAAGGTCCTGAGTCACCTGGGTCCCACTATGACCTTCATGTGACCTTCCAGATATACAGACATCACTTCCCAAGCTGCTTCATGGCAAAGAAAGCTGCAGTGCTCAAGTGGTTTCCTCTTTAGGAAGATTGTTAATGACTGCCTAGAACATTCCGTGAGTCTCATATTCAGAGCCCAGCAACATTTTAGAAAATAATGAAGCCAGTGGTGGTGCACACCTTTGATCCTAGCACTTGAGAGGCAGAGGCAGGTGAATCTCTGCGAGTTCAAGGCCAGCCTGGTCTACAGAATGAGTTCCAAGACAGCCAGAGCTACATAAGGAAACCAAGTCTTGAGAGGAAGAAAGGAGGGAGGGGAGGAGGGAGGAAGAGAAGGAGGAAAAGGAAAGGAATGAAAGGAAAGAAAGGGAGGAGAGACAGTTGAGGAATGGGAATGGTACATTTATAATGTTCTGTGCCGCCCTTGAACACATTCTGCATATCCCTTGGGTAAGAAGTATGGACTGGCTAATTTTGCTTTCTGTTTAAAAGTTAATTTTTTTTAAAATAAAAGAACAAATTCACCTAGGAAGGTTTTAAAACAGAAGCATTGCACTCGACAACCCTTAGGCTCCTTGCACAACATGGCCTAAGCTAGGGTCAATGCTCTCTGATGATGATGCTATTATTTTAGTTAAAGAATAATCAAGCATAAACGTGACCTTGTGACTTCATGCAGAGCCATTAAACACCACCCTTCTCACCCATCTTGAGCTCACATCTTGGAAATCCTTGGCATTTTATAGTTGCTCTAACTTGAAGTTCAGACCTCAAGTTGAGTTGAAGCTCACACTGAACACGACAGCCATGTACCTGTTGTGGGGATTGAGTCGGAGGGGTCCTTGTCAGGACAGGTGAACTCTGTTCCTTCTTTCATCTGAAATGAGACAGAGAAGTTAGAAGTAAATGCATGTACTGGGACAGAGGCGGGGTGGGAGGTGGAGTGGGAAGTGGACCCTTAAATTGGAGAAGACCATATACAATTAAGACTGAATAGAACTTCAGTGTTTGTTACGACCTTGCTTCAGTCTGTCTCCTCCAGCCCAGGGCTGCCGCTCTTCCACCTGAGCTCAGGCTTTTAACACTCTTGCTTGGAATGTTGCAACCCTCAACCACGTCACCATCCCCAGGTTGGATGGCCCCCTCTTCCCCATTTGCAGTGGTCTCTCTCAGAAAGCTGGAACAGTGAGCCTCCCCTGCCTATAGTTTCAGCAAAGCCAGGCTGCTCCATTCCTGCTGTTTCTTACTGTGACCTCAAAGACCAGGATGGGGCCAAGCATCACAGAAGATTAATACTATTTGTTGACTGAACAAATGGCTACCATATACCAACCTCAGCATATAACCATTGATCCTATTTCCCTACTCCAGCCTGTCCTTGACCAAGGTCTCTGTCTTCCACGATACCTTCGAACCTTGTATAAACAGTTGCCCCTACTCTTTCTTCTCTCTATTTCTTAGCGTTCTACCCACCAGGCTCATTCCTAGTCACTCTTCAAAACTGAGACCAGGGGCAGCTTTAGGAAAGTTGTCTTCCACCATCTGAGTTGGTTTCTCTTCCTCTGTGTCCCCGGAAGACCCAACACAAATTTTAATCTCAGCTTCTATTACAGTGCATGCAATTGCTGGCTGGTGTGTCTGTTCCTCTACCAAACTGTATTCTTTTGGATCAGCAGTGTATTTTATTTGTGTTTTAAAGTCTCATGTCTGGAACCCATCTATCCATCTACTCAGCCACTCAACAGATCAGCCTGAGTCCTTGCCTCTCTGAGCTTGCATTTGAGAGGTATGGAAGAGACTTACTGTAGCCTGAGGGAGAAGAGCAACACAGAGAAGACAATACCAACACTTCCCTAGCAGTCACTGCATGCAAGATACATGCTTTCTATCTCTTACCATACTTTATAACTCTGTGGCAAGACCATGACAGACACAGCCATTACTTCCCAGATGAAACCCAAAGCACAGGAAGGCTAAGGCCTTGCTTAGTGACACTGAGCCAGGCTATAGAAGAATCTGGATTTGAATACAGAGCCAGTGGCTTCATCTCACTGTGCCTGCTTCCTTCTAGATGTATCTATGATATTAGAAAATACAGGGCCCACTGGGCATTCAAGAATCTTTCATACTGAGTCTCTTAGAAGAGTTCAGGCTACACCTTGGGGTAAATACTTTCCTTTTTCATAAGATGGGATGAGAAAGGCAAAATTCATTCACCTTTATCTACCTTTGTCCTGGATTGAAGACGCCAACCAAGCTTTAGGTGTCCGAGTCCCTGGAGGAGTGCAAAGTGCCCTATCTAATCTCAGCAGGAAGAATCTGAAAGCAGCTGAGATAACCCATAATCAAGTTGCAAGTGAGAAGAAAACAGTATGAGGGTGGATCAACGTCACAGTGCTCTGCTCCCAGACTCTCTGGGTTCCGGACCTCAATGCACTTCTCCTACTCAGACAAGTTTTCTTTTCCTTTCTCCTTAGAGTAAAGGCTCAAGGACTAACCAGAGGTCTGTGAAGGATCTGAGGTATCTTGTCACAGTGCCGTGGGACCCCAACACCTCACCTTTTGAGAACTACACTGAGACAGGTCTAAGGGCTGTGTTGATTCAGGCCACCAAAGGAACACTCCCCCAGCCAGCTGGCTTAATTTCAGGAGCTTGTTACCGTTTCCACAACACCATAGCTTTCAGTGTGCCCAGAGACAACACAGAGCCAAGTAGAAGGTTACAAAGATTCAAGGCTATCCTTTAAATAGAAGGTTACAAAGACTCAAGGCTGTCCTTTAAGTAGAAGGTTACTAAGATTCAAGGCTGTCCTTTCCTTACCTGTAGCTTTGCTATGGGTTTCAGCCGTCTGGCCTGGTAGTTGCTATTTCTGTAGGTGAACAGATAGGGGCTCTCCTGCAGAAAAAAATAGTAACATGTAATGTGATGCAGAGCTCTCCCTCCATGATAATCAAGCTTGCCAAAGGGATGGGGTTCAAGAGAGAACTGAGGAGGATTATTGGGGAGTAAGGAGTTTATTTAAAAAGTTATGACTGTCACAGACAAGCAGACAGAAACACAATGTCATGGCTTGGGCTCTGAAGGACAGTCCAGGCCCCAGCACCACAGAGAGACAGTATGATGGCATTGCTAAAGAAAGATATAGAGCCCATGTGACAGAGTAAGAATGAGGAGGTTTCACAGTATAAGCCTGTAGGCTAGACAGGAGACAGGAATAGAGCTAGGAAACAGGTTGTGTGTGACCAATACCCTCCTGGCTGTAAGTTCATGTCTCATGAAACAGACTCTGGTCCCAGAGGTCTGCAACTAGGGACCCAGGAGGTGCTGTCAATTTCTGTGACTGGGAAAAGGCTGCTGTGTTATGGCCTGGGCAGTGGCTGGATTCTAACATTGAATTCTCAAACATCATTTTCTCAATGAAGCCAACCCTTTTCCTGGCTCTTTCCTCTACTTGCCTCTTGGCCCTCCGAAGAAGTTCCCTGAGACTTTGAAATGGCTCTTTTGTAAACCAGCATCAAGGTCTGTGTCGCTGGGCTAAGCACACCTATCTCAGCCAAAAGAGAACCTCATTTTAGGCTTTTCGGAAGCCATAGTGAAGAGGGAAAAGGTAAATTATTGCTTCTTATTGCATAACAATAATAAACTTATTAATTCATCAAGAAGAATCAACCTGCATTCCACAATAGAATGAATTTCCATCACTAATGTTTGGTAATTTCTTCATCCATGTCTTTGGAAAGATTGCATATATATACATACGTGTGTGTGTGTGTGTCTATACATATTATATTACATGTTGAGCACATATTTAGATACAGCCTTCAAGACTCCTTAGGAACAACCCATCAGCTCTGGCTCCTGAGGGAAAGGAAGGGCCATGAACGGCACTTGGGCCACAAGACCAAGGCTCTGAGGAGGTGAACAGGATCATAGCTGGAGGCCAGGAGAGCCTTGGCTTTGTTCCTGTGATTTCCATGGGTATGGAGAGCCTTCCCTCTGCCAGCCTTCTCTCACGGTCCATATGTTTTAGGACAGCCACATGTACAACCTATGCTCAGGCCCAGGGCAACAGACCCAAGACTGTCAAGGGGCTAACGTCTCAGTAAGACCCCACATTTCAGCAAATTCCATGTGTCTGCCCACATCCCGGCTCACCCAGTCCAGGGTCTCCTACCTGAGACGGACATTTCATTGTCTTTCTCTCTGCGGCCTTGATTGATTCATCCTTTCCACCTACTGGTTCCATCTAGAAAAGAAAGTGGTATCTAAAACAGATGCACCTCCCTCAGCAGGCAGCAGCCTTCTATGGCGCACCTGAGATGCCGCTCCCCCAATCCCTCCACGGGGGCGGGGAGTGTCTCAAGAGTTTTACTCTTGGATCAGCAGCCCATTGGTGGCATTTCCAGCTCTGTCTTAGACTTGGGGGTCAGAAGCTTAGCCCCTAGTGGGGTGCAACCTACTGTTCCCCAGGGATTCTGTAGCTCTCATTTGAAGATCACTGCATGAGGGTTAGTGGGCTTCTTGGGTTTTGTTTTTTCATAGGGAAGATTTCCTAGTCCACCTCAGGAAGAAATGCAGGAAGAGAAACTGAACATGCTTTGGGACAAGTATCCTAGGCAGACTGACACTGGTAGGCTGAAGCCAGCCAGATATCCTGCAACAGGTCGCATGGCTTCCTGATCACCCTAGGGTGGATGTCATGTCCTCTCCTCCATGCCCAGCTCTTGGCTGGCTCACTGATCAAGATTTCCACAGCAACAAGAGTAGAGGCAAGGAAGTGTGAGGCAGCGTGTGAAAAGCACGTGTCCTTTCCCTGGCAGCTTCTCTTCTGTAGCTATACTCTACATCAGTGGCTCTCAACCTTCCTAACGCTGCAACCCTTTAGTACAGTTCCCCATGTTGTGGTGACCCTCCCCCCAACTATAAAATCATTTCACCACTACTTCATAACTGTAATTTTGCTATTGTTGTGAATCATAATGTAAATATTGATATGCAGGATATCTGATGTGTCCCCCAAAGGGATTGCAACCCACAGATCAAGAACCACCAATCCATACACACATAAACCCAGGTCCAGTTTAAAGACAAAAACCAAAACCCCACACCTCTGCATTGAAATTTACGCAGCTTCGCATGAAGCCAAACAGACCCCAGTCTTTAACTGGGCTGCTGAGCTAGAGAGACAGGGAGTGTGGCTTGGCCCCCACACCCATGGATAAGGCTGTCCAGTGACTTGAGAAAGAATGCCATAGTGCAGTAATTGCAAAGGCCACCTAACAACAGACAAACGTGCCCGAGAGCAACAGCAGGGGAACCAGAAAAGCACTGGAGACCAGAACAAAGGCAAGTGGAGAATCCGATGGAGCTGTTTTGTTTACATGTATGGCTGGGCTTCAGGGACAGGGCCTTCTGCATGCTAGGCAACTTTTCTATTACTAAGCCCTGGGCCAAGCCCAAGGGGGATGCTTTAAAAACTTTGTATGGACTGGAGATGAGTCTCAGGGGAGTGCTTGCCCAGTATGCTTAAACCCTAGGTTTGATCCCCAGCACTGAATTAAGACCTTGTGTGGAAGTATATGCCTATGATCCTGGCACTTTGGAGGCAGAGGTGGGGGCATTCACAAACTCAAGTTCAAGGCCAGCATGGATAAGAGTGGGAGGGTAGTGAGGAGAGAGAGGAGAGAGGGAGGGAGAGAGGAAGAGGAGGAGAGAGGGAGAATGAGAAGAGACAGGGATCCAAGTGGTTTTTTGCACATGCCTTCTTCCTCCTACCTGGGAGCTTTGTGCTTTGCTCTTAAGCTGATTGCACCCAGAGTGCGAGGCTCAGGTAGCAACCTTGCCTCTCATCTTTCAAGGACTGTTGACAGGGATGTAGGTAGTCACTAGCTTGGACACCCTGTCTGTCTGCCACACGTATACACCATGAAGACTTCAAATTCCCTTCAAGATCTCATCCTGTGTTTGTACCCCAGATCCCAGAAGGCAAAGGAATGTTCAGGGACGGGTGTTTTGTTCTGAGCCAATGGAAGGAGAGTCAGATAAGGGGGTATAATTACTGTCACTTCTGAAGAAGGAGTGGCAGCCTGTGGCTCCAGGCCCCTGGAGGGGGAGTAGTAGGTGGGGGAGGGGAAGGAAGGGACTGGGCTCTTAAACCTCTCAAACTCCTTTCTGTTTTATTTTGACAGTGGCCACTCCTAGAGCCATGAAGGGAAAGCATGCTGCTCACAAAGGGAGTGCCCTGGGGCCTGGCTGGTTGCCAGGGTCAGGTAGTCAACTTCGAAGCATCTTTCTCCTCCTCAATCTTTTAAGAAACTCAGAACCCATGAGAGAATCTGGAAAGAGACCACCTCTATTCGAAGGGAATGAATCCAGGAGAACCTTGAAAGATAGTTCAAGATCCTCAGAGGAGAATTCATAGGTTTGCCCAACAAAACTGTTAGAACCGAACCTTTAAATGGGCCCAATGGTGCTTGCCTGAAAATTCAACATTGGAGGCTGAGGTAGGAGGATTGCTTCGATTTTGAGGGCAGCCTGATTACAGAGTGAGATCATGTCTCAGGGCTAAGGCAACAGCAAGCCTCAAGATAAGTGTTTCTGTATCAGTCACCCAGTTTTCTGACACCAGTTCTGAGTCTGAATCTTCAAAGGAGATAGAATACTTAATTACTTCATAGAATCTCCCTTCCTCCCGCCACCACCCAGTGCTGCACACACTATTTGTCCTGCCCTTGGGACATCTGCTCCTTGCTTTCGCTCTGTCTTCCACTCTGCTCTGCCACCATGAAATTAGCTAGTACATGGGGACAATGAGGGTGATCTTAAGAAATCCTCTCTGTGGGATGGTGAAATGGCTAAGCAAGTAGGCACTGGCCACCGAGCCTGAAGTGAGTCACATGTGAGCTCAGTGCTCCCCTCCCCTCAATAAGTAAACACAATAAATTAAAAAAAAAAAATCAGATCTGGAACGAGTTCTCTCTCCTGCCCGGTAACTCTAGCATCTTCCTGTGAGGATTCATGTAAGGATTTGTGATCGCTGCAAAGACCTGAGATTTATGCCCTTAGGGGTGTGTCCCTTTCACTACCACTGTACAAGAATTTCCAGAATTTGCTGAGGAAGCAACAGAAAGGGCCCTGAGAGATTGACTTCTGCCCAGACACAAAAGCCTCTTCAGCTTCACATAGGAGATGCAAGCTTCAGCCAGGGTTGGGGGTCGGAGACCATGTACCTGAGAGAGTTCTAGTCCAACTGTGGGCAGATAAAACTGCTCGACACCTCTGCATCTGTGTAGCTCCCAGAGCTCACACCTACTGTCTGAGGGCAGGGAAGGACAATATTGATGTGGCTTATGCATAGCCTCACGTGGCTCTGTGGACTGCAGAGATTCCTTCGGATGCAGATGAGCACCGGGAATGTAGTCAGGAGATACTCAGGTCCCTGAGATCATCTTCTGACACCATTTCTGCTGCCTAACTAGGAAAGCTCTCTCCTAAGCCTCTGTGTCTGTGAATGTGGCATAGAACATGTACCCTGGGACTGACCACAGTGGTTTGGGGTAAACGGAGCACATCAAAAAAGCGGCTCCAGCTCCAGCCTTCCCTACGGAGACAGAACTGAGAGGTGTAAAGGGAGCCCGCAGGCACCCGTTGTTTCCCTTTGAGGCTGGCTGAAGGTCATCACAGTCTTGAGACAGAGAGAAAAACGTTACTTACGTCAAGAAGTGGGACTGGAGCCAGAACCACTTTTTGACACCCCTCACCTCGCCCTAACCTGTCACATTCCTGATCCTTCACAGGCAGATTCAAGCCTGCAGGAGCTGCGGGTGAGGTCTCGCAGAGTTGTGGGTGGCCTGGTGGTTTGCCAGTGAGGAAACTAGAGGACTAAAACACTTGGGGAACTCCTCTCTCCCATTCTGGGCTGCAAGGAGCCTTGAGGGACTTATTGGGAAACTGTGGGCTTGTGGGTGTTTGGATAAGTCTAGAGAGAGGCAGGTGACTGCTGCCTAGGACAACTGTTAGCTCTTCTCCAGAGTCCTTAACTTGCTGTATCCCAGGCCCTGGGCCTTAAAGGAGACACCTTCTGCTTCCCTCTGGCCGCTGGCTCCTTGTGACCCTTGAGCAGGTCAGAAGAAACTGGGTCAGAAGCATGGGAATGTCCCTTGGCTGCCTGATAAAGACAGTTATCACCATTACTGAGGCCAACACTGCAGTCAACAGCAGGATCAAAGGACATAGAAAGGAACCCAGCCCTGCTGGCTCTTTCCAGCTGTTCTCCCTCTCACTTTCCAGGCCTTGCCTGTGCTCTAGGTTCCATTGTCCCCAGTTTCTGGCAGATCAGCCTCCCTCCCTCCTGCCATCTGCTGATGCACTTAACTCACTGTCCTCAAACTCTTCACTCACAAAAGGCCCCTTGCCAAGGATGTCTGCCCTGTTCTCTTCCTATACACCACTTCAAATCCTGTCTTCGGAGCCTCTCCTGACCTTGTGGTCAGACACTTGTTGGCTGAGGAGGCATGGTGTGAGTAGAGGCCCAAGGTTTGGCTGAGCTGGCACCATCAACCTGTCTTCTTGAGAGAAGGTGGTTGGAGGACAAGCCCCTACTAGGGAGCCCGAAGTCTGCCCTCTGTCCTTCCTGGGAGAAAGGCTAGCAGTGGCTCTCAACCTGTGGGTGGTACGTGACGCTTTCGGCAAACCTCTATCTCCAAAAACTATTTACATTCCGACTCATAACAGGAACAAAGTTATGAAGTAGCAACAAAAATAATTTTGCGTGTGGGTGGTTTTTCAGAGACAGGGTTTCTCTGTGTAGTCCTGGCTGTCCTAAAACTCACTCTATAGACTAGAGTGGCCTTGAACTCGCAGAGATACACATGACTCTGCAGCACTTTAATCCCAAATGCTGGGATTAAAGGCATGTGTCACCACCATCTGGCAACAAAAAAATCTCATTTTTGGGGGTCACTGTAACATGAGGGACTATGTTAAGGGGTAACAGCATTAGGAAGGCTGAGAACCACCAGTAAAGGATTATCCCCTCCAAGGCCTACTCCACCTGCAAGTGGTTTTGTCAGTGAAATCTGATGCCTTTATGAAAGGGCAAAGTGTTTTACACATGGGGTCACGTCCACGGTCCCTAACCTCCCTGCTATGACTTCCACAGACCACCTTGGGATAATATGAAACTCAGCATACCCCACACAGTGAAATATTTCTAATCCAATGAAGAAGAAAAACCAACTTCCCTTGCTGGGATTGTAAAGCTTGGGTAACATGAACGGGGGTGGGGCAGGGAAGGGATAATGGAGAAAGCACCCCAGCACCCTGAAAGGGCATCAAGCTTTGGGGTACCTTCTATCCACTAATAATCCCAAAGGCCCTAGGAAATCTTCGGGAAAGTCTATCACTGCTACCCTATGGAGATCGACACATTCTGTGATATCAAGGATAAGATACACTGAATGTCTGGGGTCAGGGGTTTGTGTTTTGTGTTATTTGGGGAAGTTGATACCCCGAATTGATACAGGTATGAAAGGAAGAATCTAATTTGAGTCCAGATCATCTCTTTGCAGACAAAGCTGGCTCTGGAGACCACCCAGGCCTTTAGACCTGCATGGTGCCACCTAAGCGACGAGAGGGAGTAGGAGCTGCGGGGGTGGGGAAGCCTGTGCCCCGAGATGTGCCCTGAGATGAAAGGAAGCAAGCCAATCACCCAATCTCGGAGGGCACGGCTCTGCCTCTGGGGAAAGTAGGATGAAGCCTTCCCCCAGGTCTTGTCATTGGTGGGGGTCAAGCTTCTGGGCACTGAGCTTAGCTAGCATCCTTTGGGTAACCTGCACCTCTTCCTGAGTGCAGTGGCAGCGGTCGTCCCTTTGTGAATCAGCACACAGGCTGGCGTGAGCCTCTGAGCCCCACACTCACCATGTTATTCCAGATCCTGAAGGCAAGTGTGGTGGGATCCTGGGGCGAGGACCTTTCCTGGAAGAGAAGGGACTCTGTGTCAGCTCCCTGACCCCAGGATATGATGGCCTCCATACTGACTGATCCATGAGAACAGGGCTGTGACCCATCCAGCTCTGTCCCCTGGCCTTTCCTTAACAGTGAGTTTATAGAAGCGCTTTCTGGGGTGAGGGTTTGGTGGTCAGGGCTGCAGGAAGCAGGGTGAGCCTCTGGTTGCTCTGCCTTGTGGTGGAGCCTCTAAACCTGAACTCCCAACAGGAGCAGGTAACAGAGGTGTGACTCAGCTGTGGTCTGAATGAGGAAGTGGGCCCAGGCAGGGGGTCCTTTCCCCCTTAAGAGCCATGGCTTTAAACAGCAAGTAAGTCTTGGAGGTAGCACAGCGATGCCAACAGACAGGAGCTGGGTGCTGTTCCCAGCTGCAGCCCTGAAGGGGAAAGCTAGAGGTGGTGGCCTTGAAGACCCCACCCTCAGTAAGCACAGTGATGAGAGGTACCCAGGGCTTCCCAACTCCAGGCCCTGAGTTCTTCCCATATGTTAACTCATGGGATCTCCACATCCACTCTAGATGGATGGAATATCAGCTCAGTCCTTGTTTAGCAGATGTGAGGCCAAGGCACAGAGAGGTCAAACCAGTTCCCTGAAGTCACACAGTTGGTCCATTCCAGAAGCAGGACTTTAGACCACACTATCAGCTCTGGGTCTCTGCTCTTTATTTTGGAGCTGTCCTATATCTCAGAATCTGCCTCATGGGGCTATGCAACCCTGTGAGGGAACTGCAGGAGAAAAGGTGAAAGACTGCTATGGTATTGTCTCTGAGATTGTACCTCTAGCATTTGGTAAAGTTTGGGGCTTCTGTGGAGGATGGGGGAAGGGAAGAAGGAGAGGGAAGAGGAGGAGGAGTCAGAGTTGGAGGTAGGGGCAAGTGTGTGGTGTGTTCCAGACTTCTTCCTATGTACTATCCAGACTCTTAACACCTCACATAGCTTACTCACCGAGGGTGGTTCTAGCTCAGAGAAGAAAGGCTGAAAAACCACTGCGAAGGACTCATGCTTGTTGAACTTGCTAGAGGCCAGGAGATCTTCCCAGGCTTCCTGAAGGGAGAAGAGTATGCATATTGAGAGCCCAATCCAGCCAGAACTGTTTAATGCACCAGGACCGCTCAATCAACCCCCCCCCACACACACACAGTATACAATCATGTGCTTGGAAGGGCCCCCTTGCCTTACACTCTGGGTCTCTTGAGGACTAAAAATGAGTTCTCTTGTCTCGGAAACCCCAGCAGCAGGGTGTACCAGACAGAGAGTTGGAGACTCTGCTCTGGAAACTCAAAAAGTACAAGACATCCCTGTATGCCAAGGAGGAGTCATGTTCTCCTAGGGGGCTAGGTCTGCAACAGTGCCCTCTCTCCCATCTGTAATCTCCAGATTAGACTGTCACACAGCTGCGTTTCCAACAATTACATGAAAACAACGTTAATGTTTGTCAGCAGGCACTGCATTCTGAGCTGTTCACCAGCTCAAAGTGTAAGAATGGTGGCTTTCACTGAGCCCGCCACACCCGACATGGCCTCTTTGGTCAACTTCAGGAGCCATGGCTTGCCTTCACACAGGCACCGTCTGAGTGGAAAAAGCCACACTCCTAGCAGTGTCGGCAACAGAGGTAGCAAAAGACATCTCAGAAGTAATGGGCAAAGTTTTTCACCAGCTGCTATCAGCACGGTCCCCTCCCCCATCACACATGCTGTGGTGTCTCCCCTTTATGATGACAGTATGGATTCATCACGGGGAGTACTGTCAGGGTACCTCTCACCGGTTCCCAGCACTCCCGAATTCAGCCAAGTCTTACTGGAGCTAGCTTAGCTCACTGTCTCCCATCATCCTGTTCTCCTCCTTCATCCTCCCCACCCCCGGAGAGCCAGCAGCCCAGGTTCCAAGCCGGGACTCACCTGATAGAACCACTGCATGACAGCCTTGGATAACTTCGTTGTCTTCTCTGAGCATTTGCAAACCTCTGGTGCAGGACTGCAGGTCAGAATGAGCCAAGCATAACGGATTATACTGGTGGGGTAGGGCTATGGGGGTGGGGGGGGCAGGGGGTGCAGAGAGTTGCTTAGGAAGAAGGGAAGTTGCAGCCTTAGAGGGTGCAAGAGAAGAGAGGCAAATGGTGAGTAGGAAGGTTGGGGGAATGTCTTGTTAGGGTTACTAGCACTGTGATGAAGGCAACTTGGGGAGGAAAGGGTTTATTTGGCTCAACTATTCTGAAACACAGTCCACTGAGGGAAAGCCAAGGCAGAAATTCAAGGTGGGAGGGAACGTGGAGGCAGGAGCTGATGCAGAGGCCACAGAGGGGGGCTGCTTACTGGCTTGCACTCATGGCTTGCTTAGTCTGCTTTCTTACAGCACTCAGGAGCGCTATACACTAGCCCAGGGGTGTCAGGATCCGTAATGAGCTGGGCCCTCCCCCCACCAATCATTAATTAAGAAAATGCCTTACAGGCTTGCCTGCTTACAGTCCCATTTTATGAAGGCATTGTCTCATTTGGGATTCCCTCCTCTCAGATGACTCTAGCTTGTGTCAAGATGACATACACCTGACCAGCACAACTGACCCTTTGTCAACCTGACACAAACACGTCACGACCAAGCCATAACCTTTCCTTTCTTGTTCATCTCTTAGATTTCATATTAATTAATATCATGATGTAAAACATATTACATAGTTAAAAGTCCCACAGCCTTTACGAATTCAAACACTTCAAAATTCAGTCTCTTTTAAAAAATACCCAAAAACTCTTTTAAAATATAAAGTTTCCATAAAACTCCAAAATCACTTTAAAAACTCAAAGTCTTTCAACTGTGGGCTCCTATAAAATCAAAATAAGTTAAAAAAAACTTTCTTACTTCAAGAGGGGAAACAGGGCACAATTACACTCCGAATAAAGAAAAATCACACTCCAACTGTGTAAATCACTCAATGGCCAATGTCTGGGATCCACTCACAATCTTCTGGGCTCCTCCACAGGGTCTGGGTCACTTCTCCAGCTCTGCCCACTGCAGTACACAAGGACTGTCTCCTAAGCTCAGGCCCACACTGCTGCATGGCCTGCTGCCCTGGGCATCTCCACAGTTTTGGGGCCTCTTGCTGTAACTGGGCTGCACGTTTGCTACTAGGCTCTCCCTCTCCTACGCTCTCCTATGCTGTCTTCAGGTACCTTGCCACAGTGCCAAATCTCCCCTGTTTTCCATGATCCCTTCCTGTCTTCAAAACCAGTACCACCTGGGTGACTCCTACACTGTCAAGTTCGGTTGACAGCATGCGTGGGTACAGCCTTGGCCACCTCTGGAACCCAGCTTCTGTGTGCTCTCAGGAAACACTTCCCAGAAGATTTCACTTCATCCATGATGGTCTCTTCGTAATCACCACTAATTTCTCAGTTCCAGCATCAATTTTCCCAGCAAAGGGAAGGTTTCACTCCATTTCTGGTCTCCTGTTAATCATGACTGACTCTTCAGCCCCAGCAAACCAGAACCACAGAGGCTTAATTCCTAATACGCAATGACCCCAAGAGAGAGTCAAGTGACACTCAGACTTTCTTCTGAAATCTCACAAGGCAGACCTCTGTCATCTGTCCTGCCCCTAGGTTCATTCACCAACCTTTGAACCCTCAACAGCTTTTCTAGCCTAAAGTTCCAAAGTGATCCCATGATTCCCCCCAAAAACAATGTGGTCAGGTCTATCACAGAGATACCCCACAAAGCTGGTACCCATTTCTCTTAGGGTTACTACTGCTGTGATGAGACCCTGTGACTAAAAGCACAGCGGAGAAAAAGGATTTATATGGCTTACATATCCTGAATCACAGTCCACTGAGGGAAGTCAGGGTAGGAACTCAAACAGGGCAGGAACCTGGAGGCAGGAGCTGATGCAGAGGCCCATGGGGGAGTGCAGCTTGCTCCTCATGGCTTGCTCATGATGTTAAACATGAGCCCTACAGGCTTGTCTGAACCCTGGTCTAACGAATCATTGTCTCAATTAGGGTTCCTTCCTCTCAGAAGACTCTAGCTTGTCAAGTTGACACAAATGTGGCCAGCTCAGGGCAGAATGCACCCCATGGAGCCCTTGTCCACTGTTGGGCCCCATTTTGACCCTGGTTTGGGCCTTGAGGACAAACCCAAGCCTGGCTCAAGTTTTGAGACATGTCTCAGTCACTTCCTTACTGGGATGACTCAACAAGACCCTTTGGCCTTGCCTCTGCCCCGCTGTTGCTGATGTAGAGTTTTGCCATTGGCCCTGTCAGTCACCCCATACACTCTGTCACCCTTCCCCAACCCCTACGTCATCTCACCCCACCAAAACTCTTCCCCACTATGCTCTGAGTTTATATAAGTGAGAGGCTGACACATTAAAGTTGAGTCCCTGCTTCGGCAAGACTCCCAGCTGGGTGTTTCTTTTGCTATCGACACTCACCATATCGCTCAGCCCTGGTGAGAGACCCACAGGATGGGACAGCCCTCCTCTCACCTGGACCTGCCAGCAAGGAGCCGACAGTCCCCCAGGGTCAGGATGTGCTATGAAGATATTCTTCCTTCCCTTCCATGTGCTCCCCACTTGCTCGCCACCCTAGAAACCCACACCCCATCCTTACAATCCTGTTCTCCTTCCCCTTCAGAACCCCTCTTTCCTTTCTCAGCTGGCCTTGTCCTGACCTTCTCACATGAACTTCTTTCCCAAAATCAAATACAAGATTCTGAAGCTAAAGCAAAAATCCTATGAAAAATTTCAGAAATATACCAGAATCAAGTTCTGAGACATTAAAGTACATTGTTGCTGGGCAGTGGTGGCGCACACCTTTGATCCCAGCACTTGGGAGGCAGAGGCAGGTGGATTTCTGAGTTCGAGGCCAGCCTGGTCTACAGAGTGAGTTCCAGGACAGCCAGGGCTACACAGAGAAACCCTGTCTCGAAAAACCAAAAAAAAAAGTACATTGTTATTTTTTTCCTAGTAATTTTCCAGAGTAATACTTCTTATCACTAGAGATGCTTTGCCAAACCTGTGTGTTTAAGACTGTGTCTCATGTAGCAGCCCAGGCTTGCTTCAAATGTGTTTCATACAGCTTTGTCCTCTGACACCTCCCCCACCCCCACCTCTATCTTCTAAGTGCTGAGACTACACGTGTGTATCACTACGCCTAGTTTTTGTTTTGTTTTTGTTTGTTTGTTTTTCGAGACAGGGTTTCTCTATATAGCCCTGGCTGTCCTGGAACTCACTCTGTAGACCAGGCTGGTCTTGAACTCAGAAATCTGCCTGTCTCTGCCTCCCAAATGCTGGGATTAAAGGGGTGCACCACCACTGCCCAGCACTATGCCTAGTTTTATACAGTGCTGGAGACTGACTCCAGTTTGTGTATGCCAGGCAAGCACTCTTTCAACTGTGCTTAAATTCTCAAATCATTTGGGGGTGGGGGTGGGGCTCTGGTTCTATCACTAGGTCAACCAAATTAAATATTGCAACATTCTCACTGACTCTGGCACTCACTAGTATGTGAGCCAGACAGCTATTGAACTCTCCAGCCTCCAAGCTTGGGTCTCCCTCGGGATCAATGTATGTGGAGAGCCCATGCAATACTTGAAAGGACTCTAGCCAGGCTGAGCATGGCAAACACGGCTTTGGCAAGCCTTGCCCTTCTCCACCATTCCCCCTGTCTTGCTAAAAGCTGTTAGATTACATTTCTAAAGCTAGCCCCTGAGGTCCAGTTCCTTATTTGGCCAATTCCTGAGACCTCCTCCTGAGGCTGACCACCATAGTCCAGCTATCGAAGTATTGAAGTCCAGCAACCAAATACCTGCTTTGGCTCACCTACTTAAGGTGCCCAATTAAAATTAAACAACTCATCCTAACACAGGGTTTCCCATTCTATGTTTATAAACCGCCATTTTCCTATGGGCCATGTCTGTCTCCTCTCTATCCAGAGGCAGTCCTTTGTCTTCCAGGACAGAAACCCCTCCCCGTCTTCCTTGCCCCTTTTCTTTATCCCTTATCCCTGCCCTTTGTCCCTCTGGGTAAATAATCTCCTTTGTGCTGAGAACACGGTCTTAGAGTATCTTGACCTACTTCAAGGTCCCTACAGTACATGTGACAACCACACCATAGACGACGGTCCTACTCTATGTCTGTCTGTCTGTCTGTCTGTCCCTCGCTCTCTTTTACCTGACGCCAGTCTCTTGATGCTGAAGAGCTGTGGCCAAAACCTCAGAGAGATCCACCAAATTCACAAATGCTCTGGGGACCTAGGAGATGAAGACACATAAGAGATAGGAAGAGACACGTTCATGTGCCAAGCTGCCATGGCTGCCTCTGGGCCTTCTGGAACCCTGTGAGCCTTGTTTGGGAACCACCCTTTGGAGGGTTTGGATGAGATTGGTCCAAAGGTATCACTCCTTCAGCTATGTATCTTAGAATGCACCTCTTGCCTCTCCCTGGTGAGGCCCAGATCCTGGGGAAGCACCCTGTATGTGGGGAGGTGAGGCACAGCATGGTTCTTGGGCTCTCAGAGACTGCAGCTGCCAGAGAGGCCAACCTCAGCCAGAAAGCAATGGCACTTGACGCTTTGAGAGTGCCCAGCCCCCCACTCCCGGAGCACCCCTTTTCAGGATGGGTGAGAAGATGGAGTCCTTCCAGCTTTCCATCCTCAGGGTCTTGTTCTCTTACTCCAGCAAATACCACTGAGAGTAAACCAAATCGCACTTCTGCTGCCCTGAGAAGGGCCTCAAGGGCAGTCAAAATGGTGCTTGCCTCATGCTCCGTGTCCCGAGGCCCCAGGGGGTGGGGAGCCATTGCCTTACCTCACGATGCAGGTAGTCCAGTACCCCCCATAGCATCTCCACGTGCCTCGTCAAGTGCCTTTTCTGTGAGAGAAGAACGAACAAGGGAGGCAACAGGGAGGACACAGGCCCAGGGACCCAGACTCAGACGACACCACAGAGACTATGGCAGATGCTTAACAGAGGCTGTGCTCCCTCACAAGTGTAGACTCTCAGAGCTGCTTCGTTTTGGTTTGGGCTTTGGGTCCAGTCTCTGTTTCTCTAACCCATCCTCCACTAGGGAGGTGTTGCACATCAGAGAAGGGCAAGCCCGAGGCTGAAACGTGATGACAGCCACTGTGGTGGCTCTGATGCTCAGGCAAAGGTGGGACACATTCCTTCCTAAGGGCTGAGAGAGCTGTTTTTATTTGGAGAAAATAAATCGGAAGAGGGAACACGATCAACCTGGACTTGGGGACCCAGACAGATCTCAAAACTTCTAAAACAGGACCTGGAGCAGTGGCTTGGTGGGTGAGAGGCATCTGCCACTGAAGCCTGGTGACCTGTTTGATCCCAGGGTTATTCTTGATCTCCTCACATCATGGCATGTCTCTCTGTCACACACACACACACACACACACACACTCGTGTGCACACACATACACACAAAATAAATAAAATATAATAATTTTTAAAAAATCCAAAATTTCCCCAGAGTACAGGCTAAATATTCCTTATCTGGGAGATTTGGGACCAGAAGTGTTTCTGTCTTTGGAGTCTTTCAGGTGTGGGGTATTTGCAAAGATTTTTACCAACTGAGCATTTATTATCTGAAAATTCCAAATCTGAAATGCTCAAAAGTTTTTGGATTTTTGGATTTCTAATCAGAAATCCAAGCTGGGCTGTTTGCCAGATCCGCCCTTCTCCACCCCAATCCCTGTGCAGTGGTTGCCTGAGTAAGAAAAATGGTCTTGGAAAGAGAGTCACAAGGGCCCCATTACTAGGATGTATAAATCTGCTCCCCCCCAAACCCAGTGCAGCCCTCTCCCCGTCTTTGTAGGTGAGAAAATAAGCTGATGAGGGAACCTCTAAATTTGACCCCTGGTTATCATTTCAATGTGAAAAATAAAATGTACAAGAAGATGAACGCCTCAGCTGGCTGCAGTCTAGCTGTCCCCTGCAGCAATGTGGCTCAGACAGCAAGACAAGGCAGGGCAGGAGGCTGTGCTATTACCTGGGGGGACAGGGGCAGACACTCTAGAGGCAGCTGCCAATCATCAAATGAGGATTGTGGGGAGGGCCGAGCCCCACCCACAGCCTGGAAGAAGTGCCCATGTCTGTTTCTCCTCTGCTCCTGCTTTGGTAAGAGGCCTCCCAGCCCATCTGTTGGCAATGGCCAGTGGTAAGCACTCTGTCTGGATTCTTCTGAGCAACACACTTTCCTTCCTAAAGAGCCCTAGGATGTGAGTCTCTGCAACTCATCTGGGGGCATTTGCTCAGGGCATCCATCCTCTCTGGGAGCCTTGGAAGAGCATGGTGCTTCCATTCCCAAGTGAGATCTTGCTTTAGAAACCTCTGGGTCAAGGGTTTGTCTGTAGACATTTGGGGCATCTAACTCTCATCCAGCCACCACAGCTGTAGAATGGTTGTCACGTGGCTCAGCAACTACCCTGTGTCCAAGTGGAAGACACTATGTACCTATAATGACTGTCATAGACATTTGCCTTCAGACTGCTTTCATCATGATTCAGTATGTTATGTGCTTCCCACGGCAGTCCAGTGCATGCATCCAGGACAAGAGCTGCAGAGCAGTCCAGTGCACACATGCAGGA
>NW_021604762.1:832090-833756 GCF_004785775.1 Grammomys surdaster | reverse complement strand
AGCAGTCCAGTGCACACATGCAGGACAACAGCTGCAGAGCAGTCCAGTGCACGCATCCAGGACAAAGAAAGTGAAGAACTCATGAGTCCTCAGCCCCCCTCATCCATGCAATGGACTAGAGTATTTTATATCCCACCCCATTCCCTTCTCCCTTTATTTAACATTTTTTTGTTGTGAAATGTGAAAAATAAAATGTACAAGAAGACAAATGCCTGGATCTTCTGATCGTGGCACCCACGACCTGAAAACCTAGAAAAACAATTCTATGTGTTTAAAATTGTGAAAAATTTGAAAGAGATAAATGGCTGTTGGTAGGCCAGTGGATAGCGCATCCATGTGTAAATGCATGCTTGAAATGAGAGGTGGTCGGTCCACGCCTTGGAACAGATCACGCAGCAGGAATCCATCTAGTCTGTAGGCACCAACACGACAAGGTCTTGAAAGTACATGGTTGGTGAAAAGTGCACCCGGCACTCCTATATGGGAACGTCACAGTGGACTGTGATCAGTGATGATGGGCAAACTGAATACATTCTAATGAAAACAAAGAATATTAAAGGTAAAAACAAGACCTGTGTATTACTCGTGGAACTAAAAATTAATAAAAGACCAAGTCACATAAGTGGGACACATGTACTTAGAGTGCATCATAAACTCAATAATGTTTGAAGGGACAAATACATTAAAGGCAAAAAAATCATGTAAGACTGCTTAGCTGCACGTTAGAGTGCAGAGAAGATTAGGAATGAGTGTGAATACACTCTCACAGTGGAAAAACAATCGAATGTCCTTCTGAGCAAACTCACCACAGATATGATAGCATGTGCTTGAGCCTACATGTAAGAGGGCAGGTTTACATATACGCTTGGTAATGTGTGAGTGGCTGAAGAAGATACAGAGGCATATGGCAGTGTATAAAGACATGCTTGAATGTGTCAATGCATGGATACATAATTTACAAGGTAATGTTAATATGCATAACGACCCCAGAGAGAACAAACAGAGCATGTAAATTTCGATTGGCCCTAGTGAACAGAGACTGTCTTAGTCTGTATACACACACTCAGGAGATTTGCAGGAACAGTGGGCAGTGAGAACTGGCAGGGAAGGGAGGTTTTCACCCAGGGGTCAGTGAATGTATGCAGCATTTGGAAGAAGGCAAGAGATTTAGCCATGCCCGAGCCATGGCCTGACAGAGGTGCTGAGAACTGGCCTGAGGGAGCAGTAGGCAAGTTGACAGAGACAGGTTAGTGGCAGCTGGACTTTAGGCTCATGAAGAAGAGTGTGTGTGTCATTCATAATACCACAGCTTATATTCCCCAGCTATCCCGTATACTTCCAGGTGATTGGAGCTGGTCTTTGAACACTGAAGTCACAATCCGTGATATAACTATCTACATTATGTTACTTATGTTACATTATGAAGTCACTTGTTTTGTACCCAGGAAAGCCAATGAACCTCAACAGTACAATCCACAGGTCGTTTCCACAAACACAAGCCTTTCCACCCAAGCTGGGACACGGGATTAGGGGGAGGAGAGGGTATGCATCCTACACTAGTGTGAGGTGAGTGTATGCATCCTACACTAGTTAATGTGAGGTGAGTGTATGTGTCCCACACTAGTTAGTGTGAGGTGAGTGTATGCATCCTACACTAGTTAGTGTG
>NW_021604762.1:831886-832080 GCF_004785775.1 Grammomys surdaster | reverse complement strand
TGTGTATGCATCCTACACTAGTTAGTGTGAGGTGAGTGTATGCATCCTACACTAGCTAGTGTGAGGTGAGTGTATGTGTCCCACACTAGTTAGTGTGAGGCGAGTGTATGCATCCTACACTAGTTAGTGTGAGGTGAGTGTATGTGTCCCACACTAGTTAGTGTGAGGTGAGTGTATGTGACCCACACTAGTTA
>NW_021604762.1:781447-831876 GCF_004785775.1 Grammomys surdaster | reverse complement strand
AGTTAGTGTGAGGTGAGTGTATGTGACCCACACTAGTTAGTGTGAGGCGAGTGTATGCATCTTACACTAGTTAGTGTGAGGTGAGCGTATGCATTGTACACTAGTCCACAAACTCAATGATCACATGAAAGCAGAACTGAGAAAGGCAAAACAATTCTTAGCCAACTAGTAAGCTGATTCTCTTCAGATGCAGAAGGATCATTGACTTAGTTTCCCTAGACCCTGATTTGTTTTGCCAATACAAGAGACTGGAGAGTATAAAAATCCATAGTAGGATCATATTGCTTCTGAGCAATGAAGGAAACAATATCTAGGTGAATCCCAGACCTAGAAGTAAGAAAAAAACCTGTTCATTTTCCAGGAGGTTAATATTCACAATATATAAGGTATTTAAAAAGTTAAACACCAAAATTGTCTATCAACAAACAGCCAGATGCCTTGGATACAGCTCTCGGGAGATGTATAAATGGCCAATAAATCCCTGACAAAGTAATCAATATCATTAGTCAACACAGAAGTACAAATCAAAATCACACTGATAATCCACCACATTCCACTCAGAAAGACTCTCACCAAACAAACATCAAGAGCTGCAGGGGTGGGGGAAAGGTGCTCCTTACATAGGACTGGTGGAGGTGTGAATTAGTGAATTACTGAGCTATTGGAAAATTAGTAGAGAGGTCTCATGACACTGTTAGGGAACCAGCCTGGGTGCTCACTACAAATGAATGGATAAAGAAAATGAGGTATGTCTACACAGTGGAGTACTAGACACCCATAAAGAAGCATGAAATGGAGTCATTTGCAGGAAAGTGGATGACCTGAAGATCATCAGATAAAATAGACTCAGAAATACAAACATACATTTTCTCTCCTATGTAGAATCTAGATTTTTTTTTAAAGGCATGGAAATAGAAGGGTACCTATTTGGCAAGAAAGGAGAGGGAAAGCAGAAGGAAGGAGAGAGGGTAATGGGTGTGTATGGAGATAGATGAAAGTACATTATATATATGTGTGACTGGGAGGGGGCAGCAATTGGGAAGTATAAATAAATAAATACATAAACAAATAAATAAGGCAGAAAAATCCCACAAGACCCATTATTTCAAACAATGGATATAACATTAGATTTTCTTTTACAAACCTAAAATACAGAATTTAAAAGCATTCTTGGCTCTTGTGACAGTGACAAATGTGCAGCTTTGGCACACATGACAGCATTTTATCCCACAGGAATCGTAACACACCAAGATGGTTAAGATGGTCAATCTTACTTTCTGTGCATGCTATCACAGTAAAATATTGGAGGAAAAAGAAGCAGCTACATGTTACCGTTTTTCATTTGTTTTCTTGAGAATCTGTGCATCCATCCATCCATCCATCCATCCATCCATCCATCCATCCACATGTCTGTCCATCTGTTCACTAATCCACCTGTCCTAATTCTGAAACAGGAGGCCTCACCCCCAGCTCTGTAGACAGTGCTCAGACAGGGTTAGCCCCTCTCCTCAGCGTCTCAGCCTCTCCGCCTGCAACTTACCTGCTGAACAGATGGACACAGGTGACACTGGCTTGTGTTGCTGAAGAACACGGTGATGAGTTTCCAGTCCTTATCAAAGTCAAGTTGCTGCAGTGTAACAACAGAAAGATAAGAGCTTGGACCAGAAGTCTGTCTGTCCGTGTTTCTCAATCTCACACCCACTCCCTTAAGTCACTGTTAGGGCTGTTAATCTCCAGCATCTGATTCTCCCGC
Organism: Grammomys surdaster; assembly: GCF_004785775.1. Taxonomy (NCBI): domain Eukaryota; kingdom Metazoa; phylum Chordata; class Mammalia; order Rodentia; family Muridae; genus Grammomys; species Grammomys surdaster. The sequence continues at coordinate 830,123 of NW_021604762.1, read as the reverse complement.
CTCTGCCCCCGGAGTACTAGGATTATAGGCCTGAGTTACTATTGACTTGGATGTTCTTTTTTTCCCCTCTTTCTCTTTCTTTCTCTCTCTCTCTCTCTCTCTCTCTCTCTCTCTTTCTTTCTTTCTTCCTTCCTTCCTTCCTTCCTTCCTTCCTTCCTTCCTTTCTTTCTTTCTTTCTTTCTCCTTTTTGTTGGGGGGGTTTAGAATTATTAATTTATTGTATGTATGTGAGTACACTGTTGCTGTCTTCACACACACCAGAAGAAGGCATCGGATCCCATTACAGATGGTTGTGAGCCACCATGTGGTTGCTGAGAATTGAACTCAAGAAAGACCTCTGCAAGAGCTGCCAGTGTTTTTAACAGCTGAGCAATCTCTACAGACCTCTTTCTTTCTTACTTACTTTTTTTTTGGGGGGGGGCAGAAGTAGTACTTGGTAGTCTAACATGGAATAACTATTCTGTAAGGCAATTTGTACCTTGTTGTATTAAGGGGCATACCTTGATAAAAAAAAAAAGTCTTTTACAATGTCAAATTGAACCTAAAGTCTTGTGTATGCTAAGTAATCTACCACTGAGTTACACACACATTCCTTTCATTTTGACAAATTAAAACTTTTAAATTTTCACAAAATTTCCCAGGCTAGCCTTAAAGTCACTCTGTAACCCAGAAGGCTTTGAACTTGTGATCCTCCTGCCTCAGTCTATCAAGTAGCTGTGTTTCCAGGCCTGTATCACTCTTAAAGGGTATTTTAAGGAAAGGAGGGTGATACAAGGTTTAGCTACAATGATGCCTTGTCCATAGGAATGGGACTCAGCGAGCAGCATCCGCATCTGAAGTAGTGCATTATTGTGTAAGCCTCCCTACACTCGTGTAATCGAAGCACCACACGGTTGTTAAAAATGGAAACCGTGATTAGCATCATCAGGAAAACCAAGAAAAGCTGATTACAGAAAGCATGCATGTCCAGTAACACCCCATTGTATACAGATAAACATACTTAGAAAAAGATGTGGAGAAGAATATGTACAAAATCATTACTAGTAATTATCTTTAGGTATTAGGCTTAAGGATGGGCTTAATATTACATTTGCTTTCTGATTTCTCTATAGTGAACATACTGCATGCATGACAGAACAAACTTGTTCTCTGAGGCACCATTGTGTTGCCAGTCTATGAATTCTGATCTTTAGGATTTAGCTCTAACTGAGTGCTTGGACTTGGCCTTGTCACTTGACTTCTTGGAATTTTAGTTTCTTCATCTTTAAAATTACAGGGTTAGGTTCAGGACTGCCCAGTCATTATACAGAACAAGTGCACTCTCGTTATCACTGTGTTAGCCCAGCATCCGTTGCCGGGGAGACTGCATTTGTTTTGTTTGTTTGTTCATTTGGTTTTGGAGACAAAGTCTAACTCTGTGCTCCAGGCTGGTACCAAATTGCTGAGGCTGTGCATCCTCAGCCTCCTGAGTGCTGGGATTAGGCTGTACATCACCACCCCTGTCTTTGACGGGATTTAGAATAATCACCTAGGAGACACACTTCTCTGCTTGTCTGTGAGGGCAGCTCTAGAGAGGTTTGAGGAGGGAAGAACCACCATAAACATGGTTAGCACCATCCATGGACAACAGGCTTAGACTGAATAAGAAGAAAGAGGAGAAGCCAGAGGGCTCCAGCATTCTCCCTCTTTGCTCCTGACTGAGAGAAAGACATAATGTAACCAGATGTCTCATGCCTCCACTGCCATACCTTCTCTGCCATGGTGGACTGTACCTCATACACCATGAACCAAAATAAATCTTCCATTCTAAGTTGTTTCTTGTCAAGTAATTTATTCCCTGTGTGTGTGCATGTGCGAGTGTTTGTAGGTATCTCTCTCAACCACTCAACCTATTTTTCTGAGACAGTGTCTCTTGCTGAACCCAGCACTCTCAAATTTAGCTAGACCGACTGGTCAGCATGACCCAGGGATCCTCCTGTCTCCTCCCTCTCTAGTGTTGAGGCTACAGGCACATATCATTCTGCCTAGTTATTATATGGGTGCTAGGAATTGAACATGGGTCCTCCGGGTTACATAGCAAGCATTTTCTTCTGACTGAGACATTTCTCCAGCATGGTGGTGATCATTCATGATAGCATTCTTGCTTCGATGACAATGATAGCTACTGGCTTTCACTGAGTTTCGACTATGCCTTACCCAGCGTCACACATCAATAAGCGGAAAGTCCAGGTCACATGCAAGCCAGTCTCTCTCTAGAACCCAACCACCTCTCTATAGAAAGGTCATTTAGTCCATTTACTGAGCTTCTGCAGTTCTACACAGGAAGTCATCCTAAATAAATCATTCTCAATAGAACCAGTCATTCTTATCTCCAAAGTGACCTTCAGAGTATTACAGTGGAAGGGGCATTTCCTCAGAAGCCAGGACACATTGCTGTGCACCAGGGATCATTGTCTTGCAACAAACCTAGACAGCCTGCCCACACTGGAGTTCGCAAGCCTCTTACCGGGTTGATCTTCAGACGCCTCACCAGCCCTTTAGCTTGAACCCACAAGTCTCTGGAGGAGTGGAGAGCACAATCAAGAAAGTCATATTTTTGAAGGCCAGGAAGCTGATGCCTTTACCCTCAGCACAGCTGGCTTCTGAGAGGCAGACTTGACCTAACTTTTAAAGCCAACTGAAATCAGCAGGGGGAAGGTATTTGGGCACTGACTTAATGAAGAGCTCTATTTCAAAGCTCTCTGACAGTTGTCAGTCCCCTCAAGTCCCTACTTACCCAAGGCCAGCAAGAGTGCACAACCCCAGAGAGGGAGAAGAAGCAAACTTACTCAGCAGTAGTATGGGCTGCAGTACCCTTCCCGGGAGAACACATGGGCATCAGGACAGAAGGATTGAAATGTCTGATGATATCTGAAAGGGCTACATAGAGAGCCAGGGGTCACTTCAAAAGATAAACGACTCCCTAGGGTGACCAGACAGCCTTGTTGCCTCCCTTGCAAGGCTTAACCTCCACACCATGCTGTCAGGTCACTCCCAAGGCGGGCCCTGGAAATCGAAATGAGCTAAATTGAGCATCTGCCTAGGTGGGCCAGGCCAAGGTCGACTGCTCTCCAGGCAGACTCTCATTTACTCCTGAGGAAACTGAGATGGAGACATCAAGCAGGCCGTGTCAGGTCCCCCAGCTGACAGAAATGACTGGGATTAGAACCAGAATTCAGGGCTGCCTTCCTGGCGTCTCCCTTGCTCCTCGTGAGTGACAGCAGGGCGGGAAAGCTCCGGGGAACACGTAGAGAACATGTCACCAAGCTGACAGCCAGAAGACTGCTAAAAATAGTGCTGTCAGGAAGGTTTGAGTTGTGTCTTGCTCCTCAGAGAGGACAGGGTGGAGCAGGGAGGGTGGGCTGCAGAAGGGAATGCCTCTTTCTCCCCCTTCTTTTTGCCAGATCCTCAAGGAGCCCCAGGGTCTATGGAAGCAAGATCCAGAGGGCTTCAGGAGAATTCTCTATGGGGGTACACACCTGCAGAGAACAGGCAGGAAGAGAAAGGAAAGCTGGGCTGGAGGTCATGGGACTGATTGCTTGGCTTCATGACCACAGGTGATCACCTAACTCACACAATTCAGGGTTGCCATCGTGACCCCACACACATGAGCCAGGTTTGCTCATCTGTGACAAACTTGCAGGATCTCAGGCCTGAGGGTGGGAAAAGCAGAGCTTTGGACTGAGTTTAACATGATAAAAATGACCTGCATGTGTGCATGTGAGCATGTGAGCATGTGTGCATGTGTGCATGTGGGGAGCACATCACCCCTCATGTGAGAATCCTTGCTAAAGGCTGGTGAGAACACACGTACACTAAGTCGTGATAGGAAGTCATTGGGAGAACTACTTTCCAAAGTAAAAGTGATCAAACTTTCCCATAAAACTTTTTATAAAACTTTGTCTATCAATTTGTCTCATCTGCTGGGGTCTTGGTCTATGGTTGCTTTGTCTTGGGGTTCAACAAAAAGCAAAGCACGAGGGTATAGATGCCCTGTGTTTCCAGGGACCCTGCTACTTACTGAATGCACAACCTTGGGAAAAAGTCTGTTAATCTATTTTCAGCATTCAGTTTTTCCATTTGCAAAATGGCCTCACGGACGGAAAGGGAGTGGCTGATGTGGAGGTCACTAGAACTCTCTAAAACTTGGGTCAGAGGGTGGAAGGGCTGAGCCTGGGTCAACCTCATCACACTGAATGGGTCTGTACATCCCTGGACCATTTTCTCTGCAGAACTGCCTCAGCTGTCAGTAACAGCTGCCAGCCATTGTGTGTTCCTCTCTACTCAGAGCAACCTCAGCTTCAGAAGTCCTGATGCCTAGGGCTTCAGGGGCAAGTACTACCCTCCGCCCAGTTAGGATTCCTGATTGTGAATAGACATGGTGGGCTGAGGAGGAAAGATAGAGGCAAAGGAAAAGCCAGGCAAAGAAGCAGAGTGGTCTTGGAGGCTTCAGGTCCAAAGAGCATCCTCACAGCGTGGTACTGGGGCTCTAGGGTCCTAAGATCATTCTCACAGAGTGGTCCTGGGGCTCTAGGGTCCTAAGATCATTCTCACAGAGTGGTCCTGGGGCTCTAGGGTCCTAAGATCATCCTCACAGAGTGGTACTGGGGCTCTAGGGTCCTAAGAGCATCCTCACAGAGTGGTCCTGGGGTTCTAGGGTTCTAAGAGCATCCTCACAGAGTGGTCCTGGGGTTCTAGGGTCCTCTGAACATCCTCACAGCGTGGTCCTGGGGCTCTAGGGTTCTAAGAGCATCCTCACAGAGTGGTCCTGGGATTCTAGGGTTCTAAGAGCATCCTCACAGTGTGGTCCTGGGGCTCTAGGGTCCTAAGAGCATCCTCACAGAGTGGTCCTGGGGCTCTAGGGTCCTAAGAGCATCCTCACAGAGTGGTCCTGGGGCTCTAGGGTTCTAAGAGCATCCTCAGGTGCTCCCACACTCACCACCTCATATCTTCTACCCTTTGAACAGAAACAAGTCCAGGCCTCGGCATAGCTGTGACAGCCACCAAGTCAGCGACCACTCTGAGTCCTGCCTAGGGGAACCTAATGCTCACTGGCCCTTTACTGGTCAGTCAGGTGACAGAGTACTAGATAGTAACGTCAGCCTTCCTTACTGGATCATGAGCAAAGGAGGAACAGGTTCCTCACCCCGTCCTTTCTAAGGACTGAATACAACACAAGCCCTTCTTTGTGTCATTTTCCAAGCCCAACTGACAGGACACCAGACCCCCGCCCCCTGCTCATCACTGGCTGGGTGGCAGCTGAGCCTTGCCAGCTCATCTCACAAGCAGCAGGATTGGACACTCTACCCCAGGCTAGCTCAGTAGCATTAGGGATTCAGGGTTCTAGGGTAGCTTAATAGAGTCACAAGGGTCCTCTGGCATCAAATGAAGATGGCCAGATCACAGAGAATGGGTTCATGAGCACATCTGTATGCAGAGAAGCTGACACATTAATCACAATTATTGCTTCCTTCCACTTTCTTCACTTCACTTCCCAGAGCCCAGAATATGTTCTTATGGCGAGTGAGAGAGAAATTATAGAATAAAGTTTTATTTTACAAATAAATGGAAAATTAGGCTTGGGTCTTCCTCTTGGGCAGGAGGAAGAATCCAGGTCATTTTTTTCTCAGATAAATGCCATGAATCTACCTCTGAAGTAGTCATACAGGAGCAAGAGCCTCCAGGCTTTGGTCCAGTCCCCCCAGTTTCTCCTTACCCTGTACATTTCTCAGGCTTTCTATTCAGGACATGTGACCTTCTGTCCCCTGCCTCTCTTGTCTGTCTCCCTAGAGTGTTTTCCCCTCTTCCCAGGCACTAGTAATGCAATGAAGCAATAAAGTGCATCTTCTTTATTAACAGAACATCTGCTGTGTCTCAGGGGCGGGGGACAATTTGGAGTCTGACTGGAACCCCAGGACTCACCTGTCATGATTCTCATGCACACATTCTGTGACTTGTCCTCAATGCTGTAAGAAGTGAACACACAGGATCAGGCTATGTTTGTCGTCCACAGGAGCCCTTTCCTTGGCCATCGTAGGCCACTTCCTAACAAGCGTTGGCCTAGCCTTGCTCTGGGGGTAGTGAAGGACAAACAGTTCCCTCTGGATCCTCTTCCCAAGCTCCCTAGTCCTGCCCAAAGCTGAAGAGGACTCTTGAGTCCAATGTAAAATGACTCTGGTCCAAACCCTGCAAGATCCCCACAAGAGCAGAGGGAGGAGGCCTTGTGACAGTCACAGGAATTCCATTTTTCTCGTCTTTCCCACTTTTCTCTCATTCACCCAGAGGAGGCACAGGAGTCATGGGTTCTGGGAGGATGAAGGGAAGCAGAAAGTGGTTCTGGTCACTGTTGTCCCCAACCCTTAAGCAAAGACTTTGAACTCTCTGGTCCTTGGTGTCACCAATCAACTAGGCAAGGATTTAGAGGAAGGCATGTGTGCTGTGTCTCTGCTAGCTGTGATCCAGGATGGGTAGGTACCTTTGAGGTTTCTCCATGTTGACCATGCCAGAGCCAGGGGCTGGAGACTGGAAGAGATGGATACTTGGTGTGAGTAACTCAGCCAGTGGAAACCAGCACGATGCAGGGAAGCTACGAGTCCATTGGAAGACCAAGTCCACCTTGCTCACTTTATGGGGAGAAAGGCATACCCTGCTCCCCCACAGCTTGTCTGTCAGACCCTCGTAACAGAGAGGCTGACAGTTTTCCTCAGGGCATAGATTTAAACATAATGTAAGTCACGCCATATTCTACACAGAATCAAAAGATTGATCTATAAAGTAAAATCCTCTACAGTCTAAGGGTGACTGTTCTCCCTTTGACTAGAATGTAAGAGCCATCGCAGGCACCTGGTCCCATCTGTTTGCAGTTGGCTGTATTTCTTTGACCTCGTCAAGAAATGCATGCTGCAAGCACTCGGTGAATGTTGAACAAATAGGTATTTTTCTTAACAAATGTATTTGGTTTCCCCTTGATGAAATACTGGATTATACAGATTACTCCTTGTTGGTAATCACAGTGCAGAAAGGAAGATAATTTCATCCTGTCCCAGGGAGACTTGGAGCTGTGGCCAAGTCATTGAAAACACCCACAAATATTAGCTCTTATTAGTATTTTCATGGTTTTAAACACACAAACATACACAAAGTTTAGAACTGTTTAAGATTAGATCTGTCAAGATTACTAGAAGGTAACTAGTAGGTAACTAGAAGGTGGTTAGTCCGTAACTAGAAGGCAACAGGTATAGTGGCAACATGTAAATAGTTATGTCCTCATTGTCCTAGTCCAGGGTGCTTTAAGGAGCATAGCTATCCTAGCCACCAGCTCCAACCTGGCCAGCCCACAGAACTGAGTCACTATGTTAAAGCTCTCTAGGGAGCATAGGCTCACCATAAAATTTCTCTCCCTGGGGGCTAAGTCTCTTATTTGTCAGTAAGAGGGACTTCAGAAGGTCAATCTTCCAGGGAGAAGTAACAAGTTGAACAAAAATCACTAGACTATGTGTGTCAGGGGTTGTGACATGGAGCTGTGGGTAAGGCAGTTGGGAGAGTGTGATATTGTCCTGTGTCGTCTGGTCTTCTCTGTTTACCCTCCTCTTCCCCCCTTTGCATGACCATATAAGACACACTACTTAGAGTTTATAAACAAAAAGCAAGCAAAAGGTGCCTGTGATGTTTTGTATATGCTCAGCCCAGGGAAAGGCACTATTATTAGGAGGTGTGGCCCTGTTGGAGTGGGTGTGTCACTGTGGGCGTGGACTTTAAGACCCTCATCCTAGCTGCCTGGAAGTTAGTCTTCTCCTAGCTGCCTTTGAAGCAAGAGATGAAACTCTCAGCTTCTCCATCCCCATGTGTGTCTCGACACTGCCATACTCTGGACTTAATGATAATGGACTGAAATTCTGAACTTGTAAGTCAGCCCCCTTTATAAGAGTTGCCTTGATCCTGGTGTCTGCTCACAGCAGTAAAACCCCAAGACAGTACCTACCACTACTAATCCTCAGAAATATTAAAGCCAAAACCACAATGAGATGCCACTTCATGTCTGCTAAACAGCGAGCAAACACAGGTCTGGAGAGATGGCTCAATGGTTAAGAACACTGGCTGCTCTTCCAGAGAGGGCCTGTGTTGGGTTCCCAGCACCCATACTGGCTGGCTCACAACTGCCTGTAACTCTAGCTCCAAGGGAGCTGACTTTCCTCTTCTGATTCTAAAGACATTCTCACAGTAGCTATATACACTCAGATGCATGCACATAAAATAAAATCTAAAAAAGAAATCTTTAAAAAGCCCACACTACGGCATCAAACAAAAATAGGAAAATAAGTGTTAAGACTATGGGGAGGGGTGGGAACATGGCTCAGCTGTTAAAGGCTAGGCCCACAGCCCAAATTAGAAGAGAATATGAAGAAACAGGAACTCTGTGCAGTGCTGATGGGAATGTGAATTGTGTAGCCTCTATGAAAACCAATATAACACATCCTTAAAAAGAGAATTTCTTTAGACAAAATAGCACTAAATATCTCATTCTGGCCTAAAACTGGTCTAAGCCAGGCTGGCCTCAAGGCTGCTTTCATCCTGCTTCAGTTTCCTAAATTAGGATTACAAGTACGCACCATCACTTTCAACTCCCTTAAAGAACATTAAAAGTATAATTGTCATGTAATTATATTTCAAGATATCTTTCCAAAAGAATGGACGTAAGATCTCGAGATGATTATTTGTAGTTAGTGTTTTTAGCAGGACTGGCAATAGTCAAAGGGTGGCATAACTTCATGTCCATGTGTGAACAGGTAAACAAAATATGGTATGTCCATGTGTACAATGGAATATTAGTCACCCATAAAAAGGAAGCATGTGGCACAGGAGGAAATTATGTTGAACAAAATAAGCTATTTACATAAAGACAGATACTACATGATTTCAAGGATGTGAAGTCTCTAGTTAAACTCACAGAATCCAAAAGTGGAAATGCGGTGTCTGTGGGCTGGGAAAACACAAGGTGAGCTGTTACCTAATGAGTGAAGAGCTTCAGTTTTATAAGGTGAAGGATGTTCTGGAGACTGGTCGTACAATGAGAGAATACCTTATGTTACTGAGTGCACACTAAAAACTGACTCAGACGGAAGCTAGGATCTGCGCATGAGAGAAGATGCACTATTTGTCTTGCAGGCTCATCTCATTTAGAATTTTCCAATTCCATCCTCTTTCCTGCTAATTTCACATTTTTATTTTTCTTTGTGACTGAGTAAAATTCCATGGTGTATATGTAGCATGTGTCCATCATCCGTTCACGTGATGGTGGACAGCTAGGCTGGTCCCATTTCCCTGCTATTGTGTGCACAGTTGCTTGCACATGGATATGTGAGTGTTTCTGTGGCAGAGTGCAGTTTCCTTACGTCCAGGAGGGGTGTGGAGCAGCCTAAACACTAGAGAGGGGAAAGAGGCTTTGAGAACTGGGGGTGGGGAGCAACAGAACACATGATATATGGGGGGGGAGTAATTATAAGAGGGTGGTGGGTGTGGTAAGGAAGCGGGGAGGGAAGTGAGGAAGCCACCGGGGTTGTGTCCCTGCTGAGTGTGGACATTTTCTTGTCACTGATTCCGGTATTTACATTATAAATGAAGATTTACGTGGCTAAGATGGTAAGTTATATAAATTCATATTTACCACAATTATACATTTTTATTAAAGTCAACATGTTTTTAAAATTACTTTATAAATGTTTGCTCATGCATGTCTGTGCATTACTGTGATGGCCCGTCAAAGTCAAGAGTCAGGAGAGGGTGCCCAGTTCCCTGGGACTGGAATTATAGATGATTGTAAGCTGCCTTGTGGGTGCTGGGAATTGAACCTGAGACCTCTGCAAGACCAACACATGCTCCTAACGATGAGGCCAACACTCCAGCCCCTCAATGTATTAAAGAAAACATACAAAACAGACATGGGATTTCCTTTATCTTATAAATGCAAGGCTTAAAAGATTACATTACAAATTCTGAGCGATGGCTATGAAATTCGGTATGGAAACTTCTTGAAAACTAAAGATAAGTCTTCTGTATGGCTTGGCCACAACCACTCCTGAGTATGTACCCAAAGCATTCAAAGTGAACACATCCAAAACACTTACAGATCACTGTCTATTGCAGAATCATCCACAACAGTTAAATGATAGGACCAACCTAGGTATCCTACATCAGAGCAATGGGTGAAGAAAATGTGGTTTATATACATCATGGAATTTTTTTTTCAGCCAAGAATCAAGTCATGTTATTGAAAGAAAGCCAGAAGTGGTCGGAAGCAATCCTAATGAGTGACTTAGGCCAATCTCAGCAAGACAAATGCCACGTGCTTTCTCTCGTTCGTAGCTCCCGTATCTTCTATAGATACATAAAATCATGAATGAATATATGAAATGAAAGTAGAAGCAAAAGGGAGCCCCGGGGACCAAGGGTGACTAACGGCAGAAAGAGAGGTGAGAAACAGAAAGAGATAACATAAATGCTAAGAGATAAAAGTTATAAAGGGAATATGTTCAATAAAAATAAGTACCTTGGAGAAAACTTAACAATAAGGCAAAGATTCTGGGCAATTCTTGTTGATGGATTTAACTCATTAACGAGAAACTTCTAACATCCCCTTTCCTGGGGTAATCCTAGGCATTCATTTGATGTTTTAAAAAATTAGATCCTCAAAGATTTTAGCATGTCTTTGATGCATACAACACTCTAGCACTGTTTGAGATGTAGAATCCACCAGCTCAGGCCAGCCTTCACGTCATTATGTAGTTGAAGATGACCTGAAACTTCTGATCCTTCTGCCTCTACCTCCCAAGTGCTCAGACTACAGGTTTGTGTCACCATGCCTGGCCTCCAATAGAACCTTATGTCAAGACATAAGGAGCTTATTCATGGTGTCACCAGTACCAAATGGACTCCTGAGTCAAGCATATGAAATACTCACAGTTTCTGCGTTGCCAATAGCTGCCACCAGTTTAATGTCTGAGGGTCTCAGAGAGTGCACTGTGAAGATAAGAATCCACAGGGCAAGGTCAGATCTACCACAGGGTAGGCAGAGAATGTCCTATGGGGGTACACAGACAAGACCCACGCCCTACAGCTTCAGTACAGCCACTGAGGTCAAGTCTGCTGGCAAATTCAGGATCCTGTACTTACGGGGGATCCTGGAACCCATCCATACTCAAGGCTCCCTCCCCTCTGGAGGCCACACTGTTGACCTGGACTTGGCCTCTCCAAGCCAATATCCCATGGCTCTTGCCTGGCCTTTTGCTTGCCTCTCGTCCCTCACTTACCTGTGACTCTGCATTTCTGAGCTACCATTAATATCTGATGAGCCAAGAGACTAAAATTAAGGTCATCTGGGGACCCAATGATTAACTGTAGCTTAAAGATTACCAGAGATTAGCACCCTAAGTCAGTGACTACAAAATGCAAATTATATGCAAATGATACACATCTCTTTAACTCCCATGGGTGAATTCCTAGAAACCAAACTTCCTGGCTGTGTTATGGGGAGGGTTAAATGTAAACTAAAAGATGCCGTTTTTCTATTTTTCTTAAAGTAAGCTTTTTAAAGTGAAAACCTGAGTAAGGTTTTGTGTGTGTGTGTGTGTGTGTGTGTGTATGTGTGTGTCCCAGCCAGCCACTTAAGATGTAAAGTTGATTGATAGCATCCAGGTCTTAGAAAAACCTCACCCATAATAGGTGGGGATGACTAGAATGGTCAATGTGGCTACATGGCAGGCGTGGAAAAGCCACATGAGTGACAGCTCCCGACCCACAATTCCCAGGGCACTTTATCCCTTGAGGGAGTCAAGGTCCTAGAGATTGTCCCCATGTATCTTTTACTCTTAAGTGTGGTGCTGTTTCTGTCCCTCTACAGAAATAACTGAGGAACTAGACCAGTGGTTCTCAACATTCCTAATGCTGTGACCCTTTAATACAGTTCCTCGCGTTGTGACCCTCAACCATAAAATTATTTTTGTTGATACTTCATCACTGTAATTTGCTACTGTTAGGAGTCATAATGTAAACATCTGATATGCAGGTTATCTGATATGCGACTCCTCAATGAGATCATGACCTATAGGTTGAGAATTGCTGAGACAGTATGGTGAAGGGCTAAGGGAGAAAGGAAGGGCCAAGAGGTAGAAGAGAGACAGAGGTGGACCCTCTGTTGGCCACAGAGCTGTCCGTTCCTGTTCATGGACAGCGAGCACATACCTGACTCAGAAAGCACACTCAATTTTAACTTCTTTGGCTTGCAAGGGAATGGAAAATTCTTCAGGGTCCGAAACTAAAACCAAACACATAAAACATCTGTTTCCATGTACAGAAGTATTGCCTGCTAAAACAATTGGCGTAGAAACGACCTTGCCCTTGGCTACCTAGGCTCAAAATCCAGAAGCAACACTTGCACATGGTCACATTTCCCCCAACTTCCATCCTCGGGTCCCCTGGTGAGAGAGCAAGAACATGTGTCTCTTAAAGAGGATTTTAGCAAGCGCCATGTGCACATCTTGGAATAGTGCAGCAGAGAGGGAAAGCAGATGAGGAAGGAGAATAAAACTGAACTCTTGGGATGATGAAATCTCCTGGAGGACGCCATGGGTGCACAACAGCGGTATTTCCAATGCTGCTCAAGCAGTGTAAATATTAATGTTTGTTATGGATATCTTATTCTAATTTTAAAAGAAGAAATAATCAAAGGGCCTAGTTTATTGAGACTAAATGTAAAAAAAAAGTCAGCGCCTCATTTATTTTTATTAATGACTGTTCCTTTGGTATTCTGACATAAGAAAGAACATGGGGCATCTGCATACTTGCTGCTACAAACTGGGTAAACGTGAACCCAGGAGCCTCAGCAAACGGACACTGAGGGCAGAGGGGAGACATGGTGGCCAGTCTGCAAGTCTTTAGGGCAGCATTGGCCTCTCTGGATACGGGTGACAGGAATCCAGAGGGGCTTCTTTGTCGGAATAACAGCAGGCTTTGGGACACGGGAAGTGCTAGGGATCCTGGCAGGAGAGGCAGGCAGCGCATGAAGTCCTCGTATCTCACAAGCATAAGTTAATTTCTCGTGAATTACTGATTACAGTAAGAGATACACTTACTCTCATTTCTTATCTGTGGACCTTCTGGGAAGACCTCACCCAGATGCCTTCGGATAACTTACAACATCTGCCTCAAGGTTCACGGTGATAACACGCCCCATTTATAATGCTGGCAAGGCACTTCTGGGAACCACCCATCCATCTGTAAGGATGATGAGCCCCAAATTTCAGGAGCCATGGTAACGTTCTGCCAGGCAGCCTGACTGGCCTGGGGAAGCAGCTCCTTTGGCCCATTCTGTTAAGGCCTTAATGAGAGGTCACCAACCTGCTCAGAAATTTAGCCTTTTTTTTCACTACAACAGAGCCTACCTTCCCTCCCCTCTATGCACATCTCCCACCAGGGTGAAATTCTTACCACTTGTTGGGGCTGCCATTCCAGTGTATTCTTTCCAGAAGAGCCATGAATTTGGGAGGGCCCTTGAAAATACACACAAGGAAGTAAACAGAAATAGTTCAGTTTTTACATGTGTACATGTGTATTTGTGTGTGTGTGTGTGCATGTGTGTGTATGTGTGTGCATGTGTGTACATGTGTGTATGTGTGTGTATGTGTGCGTACATGTGTGTATATGTTTGTGTGTGTGTGTGTATGTTGGCCAGTAGTGTCTTCCCCAATCATTTTCCACCTTATTTTGTGAGACAGAATCTCTCACTAAACCTGGAGCTCACCCATTTCACTAGATTGTTTGTCCAGCAAGCCCCCTGGGATCTTCCCAACTCTGCCTCCCAGCGCCAGGCTTACAAGTGTGTCACCATTCTCAGTTTTTTTTACACAGGCTCTAAGGACTGAACTTAGTCCACACAGACTAATCCCCCAGCACCACCGAGATGGTTTTTGAAATTGAACTTAATTCTTATCCAAACTTTACACCCTTCCCCACAAGCCCAGTTATCTACATGCCTGGATTAGTAATGTCCTTTACCATAGAAAAGCACAGACTTCATTTCTCTAGCTATCATAATTTGGGATAACATGCCATTAATACATTTCATTATGGTAGAATAATTCCCAGGTCAAGGTACAGAAGTATTATCTGAGATAGGCCATCACCCCATATCCTGCATGAGCATATCATCAGAGTTCTGTACTGCTTCCTTGCCAAGATCTTAATGTTGGACAGATAGCTGCCATTGTTCGGAGATCTAGGACAAAGCAGGGCAGGCACATGGGGATTCCTAGCAGCTATGACTGTGCTAGGTACCTAGGCACAGCTGCCAATTCTCAACGGGTCTTGTTGAGTTAAAGCACAAGAGAAGACAAGACAGGCAGGTACACCACAAAGACACACTCCTCATCCCAGTATACTTCTGGCTACATAGCCCTTGTTGGCCTGGAACTTACTATATAGCTCTGGCTGGCCTGGAGCTCACTACATAGACCAGGATGGCCTTGAACTCATAGAGACCTGCCCGCCTCTGTCTCTGACTGCTGAGATCAAAGCTATGTGATACTATGCTGGCCTCTGTGTATTTTTCCTATTGTAAAACAATCTTGATATCTGTTGCAGTAGCTCCACAGTACATTTTAAAGCTTGATACTTGATTCTGGATTGAGATTCCTTGCTTCCTCTGATGCTCCTTCTCTCGGCTCTCTGCCCAGTGTGCACAGTACATCTGAAGAGCAGCAGACACTGACTGGGAAAGGCAAACGTGACCCAAGAGACAGACCTTGACTAATTTTCCACCCTAGCCTTCTTCTGCAGCGTTACCTTTTGACCCAGAGAATAATTTATCTAGAGTCACATGAAGGAGAAGCAGTACATTTCCAGTTCCTACCCCCGGAGGGACCAGTTTCCATGAACAATGCCTACAACACATCTCCAGAGCTCATTGGCTCTCCGAGTTCCCAGAAGCCCATTTTTGGAGCGGAAAGAGCCCTATGGTAGGAAATCAATGAAGTGTGGACAAGTGTGAAGTGTTGGAAAAAGCTGGGACCCTGGGTCTGTGACTGGAGGGCAAGAAAGAACTGGGTATCAGAGAAATAGAGGGAGCTGGACTTGGAAGCCACAAACGTCAGGCTAAGCATGGGCAAAGAGGAGCCATGACCAGTCTTGAAGAGATGATTTTAAAGACACTGTTACTACAGTGCTGAGAGAGATGAGTTAGCAGGGCAGAGAGCGGAGACCATTCAGCCTGTGTTATTCCCAGGCCAGGATGGCAAATGTAAATCTAAGTGGTAGCCATCATTCCCATACAGCTCCAATGTATTCAGAGCACTGACATAAAACAATTGCTTTAATTCTTAGGATATTCTATGAGATAAGTGTCACAATCTCACCTTATATGCAACAAAGTGAGATCCAGAAGGTTCAAGTTATATTAAAGGTGACACAGCTAGCAAATGGTGACAGAGAGACTCAAGACAGGCAGCCTAGCTCACTTAGCTACATGGGTCATGTTAAGCACCAAACTGAGTAGAAGCCACATGCCTAAGACCTAGACCTGGTCTGACAAATGCTTTTAATAAAGGTCATATCGTCCACATTTTAGGTTCTGTAGACTATGAGATCTCTTCACTGACATGACCATTCCATTCTATTCACGGTTTCAATATTGCAAAAGCAGCCACAAGCAGTGTGCAAATGCATTAACTTCATCTGCAGAGGCTACAGTTTCTATCCTACACAGTTCTCAAGTGTAGTAAGGTACTTTTCTCCCTTTTAACCTTTGGAGCCATATAAAAGTGTAGAACTCTTTGTGGGGACCAGCAAACTGATTCTAAAGTTTCCATGGAGACGTAAAAGACCTCAAATAGTTCACGCAACCCTGAGGACCAATACAACACAATGCCAAATCTTACTCAGTACTTAGAGCACTGTAACCATGACAGTGTGGCCCTAGCAAAAGAATAAACAGATCAACGGAGCAGAACTGAGGCCAGAGAGGCTCAGAAAAATATAGTTAACCAAATCTTTGACAACGAAACAGAAGTGATACGGTGTAGAAAGCATACTTTTCAAAAGCAGTACTGGAGTGGCTGGACACTCCCCCCAAAATGTAAAACTTTTAGCTCATACATTGCACAAAAATAGACAACAGGCTGGATGTGACCCATGTCCCTAGTTTGCCAACTAAACCATGATTTCCACTGGGCCTGAAGAGAGGTCATCCAGGTAAAATGGGAGGATAGACATCTATGATCAGCACTGGTCTTCTTAGGGACCTGAAAGTAAAAATATTGCATCTAAAAGAGGAGAGGCAGGAGAGAGAAGAACCTGAAACAGACAGCGCCTTGAAACATAAATAGGCAGATATTACATTCAAGCACAGAGGGAAGGCTAGAGGTAAGAAGTGAAGAGGGCCTTAAGAGACTACTCTTAACATCTTCAGGGCTGGATGTCAGGAGAGCTGAGGTCACCAGGATGCTCCCAAACTAAGAACACAGCTTCCAGATCCCAAACCAGGACCAGAATAGGAACACAGGCTGTCCCTTGGTAGACTAGCTGCAGACAGCCAAACAAGATAGGCTGCCAGAACTCTGGTCCAAGGAGAAGCTTTAGATTTCAGACAGGGTTAAGAGCATAGACACCCTGAATCTTGTCAACTTCTCCAAGTCTTGGTTTACTCATCTGTAAGATGGGCATGATAATGCCAGCCTTGAACAGCTGTAATATGGACTCTTGAGGCTGACTCCTCCCCAAAAAGGTTAATGGATAAAGGTTGCTGGAGAAGGGGAGTCATTTTCTTCAGTGGTATAAACCCTGATAAGGCATGATCCATACAAGCTCTTTTTGGTAGCCCCCCAAATCTCCACTCACCAAACAACTGTATTTAAAGCCAGTGCTCACACAAAGGTAGAAAGAAGAGTAGTTAGTCAAGGGGGGTTAGTGGGATGGGAGGGGAGTGAGAGATGGTAATGGGGTGGAATATGGCCAAATACAGTATGTACACATGAAATTGTCATTAACAAATGTAAGTTTGAATTTTTGGATATCTGTTTTTATCTTATGCATGGGTGCTTTGTCTGCAACTGCCTGTGAACCACATGATGCCTGGTACCCACAGAGGCCAAGGAGAGGGTATCAGATGCCCTAGAACTGGAGTTACAGAGAGATGTAAACCACCATTTGGGTGCTGGAAATCAAAGCAAGATCCTCTGGAAGACCAGCCGGCGAGTGCACTGAGGTATCTGCCCAGCCCCCTGAATAAATACCTTTTTAAAGGTGGTAGATGACACAAGGCAGACATACAGCGATGACTCACTGTGATTGGCATGATCAGCATCAGGGAGACCACTCACATAGATAATCCTTCAGACACGCCCAGTCTCTGTAGCCTGAGATCACCCATGTGTCTAAAGGCTCTAGAGCCTGCATTTTCAACCTGATGACAGCAACTCCAGGATGACTACTTTGGGCTGTCAGGGAGGCTGTGCTTTGGATTGAGACAGTAAGTCTTAATCCTCATGGAAAGTTACAGCCCTTTGTCCTGTTCCCACTGACTCTTGTCAGGGGACTTGGAACTCATTCACTCATTCTGATCCGTTGCTTTCTATCAGGTATGTAGAAAGAAAATTCTGTCTGTGCCCCCCCAGTGCCTGAGGCCTTGTGACAGAAACCATCAAAGAACTTGCAAGATCACTGACCTCCAGTCTCAAGGGAATGTTTCCCTTCTGGAAAGTTGTTTACCATCAGTCTGGTGGATCTGTAAGGGGCTCCCAGGTCCTTGAAAAACTCCCACCTCAGTAAGGTCAGTCAGGGGAAAAAAACATGTATTTTTCCACCCTGCTGGAAGTGAGGGAGAAAACCACCTGTGTGTGCTCCGAGGCACAGGCCTGGCAGAGATCAGTCATCCAAGTCATAGCTGCAACCTTTGCGGCTGGAAACTAAAAGACATCCATTATTGCAGCAGGCCTTGGTGAGGTGTGGTGCACAGAGGTGTCTCCCTCAGAGACACCCTTTCAATGTAGCAGTTCTCTACTGCCCCCCCCCCCCGATATCTAGACATTGTCCCCACCCTCCAAAAAATCCAGGTTGCATTGGACTGCATGGGGTCTAATACGCTAGGCAACCACTACAGAAGTCCCATGGGTGGCACACATGTTCTTCCAAGTTAAGAGCCTGACTCTACAGGACAACCCGATGGTGCTAGTCTAGCAGCTGGCCACAGGTAGGTAGGGTGATTTTTTAAAATATATATAGTCAAATTAAAGCAGACTACACACTCTAATTTGCACATTTCCTTGATCTCTGTCCACTTTGAGTGTGTCAGAAGCACAATTTCCCACAATCCATCCCTTCCTTGAAGAAGAATAGCCCCATCTGGTAACCTTGAGCACCATGCATTCAATCTCTGTCTCTTGACTTCCTCATCTATGAAACGGGAATGAGCCTGGCTTCCTCACTTTCTTCCTGGAGTTTCTGTGAGGATCAAAGAACAGGAAAATGCTGTGTGAGCAAGAGCTGTGTGTGTGAGCAAAGATCACCTTCCTGGATGAAAGGGAGGCAGGGCTCTGGGCAGCAGGAAGGAAGAACAAGAGCAACAGAGGTGGAACTGAGGTCACACTTTGGGGTGCATCAAATTGTTGGGTTCTTTGTAAAGGGTAATGCGCTCATGGCAACCCTAGCTGCAGGATTTACGGTCCTCTAGACCTTCCGAATGCTGCGACCCTTTCATACAGTTCCTCGTGTTGTGGAGACCCCCCCCACCATAACATTATTTTTGTTGCTACTTCATAACTGTGAGTTTGCAATTTTTTAATGTAAATATCTGATATTCGACCCCCGTGAAAGGGAGATGCCACAGGTTGAGAACCTCATGTCTTTACAGACTCAGAGACTAGATCATCAATGCACGTGCAGGCCTGAGTCGTACTGCAATCTCTAAGTAGATTTTCTGGGTGATTGGCAAGTCTCATTCATACACATGCCTTACAGAATGTTGTGGTGACCTGTGAGCAGGCATTCTCTGTGACCAGCTGTGCCTGCTGAGTCAGAAAACTCCAAGTTACACCTGACTGGCTTTCACCTCAGAATTCCAGGCATTCTGGGCAGGAGAGGCATCCGTTTGTCAGCATGGTATGTGAGCCAGTCAGTAGAAGGTGATGCTGAAGTTCAAAGAGACTTATGGGACTGGTTTCTGGATATTTGTCTCGGAATTCTAGGGTAACGGAAGGGGCGAGCCTCTTCAATTACCTTGTTTGTTGCCCCAGGATGCTGTGATCTAATGGGCTAGTAAACTTGGCAGAGACACCCAATAAGACACTAGTGGAGTAGTGTGTGGCTTTCAGTTCTCTTTAATTGAGTTTGAGGTCACAGGCCTTTGAATGAACATGTAAGAAGTTCATTGTGTGGATTATGATTTGGATGTAAATTGTACCACAGGCTGTGTGAATACTTGGCCCTCAGCTGGTGGTACTGATAATTAAAAGAGGTTCCAGAACCTTTAGGAGGTGGGACCTCATTGGAGGAAGTAGGTGGCTTGTGGGAAGGAGGGCATAGAGAGTTCAAGCCTACTTTGCTTCAAGATGGAGCTCTCCACTTCCAGGTCCACAGAAATGTGAGGAGAC
Organism: Grammomys surdaster; assembly: GCF_004785775.1. Taxonomy (NCBI): domain Eukaryota; kingdom Metazoa; phylum Chordata; class Mammalia; order Rodentia; family Muridae; genus Grammomys; species Grammomys surdaster. The sequence continues at coordinate 810,450 of NW_021604762.1, read as the reverse complement.
CAAGCCACATGCTCCTGTTGCTATCAACACCCTCTTCCCCATGATGGATCGAACCATCTCAAAACCCGAGTCCAAATAAATACTCCCCCCTTAAATTGCTTCTTGTTGACATTTTGTCACAATAACAAGAAATCTAACAATACTGTCCCTGAGTTGTCACCATACAGAAATTTGTCCTGGGGCTATGCCTACAAGATCACAATTTTCAGCTGCCCTTACAGCCAGGGTAGGTTTGCTATCAAGGCTGGCCAAAGAATGAACAATCTCATTCCATTTTTGGGAGATACAACCTCTAGTCTGATGGGCTATGAAAGTCATCAGAGATGATTTGTAAAGTCCTGAACCAATGTTGTCTAAATATTCAGTGTCTAATGACAATGGCCAAGAAAGATCCCACCACCTGCTCATGGTAGAAACCAGTATACCTTCCCATTTCCTCAATCTCCTTAGGCCCACCCCTTCCAACATCATATACTCTGTGCTCTAAGGGATGGCAACTGTGCCCATGGGACAGGGCATGTTCATGGTTGACTGGGTGTTTTGCCCTTGGCCTATTTATTTTTCTTGACTTTGCTTTGCATCTGGGGCAGCTATTGGGGCCAGAACAGAAAGGCCATGGAGATCTCTTAAAGCTAATGGTGGTGTCGGTGGGGAAAGAATGATAGTAAGGGAGCCCCAAGAGGAGAGGAATCTCAAGGAAGTGTGAGGGGGGCCTCGGGATCTCTCCATCAGGAAGATCTCCTCCCAGAGACAGGAGCAGAGGTCAACAGGAAAGAAAAGAACCTCCCATACAAGGGCAAATGGCGGCCTAAGTCAGGAGAACTGCACTGGCCCTTTCCAGAGTCCACCAATGCTCCTGCTCAGAGGCTAGGGTGTAGCTTGGAGGGCTAGGTGTGTGCATTCTCTAAGGACACCAGGCTCCAACCCAACCAGCCGCGTTGGCAAAGGGGTGCACCTTGCCACAGACTGGACACGCATGTCCCCTTTCCTTTGCACCCATTGTCTGTTCAGGGTTTATTTCAAGCCAACTAGTTCTGTAGCACATCCCACGCCAGACTTCTCTTGCTCGCACCCGTCCCTCAGTTCTCAGAACCTACAGCTGCCTTCACAGCTCCCCGTGCCTATGCTGGGGCTTCGTTCTCCAGGGATTCCGTAAGACTCAAGCTCTCTCCCCAGAGGGTTCCTAACATTTTCTTTAGTATCTGCTAAACAGGCTCAGCCTGACTTGGGTTCTCCCCAGGGTGCTCAGACAGTTAATTGACAGCAGCAAAAACTCCAAGTTAAGAATTGATGATTGACAGAAAGTCCTAAAAGCCTACAAGGTACAGATGACATTCCAGGAAAGTAGACTCTCGAGCCCTGAGAGAAAACCCCGTACCTGTGCTAGAGGCTTAGAGCAGGGATGTGGGACAAATGTGGGTAACAGCAAGGATGGGTACAGGGATGGGAGAGGCAGACATCGAGGGAAATGTGTGGCCACAGGCTCTCAGGAACGGCTCCACTGACATCCATGATGGGTGACCTTGGCCAGTCACTTTTGCCTTGCACTAGTAATTTGAAGTAGCCAGGTCACAAGATTTTCTCTAAGATCCATTTCCACTCTTACATGTAATGATAATGTTTCTAGAAGTCTGGGAAGGGGAGGGAACCAAACTCCAGGCAAGACTCTGTTTCTTGCAGACTAGCATTGCTTCAATTCGCTCCTATCTGTGGTGTGAACACGAACGGCTGGTCCACTCAGCTCCCACCCATGGCTTTGCATTAACAGTATTGTGGACGTATCACCAAGGCAATGAGTTTTTATTCACTGATCTGACAGCCTCCTGGGGGGCTTGTGAGCCATCTGAGGAAAATGAAACTCTAACAAAATCTGTATTTTATTAATTACCCATGGTGCTTTCTTGCCATCTTGCTGGGGACAAGACCAGTTGAAAGTAATGCTGTTTCTGTTTTAGAAGTTCAAGTTTTTAAGTAAGGACCTGTTTTTACATGTGTGATTTGTCTCTCTCTCATCACTTATACACAGTAATGCTGCTGCTGCTGCTGGTGATGCTGCTGTTGGCAACACATAAATTTTAAAAGGAGGGGCATGACTATAGAAACCGTAGTTATTTAAAAGATGAAAGCAGAAAATCTGATTTTAAAATGATTTAAATTTTGCCATTGCTTGGAGTCCGGGGAGATGGCTCCGTTGGTCAAATGTCTACCACGTAAGCATGGTGATGTGAGTTCGGATCCCCCGCACACATTAAAAGCTGGGTGCACAGCACACATCTGTAACTCAGAACTGGGTGGGGAAGGAGGATGAAGGAGCCTACCAGTCAGCCCAGCTGGAACGATGGGCTTCAGCTTCAGTAGGACACACTGTCTCAAAACAACGAGGTGGAGAACGAATGGAGGATGGCACACTGTCCTCTGTGCCCACATGTACACATGTGCACATGCCCATAGACTACACACACACACACACACACACACACACACACACACACAGAGAGAGAGAGAGAGAGAGAGAGAGAGAGAGAGAGAGAGAGAGAGAGATTTTCAACATCTACTAGTGATTTTTAATTTTTTTTTTTTTGCAAATTAGGAACAGGTTGAGTCACTGTTAAGATGTCCAGAGTCAGATCTGTTTGAGATGTTGGTCTCAAAAGGGCTTCTTCTGAATCCTCTGCCCCATGCACCTCCCCTACCCCCCACAAAACCCTTTCGTTTGAGTGGTGCATTTCAGAGATATTCAAAATGTACTCACAAACAAGCCCGTAGCAAGCATCACATTTGCTGATGAAACTGGGTAGAAGTTCATTAAATTGTATAGACTTGGGAGGTCTGGTTAATGTGGGTGTTCTTATTTGTTGGCACGTTTTTTTTTTTTTTATTTTTAAACAAAGTTTATAAAATTGAAGAGAAGAAGAAAACGCTTCCTGTTAGAACTTGGAAGATAACAATGTTTCCAGCTATCTCTTCTGTGAGAAAGTGTAGGCAGAGTTTCAGAGACCTCAGAAACACATGAACACAGAAGAAAGAAGGAGAGATTAAGAGGGAGATGACAGGATCAACCACACTGTGATTAGGAAAGTTCCCATGGAGAAGCAGATAAAATGTATGAGAATTTAGTTGTGCTCAAAACTCAACACATAAAAACCAATTTTACTACTTTATACCTATAATAAATACTTTTAAAATTAAAAAACTAAATCCATATGCCATACAACATAAATATCATCTATCTGGGAATAGATTGATTAAAAATACATGCAAGACCCAACAAGAAAACTCTGTGAACTGTGAACTAAAATTTACAGATATAGTCCTGATTTGTATGACTCAGTACTGTAAGGTTATTTCTCCCAACTTGATTCAATCTTTATCAAAATCCCAACAAGTTTTCTGGGGTAAAAATGGTTGAGCTTGTAAATTTATAAGAGAATTCAAAGCCAAAACACTTCAAAAGAAGGAGAAATGGAAAGTTATGTTGTAAAATTATAGAGCACACCATGAAGCTACTAAGTGATGGCAACGTATTATAGGCAGAGAAATAGACAAAGAAGCTTGCCAAGCACGTCCAATCCCTGTGACCCCTAACCTGTGAAACAAATGGCTCATCAGAGCAATGGAGAACGACTGACTCTTCAATAAATGGTGCTGAGGCAGCTGAGGATCTGCAGGAAGGAAACAATAGCAAACACAACCCTGGGCTCCTCTCTTACACTAGACACAACAGAAAATCAATCCCAGATGTACCGAGGTTCACCTAAACGGAACAGCAAATACAGAAGGAAATATGAGAAACTCTTTGTGACCTCAAGGTAGGCGCACTTAAACAAGATACAGAGTAAGAACTGTATAGAAAAGACGCACGCTTCAGACCTTAGGAATCGCTAACAGAATATACAAAGATACTGGGAGTCTGACAGCCAGCCACAGCTGCCAAACCGCATCCTCTGCCTCTATTGCTCTGTAACTGCTTCCAGCTCAGGATCAACTAGAGCAGTGGTTCTCAACCTTCCTTCCCGACGCTCCGAGATCCTTTAGTACACCTCATGCTGTGGTGACCCCCAACCATAACACTGCTTCATTGCTACTTCATAACTGCAATTTTGCTATTGTGATGAATCATAATGTAAATATTTTTGGAGATAGAGGTTTGTCAAAGGGTCACAACACACAGGTTGAGAATCACTCAACTAGGGAAAACCAAATATACCCTAGTAAACTGTCAAAGGTGCCCTACTTCTTGGGTGCATCTCCAGCTTCCTCCAGCCAGCATCCCCTGATCATGGTGGACCTGAAGCCTCTGCTTCTCTACGGTTAAGCGTTCCCACTCCCTTGTCATCCTTTGAGACTATGGAATGCAAATTATGACGCCTTCCAGCAAACTCTGAGTAAACAGCTTATGGTTTCCATTTGGGTGCTAATCACCAATTTCCACAAAATGAACTCTGCCTCTTTCCATGAAGAGAGCAGAACGATGGGCTTTGGGGAGTGATAAGACAGTTGTCATGTATGTCCACTCATCAAACAGCCAGCCAGTAGACAGCACACACAGGAACCTGAGTTATCCATGGGGAAAGGTAAAACTACAGAAAAATGGACAGACTCAGCCCGGCACAAAAAGAGAGCCTGGTGGTCAATAAGCAGAGAAGCTTTCATGGGTCTCACTACAGAGCATAGATGTGCAATCCCGGCGGGCACTACTAGTCTCCCCAGAGGTTCGCAGCAGGACTCTGGGGTCCCAGGCAGTGCAGCCTTTGTTCTGCCTATAGCCCCTCTGTTGTTAGGGTGGCTCCAGGGCAATTGCCTTCTGCTCTAGTCTCAGGCCTCAGGTGAGGAAGGGGCAGGAGGTTGTGCTTAGGGCCCTTTACTACTTAAAAAATCCTGCCTTCCTAAACCTTGGAGGAGGGGGCAGAGAGAGGGTGGGGCAGGACCTGTTCACACTCTCAGCATCAGGAGAAACATTGCCTATTTGGCCTAACCCAGGCCAAGTACATCATCCAGCTAAGACCTACGGGCATCTTCAGGATCGATGACATTGATCGATCTTCATCTGTCCTTGACAGAAAAAGCAAAGGCCACAGATAGCTGTAACCATGACTTAATGTTGATACACCCATTCTAGTCTATCTTTTGAGGTTAGACCCAGGACCTTGTACTGATAAACATGCACCCTCCGTATCTCCACCTCTCCAGCCACCACCACCCATTTTAAAGAAGAGGAAAAATGAGGTCCAGGTAGATAGAACTTTTCCAGGCCACACAGCACAAAGTAGTAGAAATCTTGGTGACTTCGCACTCGCAGCTTTTCCTGCACCAGAGTCTGAAACCCACCTATGCTTATCTCTCCCGAGACCTGCCCTCCCCATCAGCCTCCAGAGCCCCTAACTCTCAGCTGTTCTACAGACAGCCCCCGCCTCCCATCCTGTGATTTCACTTTACATTTGGAGCTTCGTCTCGGCAGAAGGGGACATTCAGTGACTCATCGAATGTCACACTTACCTTGTCCCAGCAGCAGCAGCAGTCCCACCAGGGAAACACCTGGCCACAGCTCCATCCCTCAGTGTTGCAGGCGTCTGGGGCCTCTGAGTAACCGGCTTCCTTCCACAGATGGACAACTTACCACTCTCCCTCCTGCTTTTATGCCCCTCTGGGATCTGATAGCACACCTGTCGTAAATTTTACTGTGTTCACCTTTGAAAGGGGGCAGTGGCTGGCTGTAAATGATAAATATTAACATTTAGGCAGACGATTGACAACAAAGTAGCAAGCTCTGATCGCAAACACCCAACGATCATGACCACATGGTGGCCTCTCTGCTACCTTCCATGATATCAGGGGTCCAAAGTTGGCTGGTGGCAGAGACAAAGATACAGAGAAGATAGACCTTGCCATCCCATGTGTTGAGAAGGGATTCCACTATGTAGCACAACCCTGGAATCATGGGTACACCCCAAGATGATCCTCATCTGCCTTCACTTCCTGGCTTACAGAAAATAAAGGACACAGAAAACCAAAGTGCTTCGTGACGATGGTAGACCTATCAAACCAACTCCAAACAGAAGCTTTCTTAGTCTGAACTATATCCCCACCCAGGCTCAGGAGCCATCAGGTTCTCTAGTTTGGACCTCTAGGGGAGGTTTCTTTCTGTTGTCCCCACGCTGCCTCCAAACGCACCGACGGCCGGAAGCGGCAGGCACAGCACACACGCATTGTCTGGATGTTGAACTGTGAGATGCAAAAGGCTGCGAGGTGAGCCAGTGTGGAATTCACTCTGACTCCATCAGCAGTTTCCACTGGGCACATGAAGCGGGGGCTGCTGGGCCAAGACTAAGCTGGGAAGACCAAGCTAGACTGAGCTAGAGGTTAAAGCCTGAGTAACAAAAGCTGTTGAGAGCGACACATTCATCCTTCCCCTGCAAGGAACGATTGCCCTGTGATGCAGTCTCTGAGTGCTGAGTCCACTAGGAACCCTGGCCTGGCTCCCATGACCCAACTCAGATCCTGCTCTCCATTCTGACTTAGATTTTTTTCCATATATAGCTTTACTGTGTTGAGTCTAAAGTAAGCTATGTGGCTCTTCATCTATCAAGTCCTGATCTAGTATGTTGCTGTCCCTTCTGTGCTGCTCAGAAGTGTAACATGGGGGACCATGGATCTCAGGTTTAGTAGCAGCCTTCAGACTTTGTATGGGTGAGCAGCCATGTGGTAGAGCATAGACACCACTGACACCTACTGACGCACTAACTCTGTTGGCTATGCCCTGTTGACCATGGCTATTCCTAGGACCTTTGTTCAAAAGGATGACAGGCTCAGAAAGGAAGAAGAAACTGAGCACAGTGCCAAGGTCTGTGGAGGCTGTGTGGCACAGATGCTCTCGAGCTCACTGGCACTACACTGCCCACAAATGCAAACTCAGACTCACAGGTGCTGCCCAACTAAGGATGCCAACACCACCCACTCTGTGCAGCCAAGAGCCTGGAAGAACATCACCAAACTTCCTTGAATGCACAAAGGGTCCATAAGACTCCGCTCATGCTTAGGCCAGGAGAAGTAGTGATTGGGCAGGAAGTGTGATTGGGCAAGGGCAGACACATCTGTCCCCGCCTCTGGTCCCTCGGCTGTACTGCTGGCCAGAACCTATGCTATAGCCTCTTTTACATCCAGAAAATTGAGATATGACAACCATTTTGATCACTGAGACATAGGCATAGGACAGTCTGAATTGTCTTTTAGATCAGGGAAATATTGATGTCCCAACAAAAATAAGGTGGGGGAAGCAACATTTCTTCCTTCCTTTTGGGGTGTGGGGTGGGGTCCTGGAGCAAGACATGGCTTCACACTGTATTCCAGGTTACTTAGAACCTGCAATGTAGCTCAGAATGTCATCAAACTCATAACAATGAGCCACAGCCTTCAGGGTATAGGATTACAGGTATGAGCCACCACCCCTGGCTTGGTAGCATTGTGTAGGCATTCTTGCCAACACTGTGGAGACATCTGTCAGTTTGAATGACACTTCCTATCTATTAGTTCTCTTACAGCTGAGAAAACAAGGGGGAAAGCAGTCCTCCCTAGACAGAGTCAAGCAATTGCCAACCTCATCACTTCCCCAGAAACTTTTGTTCTCTGTTGTTTTGTTGTTGTTGTTTTGCTATGAAATATGTCAAGAGGGCAAGTCCTAAAAGAGAGAATGTGCATCATCACCTGCTTTAGCAAAAGTCTTTGGATGTGCCCTCTGAGAAGGAAACAGGCCTGTGAATGCATGTCTTCAGAGTTAGACTGTATTCCTGTATTCTGGCTCAGAAGACTTCTTGTAGACAAAGCAAAGTAGTTGCTATTTCCCAAGGATCCACTAGGAGGTGCTAGACCAAATCTCATTCTCAAGGTCCACACAGACAAAAGCAGCACAGGACTTAGAAGTGTAGTTTTCAAACTGACAGATATAAGTGATTATATTCTTGTGAATTTAGTGTGATGAATGAATATGCCACTTAAAAAAAACAGACCATAGAACACTCAAGGGTGACGAATATAACAGTGGTAAGAAAGGTGCCTGGGAAATTTGTTTCGGTTACATGTTGTGAAGTGTGTGGTTCCTAACGTGGGTCACAGTTGATATTTGAAAACCACTATAGTAGAAAATGGAGAGATCTGTTTTGTCTTCTGGCTGGTGATGCAGCCAGCCACAATTCATCTATGTTCCAGAGCATCTAGAAGCAACATTTGTGGTTGGTTCTGGGCCTTGGGAAGGAGAGCAAGTGAGGTCAAGTTTTTTGAAGACTGTGAGCAGAGCTTGAGGTAGATTGTCCTATTTTTTCAATAAGAAAAACCAGGCTCACTTGAGTGAACTGGGACCACATGATAGGAAGTGTGTATCACTAGCCCATCATCTCGCATGTGGATCTATTTGTGACTGTTTCCCCGTACAAGACTCAGGCACACGCTAACAAAACAGTATCCAATGCTCGGAAATGGGCTTATTCAGCTATCCATGAGCAGAGACCACTCGTGAAGCAAGATACTAAAGACATAGACTTCACTAGGGAACAAAGAAGAGATCAACAATGTAGACCAGGAGAAAATCCACGATTTTTAAGTATCTTATTCTTATTAGTAAGTAGAGAGAAATCGATGTGGCAGATTCCAGAAGAATACACAGAGGGACACCTAATCTGCATTGGTCTCTGCTAGCTGCCCAGAAGCTATCCCAGGGCTACTGTGGCAGGATTCACTGTGTTGGATGAGTGAATTAATGAGCAAAAGTTGGAATGAAGCAGAGACCAAGACTACTATAGCAAGATAAGCTCATAGAACCGACCAGAGAAGATGAAAGGAATACAAATCATGACTGAGAACAGCCAGCTGAGGACAAAAAGAATGTTTCCCTTGTGCCATGAAGCACAAAGGAACAAGGGTGGTGGATCATGGCCTCTCTCCAAGGCTCTGTCGGTATTCATCTGCATGGTGGTTCTCAATCCTGGCTACCTTTTAGAGTCTCAAGGTACTACCAGGCAGCCAGCACTGAGGAGACAAAGACTTGCACCAGACAAGTGAAAAAATCCCTCTGGCAAGAGGACAGACTATTAATGCTGTCAAAAGAGGCTGACCCTGTGACCTCTCTAGAGAGGAATCCACTGAAATATACCGTCTGGCAAGATTCTGGAGAAAGAGCTGAATTCTGGTGCCTAGAAAAGCCCAGTGTCTGAGACCAGGAAGCGTAAGCTAGACATCCAGGTCAGCTATGATGCCTGCTGTCACTTGAAGTTTCTCTCTCTTCCTTCTATACTGTGAGATCCATTGACGGCATAAATTTCATTCTGCAGCGGGCACACAGACACATCCGTGGTGTTTGAAGGAGGGCTGATCTGGCTTGTCTACTTCATGTGTGCAGGATACCCTCTTTCTACACCAGGCATTTGTGCAGAAGGCACTATGGGTGGCTGGCTGACCACCGTTACAGGTGGGGAGCAATGAGCCTCTACAGTACGAGCCCTGGTACCCTGCCAGTCACTCAGACACTCTAATGAGGAATCTTTTATTTTTCTCTCAACGCCTTACCCACTTCAGATGCAGAGGGCTCTCCAGACCCTAATGTTCTAGAGGAACATGACAGGAACATTTGTTAGAGCCGTGCCTTCCCAGCACACAGAGAATGGTGTCTGTATGGCCAGGAGCCTGAGATGATCAGAGCATTTTAAACAGCCTAACTCAGTACCTTTCTGTAAGTCCAGAGAGAACACTCTCGTTGCCTACCTGTGGCTCATGAATGCATCCAGGTTCAGATTCAAACAGCATCCATTGAAACCTACTAAGCAGGAGTTGAGCACCTGCTAAAGGACAGGCCTCTTGTGATTCAAGAGTATAAATGTTTTATTTCATACTAGTGGGATTCTTCAGAGGCGGGAGTTAAAAAATCCAGCCGAAGGTCACCCAATTCATGAGTGTAGAAGGAGGTGCTGATCCACCTCTCCCATTCATTTCTCCCGAGCATTACTGGGAAATATACCTATAATAATATCTACTCATCCTTCGAGGGGAGAAGTGAAAGAGGACTCTTGATCCTGAGCGGTGGGAGGCCGGCCTTCAGCTCTTAAACCAAATATGGCAGTAGATTTACCAGTGTGACTGTTTTTTCCTGGATGCTGAATCTTAAAACTAGGGTGCTGGTGAACCTGGAGGTAAAGCACCCCTTTTCCTGACACCAGAGGACTCCTCTCTCTGGCTCTACTTCTGAAGAACCAGAGGACTTAACAGCAGTTTACAATCTAACACAGGAAGGTTGATGCCAGCTTAATCCTTTCTTCTCCCCTTCCCAAGGACAAATAGGACACCTTAAGAATGGTTTGGGAAACACTTAGTCCTTGGCAGTCACCTGGACCAAGCTTTCTCCTCCCCTACTGTACACAGAAGAAAACTGAGGCAAAGAAAGAGACTTTTGTGAAGCCCATCCATGAGTAAGACCAACACTGGGAGAAGGACTCTCTGGTCCAAGTTCAATGTTCCTTCCCACTCATTGCTCAGGGCTGAATCACTGTGACCATGACAGCGATGGTGTGTTTAGTCTAGTTTTATCAATAAGAAATTTAAAACTCACATAGGACTGACTCAAGGTTGCTTAGCTACTAGGGGTAGAGCCCAGAACTCTTGTCTGCCAACCATGGCCAGGAGTGGCCAAGTTCAAGCTATGGATATGCAATACAAAACCTGTGCTAAATGGTTTCAACATGAAGCCTAACTCCCATAGTCACTCCATCTCTACCCTGGCATGGCATCCCTGAGAAAATGCTGGTATGGGAAGCTCTTCCCTAGATCTCCCAGAGCTGAGATGCCTACATGTGGTAACCATGGCTTCACAGAGCAAGTCTAGGGAGCCAGATGGCATCAAATTTGATGCCCTGCCCATGAAGCTCATCTTTCCCTCACAGGATCTTCGATGTGTCCTTCGAGTCCAAAGAGAATAAACAAATATCCCAGTGTTTGCCTGGGAATCTCAGTGCTTGCTGCTACACTGAGAAGGTCCTGGATTCTACACCCCAGGCATCCTACACAGACCCCATCCACACCTCCCTACCCTGCATTCACAGTAGAGCAGCTGCCCAGAAAGTGTCCCTAGGTTTTGGAACAGAGAGAAGGACAGGAATGAAGATTACAAGTTCATGCACATAAGATGTATCTCTCACCTGGATTCTGGTAACAGTTCCTGCAGACTGACCCGGAGGCAGCTTACCAGCCTGGGCAGCCCTCTATTGACATAGCACAGCGGATACAGAGTGGAGCCTCTGGGCCTTTGGTTGTGGGGCAGGGGATTGCTGTCCTTTATGTCACCAGCTTGGTCAAGGGCTGGACTGCCAACACCCAGGACACCAAGGCAGCTTGTGGGTGTTAACGGCATTGGCAATAATGTACTGACTTGTTTACTGTGCCTGCACCATTTCAGGCTGTTTACATTTGATGGCACCACCTGGGCAGAGGGGTGTGAGAGAGTAGGCGAGAGAGGGGGAAGTGCTGACTGAGAAGGGCTGTCCCCTGGGGCCCTGATCCTGACCAGTCACCAAGTTTGTGCTGGGCTCCAGCCATCTGGACAACCAAGGTGGGGAGTGGGTGGCTCACTGAGTAGCTGTCCCTTCAGGTTTTATTTCCTGAGGACTGCACAAACTCCAGGAGCTTCTGACTGACATCAGCCCATCACTTCACTTTAGAGGGGCAGGAAGGGCTTGGTTTTTACAGAAAACTAAATTCCCAAGTTCTACATCCTTTCTCTCCTAAGCTTATTTTCAGACTATGGCCTTTCTGAAAACAGACTCTGTGTGTGTGTGTGTGTGTGTGTGTGTGTGTGTGTGTGTGTGTGTCTGTTGTGTGTGCATGTGTGTTTGTGTGTTGTATACATGTTGTGTGTGTGTACATGTGTGCATGTATGTATGTGCATGTGTGTATCTGTGTATCTGTGTGTGAGTATGTCTGTGTCTGCATGTGTGTCTATGTGTATATGTGAGTGTTTGTGTGTGTTGTGTATATGTTGCATGTATGTATATGTTTGTCTGTGTTTGTGTGTATGTGTTCATATATGTGTCTGTGTGTATATGTGTGTTATATATGTATGTGGCTGTATGTGTATATGTGTGTTCATGTATGTATATGTATGTGCGTATATGTGCATGTATGTCTGTGTGTGTATATGTGTATACATGAGTGTGTGTATGTTGTATATGTGTTATGTGTGTGTTCTGTGTGTATATATGTGTGTGTGTGTTGTGTATCTCTTTGTGTGTGTTGTATATGTCTCTGTGTATTGTGTATGTATGTGTGTGTATGTGTTGTATGTGTCTGCATGTTATATATATGTGTGTGTGTTGTGTTGTAGGTGGTGTTGTGTATGGGTATATATGGTGTGTGTGTGTTCATGTGCACATGTGTGAGAACAACCTTAGGTGTTGTTCATCTGGCAATATGTATTTTTATCTTTAGAGTCTCATTGGCCTGGAAGTTGCTAAGGAGGCTAGAATAGCTGGCCAGTGAACCCCAAGGATCCTCCTGTCTCTACTATCCCAGCACTGGGCTACAAGCTTGGACCACCACGCCAGCCTTTCAGACTTCTGGAAATATGTAGGAGTATTTAGAAACCTTCCTGGGAATGGATGACAAAAGCAAATTTTATTTTATTTGTATTTGTTTTGAGATAGAGTCTTGCTGTGTGTCTCAGACTAGCCTTGAACATGAGAACTTCCTGCCTCAGGCTTCTGGATCCTGAGATTAAAACTGTGTGCCACCGTACTCAGCTTTAAAGGCCTGTTTTGTTTTGTTTTGTTTTGTCTCAGTGTTTCTGCTCCAAAGACTGGTTACTTTAACTTAAGACACAGAACTTCTGTGTTTTTTGTCCCTTTGAGTTTGAAACTTGATTGACATTTGGGAGCCTCTTACGGGCATGTGGGAACAAGAACAGACAACTATATGCTTCTCCAGGGTGGCTAGAATTTCAGTATGCTCCTTGTGAGAATCATGCAAGCTCTATTTCCTGTTCCCTTTCTTCTTAGCTTCCGAGGCAGAGCCACAACGCGCCAACATCTCTCAATTCTCTCTGGCCAGGGATACCTGTGTCTCCCAAATCCTTATGAGGCTGCAAACTCTTGCAGTTGATCATCTGAATCCCATAAGAATTCCTGTAGGCTGAACATCCCAAATCATTGTCAGGTGGCATTTCTAAAACGCCTTTCACTCACCTATCCCTGTCCTTCAACGTGGCTTCTGTTCCCACCACGCCATCAAAAGCTCTTGAAGGTCAGTAGTTTGTTGAATCCAATATACAGCAAAGGATCCTCATACCTTCTTGCACTGGGTGTCTCAGTAAAGTGTGAGCGCTGGCCTCTACTGCTTTCTTGAGATACAAGCGCTGTCTGGGGTTCCTGGTTTCTTCTGGCCACTCCTCCTCTGGCCTGGACCCTCCTCTGCTGGTTCTCAAGGCAACAGTAGCAGCCCTTGGCTTTATTTGAAGCTGGTGTGTCAATCATTCTTACATTCCCACTTCCAGACAGACCTTTCTTCTGAGCTTCAAGCCCCATAAACTCATTCGCTGACTCAGTACCCTCCCTTTGATGTCTGTGGATTCTTCAGGCTCCGGGAGTGTAGAACTGGCCACATCACTCTTCTGCCCTCATTTTCAGCCCTACAGGAAACAGCAGTGGCCACTGCACAAAGACCCCCAACAATATCTGTGGGATCTCCTCCTCAGTCCAGCAGATCACCAGTGGCTGAGCCCCATCAATTCTGTATTCCAACCCATGTTCTCCAGTTCCTGGACCAAGCTGGGCCCAGCCTACTGTCACTGCCCCCCTGGCTAAATGCCTCCAGCTATATTTCTTCTTATGTTTTCCTTTCCTTTCTTTCTTTAACTATACTAGTCTGAACAATCTTGTCACAGGGCAAGCCTAACAACGAATCCTGTATAAAACCCCTTGGACATGTTCCCATTGTGCTTTACCCAGAGACCGGTCATCTCAGCAAGGTCCATAAGGCCCTGTGTGCCTTCTCTCCATTCTCAAATCCCATACTCCCTCCTTGTTCACACACACACACACACACACACACACACACACTTGCATATACACCCATACACACACATATACAAACACACCACTGGGTTCCTGTATGTCCTTCAATACGTGTCCGCAGATTATCCTGTCTGACTAACCTTAAATTCCAAGAGGATGCTGTTGCTGGGTCCCCCACTACACAGCATAAGGCCTGATGTCAGTTTCTACTGACTGGCTGTATAAATCTATTTCCACTCAAGTCATTCCTCAGAAGCTGTAGTAAGCAGAATCAAATTTTACTTCTCAGTAGCTTAACTAGCCCCCACCCTCTCTGGCAGGTTGCTTAGGGCTCTGTCACTTTAGCTACTTCACCATGATGGGGAACAAACAGTTGGCCAGTTGGAGCTTTTCTCCTTTGCTGAAAAAGGCAGACCCTGTATCTCATTCATCAGTGTGATTCCCACACAGCTCCTAATACAAGAATGGCCCAGCTGGAAGCGGGGTCATCAGAGTTGGTCTCTTGAGACTAAGAAAAATACATTGCCTTATGAGGGAAGAGATGTTTCTGCTGCTGCTGGACCCAAATATGTCCCTCTGTCCTCCAGAGAAATCTCTTAAAACATTCCCCTAAAAACCAAGAAAACCTACCATTTCCGCTGTCCTGTAAAATGAGAATAATGAACCTGGCAAGGATTGTCACGTGCTCTACCAGGTTAGTGTCAAAATTCCCACCCTAGCAAAATACTTGCCATAGAAACCACGCCCTCTTCTCAGACACCACTGAACCCTTGTGGGTTCAGACGCGCCTGCAGATGGTTCCCTCCTGGCTGTAAGTTGGTAAATACACTTTACTAATCTGCTAACTTGGCCTTGTACTTAGATTCTTTCTGTAACCCTGAAGCTGTAACTTGCATCTTGCTCCACAGGCCTATCACCAAGCTCCTGGCTCTTGGAGGGTTGCAGGTCCCACTTCAGAGCCTCAACCGGCTCCCTCTGCTTTGAATCCTTTGGCTGCTGTATTGACTTGTCAGGTCCAGGTGTTTGTGTTTGGGTAACCTTCCCCTGGGTCTGTGTTCTTGATGACTTGTCTTCTGCAGCCCTTCCTTTCGTCCACCTTGTGTCCTTAAGTGTCATTGTGTCACATCGAGGATCACAGAGCGGAAGGCAGGAGTGATTCCTAGCAGCTGGCCTCTGAGATTGGAGAGCTGGCAGCTTCCCTTAGACTGGCCTCCCACCCACCCAAGACAAAATAAACCAGAGAAAAACTGTCCTTTCTGCCTGCTCACTAGACCTGAAAATTTGATTCTTTCAAAGATGTTGTTTGGCTTCAGACTCACTGTATAGCTAAGGCTGCCTCTTAAACTCCTTAAGCCCCTAAACTTAAACTCTTACACTTCTGATTTTCCTGCTTCCACCTCCTGAGTTCTAGGATTCTCAGCATGCTCTGCTGCCCTGGTTGATGCAGTGCCTGTTCCTTGAGCTCTCCACCTACTGAGCCATATACCCAGCTTGCTGTGCTTTGGTGGCTCGGTGGAGCATGGCTATCGGGAGAGAAGGATGGATGTTGTGGCCCACCATTTAAGACATGAAAGAGGTTTGCCATGGTGAAGGGGGGAGGCATGTTCATGAAGGAGATAGAGGGACCGGCTTGGATATCGTCTTGTGCCTTGAGAAGGGATCTGAGGACCTGGCTGAGGGGGTTGAAGAGAATGCAGAGGGGAAACCAGAATGTGGACTCAGACACTACAGTAAGCTCTTCCCTTGAGAGATTGCAGTAACAGATCAGAACAGAAATTGAAGATTTAAGAGAGGGCTCTGGGAAGCCAGCGGTGGTGGCTCATACCTGTAACTCAGCATTGGGAAGCCTGAAGCAGGAGGATTATAAGTTCAAGATCAGCCTGTCTCAAGAGAGGAAGACAGCATGAGAGAGCACGCAGATGTGTTCTGGACTAGAACTATCCAGGAGTCCTGGGAGGCCAGTTAGGCTGTGGCTTCTGTCTCAGGACAGACTAGAAAAGAGAAACTACCAACACCCGCTACCTGAAGAGCAATTGTGTCATTACCTGGCTGCAAAGCCAAGATCTACAAAACAGGCAGAAGAGAAACTGACCACAAACGTAAAGGCTTAGCTTCAAGAGATGGCTCAGTGGATAAAAAGCTCACCATATAAGTGTGAGGACAAGAGTTTAGGTCCCCAGAACCCACTTCAAGGCAGACATGATAGCATATGTCAGTAACGACAGGACTCCTGAACTCAGATAGGAAGTAGAGGCAAGAGTCCTTTGACCATATCTGAACTTGTACTCACAAATGTATACATGCATGCATGAGTATGCTCACACACAGACAAAAGGATCTAAAGCTTGCAAAGTGGACTCTTAACAAAGGGGATCACTGCAGCTCAAACGAGGCTCCTCAGAATCTCAGCTCAGCTCTCTATCCACAGGTGACCGTTCTCACATGAACATCCCGTTTGCTCACACTCATTCCCGAGAACATCATGGTAGGGGCTGTTTTAGCTTCTCCCAACTCACACTCCCGGCCTCCTATCTCTGTTTTGGTGTCACTTTCCCAAGGTATAGGGCCCATGTGGGCGGAAAGAAATCCCGACTCATCCAGCATCCTGTGCGTGTTGGGATTTCAGTAAGCCAACCTCTACTTTAGGCGTCATCAGGGAGGGGGAAAAAATGTGAGGTGTGGTCCCCGCCCCCAAAGACTTTATCATCACCTCTTCCAGAGATTAGATGGAATCACCAGCAGCATTAAGTCAAGAAGCATTAAGAAAGAGGATAGAGAGAAGTGCATTAAGCTGCTGAGAGCAGAGAGGGGCCGCCCTAACGGAAGCCGCTTGGAGCGAGTCAACTTCAAGCCCCATCATGAAGAAACGACAAGTCTGACTCTACAGTGAACAAAAGCAGAGCAGCCAGCTGTATGCACACAGATGTGGTCTGGGCCTGCCTGATCTGACTAGGTGGGGCAGAACTCGTTCAAAGAAGCGCAGTGGTAGAGCACGCTGCCTTCATTTAGGGCCACAGACCCAGGGCCAGAACACGGCCAGAGCCCTGTAAGTCAATGCCAGAGAGAATATATATTCCTTGAAAAGTTAGTCCCAGACGTGTCACTTGAGTCCAGTCAAAGACGCTTAGACACATGGGCTCACCACATATCACGTGCAAAGTTGAAAATAATAGTGCTCAAATTGTTCCATCTCCATCCCCCGAACCGCAGCAATAAAAGCTCATTTCTCACCTTGAGATGTACATCTGTCTTCCTCTTCTCACCTGCTTCCCTCCTAGGTGGTGGTTACAAATTTCTTTCTGAGGTCCTGACTACTGCACAGGCTTCTCAGGAGCGCATCTATCTCCCAGGATACCCACGTGACAGAGGCAGGCTCCTCCCTTTGTCTCCTGGCCCCGCCCACATCTCTACATGCCTCATTTCCTTCATCTTCAGAGTTTTTTCCTCGGTTGGCCTTTCCTCTCTTCATCCTGGGTGTTTCCTTAGTGCCAAAAGGTGAATCTTTTCCTACTTGGCGTGCTATTATTCCTGTGGCCTTGTAGAAGTACCACAAGACCGTCTATAGTCCCCCGACCACCCCACCCCCAAAGTCTTCCACAAAGACTAAGACTTGCTCTCTGGCCCAGTTCGTTAAAAACCCCCCTCCCTTGACCTAGATAAGCAGTCCTGGTACCTCTCTCTGTCATCTTCCCAGTCATATCCTGGACAGAATAACTCCACCTACATCTGACCAGTTCTTTCCCAATCTCTAGGTTTTCCGCAAGCTCCACCCGTCTTAGATGGCAAAGAAGTAAAGCCTCAGCCAGAAAGAACTCTGACCCTGATCCCCTGCTTTGCTTCTTTCAGGGAGTGCCCTGATCAAGCTACTGCATAAGCTCCGTGAAAGAGTGAGCCCACCCTTCCCTTAAGGAGGGGAGCGTGTGCTGCGTACAGGATGCTTATCCTGACAAGAGACGCCTGTATTCTGCAGGAACACTTACTCTTGGAATTTGTTTCCAGGTCCTGCCCATCAGCTATGAGCTCACCTCCTTTGAAAAGCTAGATCCAGAGTACTGGTTCTCAATCTGTGGGTCAAGACCCCCTTGGGGGGTCAAATGACCCTTTCACCAGGGTCGTCTAAGAGTTTCAAAATAGCAAATACCTCTAACACAGAACCCTTCGTACCTCATTTGTACACAAAAGTGCATGTTAAGGGAAATGAGGAGCCACCTGTGCTGAGAGCATACACCTTGCTATGACTGGAGGTGCCCCAGGCCCAGAACACTCCTGCCCGAAGCTCTGAGACCTTGAACTGTCTTGTACTACACTCTACCATGTTGGCATTCTCCTTGGTTCCTCCTGTTCCTCAGCATAATGGCCATGGACAGGGAAAGGCTTAGACAAGCAGAAGTGAACACAGCTGCACCTTGTGAAATGACAAATCCAACCTCACCAGCCTGGACACTCCACTATACAAATTAAATGGTGTCCAAATATGTGGGGCAGATTCTGAGGCACCAACGGTGGTAAGAGGCCAGAGGTAAGATTACCATGGTTTTAAATTTTATTTCTCTAAAACAAGATCAAAACCTGCCTGAAAGAACAATTTCTTCTTCCTTCCTTCCTTCCTTCCTTCCTTCCTTCCTTCCTTCCTTCCTTTCTTTTTCAAATCAAGAAAAACAAAGCAGGGTTGGGCAAGTGGCTGTCTTTGTAAAGTGCTCACTGTGTAAGCGGAAGGACCAGGCTCTTACCTGCTAGAACCTGTGTTTTTAAAACAAAGCCAGGAATGGTGGCGTGTGCTGATTATACCAGTGTTGGAGAAGCAGAGACAGGAGGATTCCTGGGGCTCACTGGGCAAGCTCTGGTCTCAAAAACTAAGATGGAAGAACTAGAGAGATGGCTCAATCCTTCAGAGCACTCGCTGCTCTTAAAGGGAACCCTGGTTCAGCTCCCAGAACCCACAACCACCCAGTAACACCAGATCCAGGGGCTTTGACACCCTCTTCTGGCCTCTGAGGGTACTGCACACATGCAATACACATAGCAAATGCAGGGAAAACACTCAAGAGTATAACACACAATAAATAAATCTTTTTTAAAAAGAATGCTGGCCCTTGATTGGTCCTTTTGGCTGGGGCAGACACCTAGCTGGTCCGCTCCCTTGAAGACACCATATCCTGAGATATCTAGAGGAGCCACTGCACTCAGAGCAGCGAGTAAGAAACCTCTCCCACTACACTATGCCCCAGAGCTACAACTGGGAGCCAGGGGGCTGAGGACCCATCAGCCACCCTAACCCTGCCCCTCTGGAACACCACTCCCCTTCCAGCCCTCACTTGATCCTTTTGGCTGGGGCAGACACCGAGCTGGTCTGCTCCTGTGAAGACACCATATCCTGAGTCATCCTGGAGGAGCCACTCCACTTAGAGCAGCAGAATTTCAGGATCCCAGAGGTGGCCTGAGTCCCAGGAGTTCTTCCACCCAGGAGCTCAGGATTACAGGGACATCTGAACTCTGAGGAGTTCTGACAAAAGCAAGACAACTGGAAAGACAGATTCCAGTCAGAGACAGTGAGTGCAAGTAGCAATAGAGTTAACCAGATGGTGAAAGGCAAGTGCAAGAACATAGGCAACAGAAACCAACGTTACTTGGCATCATCAGAACCCAGTTCTCCCATGATAACAAGCCCTGAACACCCCTATCACACCGGAAAAGCAGGATTCAGAATTAAAATCACTTCTCATGATAATGATAGAGGACTTTAAGAAAGGCATGAATAACTCCCTTAAAAGAAGTACAGGAGAACACAGGAAAACAGGTAGAAGCCCTTAAAGGGGAAACACAAAAATTCCTTAAAGAATTGCAAGAAAACACAACCAAACAGGTAAGGACTTAAACAAAAGCATCCAGGATCTAAATACAGAAGTAGAAACAGTAAAGAAATTTCAAAGGGAGACTACCCTGGAGTTAAAAAACCTAGGAAAGAGGTCAGGAGTCGTAGATGCAAGCATCACCAACAGAATACAAGAAATAGAACAGAGAATCTCATGTGCAGAAGATACCATGGAAAACACTGACACAACTGTCAAAGAAAATGCAAAATGCAAAAAGCTCCTAACTCAAAACATCCAGGAAATCCAGGACACAATGAGAAGACCAAACCTAAGGAAAATAGATATAGATGAGAGTGAAGATTCCCAACTTAAAGGGCCAGTAAGTATCTTCAACAAAATTACAGAGGAAAACTTCCCTAACCTAAAGAAAGAGATGTTCATGAACATACAAGAAGCCTACAGAACTCCAAATAGACTAGACCAGAAAAGAAATACCTCCCGTCACATAATAATCAAAACATCAAATGCACAAAACTACAACAACAAAAATACTAAAAGTAGTAAGGGAAAAAGGTAAAATAACATATAAAGGCAGACCTATAAGAATGATACCAGCCTGGCAGTGGTGGCGCACGCCTTTAATCCCAGCTCTTGGGAGGCAGAGACAGGCAGATTTCTGAGTTCAAGGCCAGCCTGGTCTATAGAGTGAGTTCCAGGACAGCCAGGGCTACACAGAGAAACCCTGTCTCGAAAAACAAAAACAAAACAACAACAAAAAAAAGAATAACACCAGACTTCTCACCAGAGACTATAAAAGCCAGAAGATCCTGGACAGATATCATACAGATACTAAAAGAACACAAATGCCAGCCCAGACTACTATGCCCAGCAAAACTTTCAATCACTATAGATGGAGAAACCAAGATATTCCATGACAAAACCAAATTTATACAGTATCTTCCCACAAATCAGCACTTCAAAGGATAATTGATGGAAAACTCCAAAAAAAGGAGGGAAATTACAACCTAGAAAAAGCAAGGAAGTAATCTTCCAACAGCCCCAAAAGAAGATAGCTACACAAACATAATTCCACCTCTAATAACAAAAATAACAGGAAACAACAATCATTTTTCCTTAATATCTCTTACCATCAATGGACTCAATTCTCCAATAAAAAGACGTAGACTATCAGACTGGATACATAAACAGGGCCCAGAATTTTGCTGCATACAGGAAACGCACCTCAGTGACAAAGACAGACACTACCTCAGAGTAAAAGTATGGAAAACATTTTTCCAAGCAAATGGTCCTAAGAAACAAACTGGAGTAGCCATTCTAATATCAAATAAAATCGACTTTCAACCAAAAGTAATCAAAAAAGAAAAGGAAGAACACTTCATACTCATCAAAGGAAAAATCTACCAAGATGAACCCTCAATTCTGAACAGCTATGCTCCAAATGCAAGGGCACCCACATACATAAAAGAAACTTTACTAAAGCTCAAAGTACACATTACACCTCACACAGTAATAGTGGGGGATTTAAACATCCGACTCTCAGCAATGGACAGATCATGGAAACAGAAACTAAACAGAGACACAAAGAAATTAACAGAAGTTATGAACCAAATGGATTCAACAGATATCTATAGAACATTTCATCCTAAAACAAAAGAATATACCTTTTTCTCAGTACCTCATGGTACCTTCTCCAAAATAGACCATATAATTGTTCACAAAACAGTACTCAACAGATACAAAAAGATTGAAATAATCCTTTGCATCCTATCAGATCACCACGGACTAAGGCTGGTCTTTAATAATGACAAAAACAATGGAAAGCCCACATACACATAGAAACTGAACAACGTTCTACTCAATGATGACTTAGTCAAGGAAGAAATAGAGAAAGAAATTAAAGACTTTTTAGAATTTAATGAAAATGAGGACACATCATACCAAAACTTGTGGGACTCCATGAAAGCAGTGCTAAGAGGAAAACTCATAGCTCTAAGTGCCTACAAAAAGAAACTGGAGGGGCTGGAGAGATGGCTCAGCGGTTAAGAACACAAGACTGCTCTTCCAGAGGTCCTGAGTTCAAATCCCAGCAACCACATGGTGGCTCACAGCCATCCGTAATGAGATTGGATGCCCTCTTCTGGTGTGTCTGAAGACAGCTACAATGTACTCATCAATAAAATAAATAAATAAATATTAAAAAAAAAAAAGAAACTGGAGAGCGCATACATTGTAGGAGGAGCTAAGGTGGGAGGAGTAAGGGGAGGAAGAGGAGGAGTTGGGAGAGGAAAAGAAAAAAGGAAGAGGAGGAGCTAGAGAGGGCAGAGATGTAGGAGGATGGAGAACCACACAGGTATGGAGAGCACTCGTGGGGAACAACTTATAAACTTATAATTAGGTTAGCTAATTGGGATACAACTCTCTTTGTATGGGCATCTTGTTATTAATCATTATCAAACATATAAAGCCTTTGATTAATCTATAAGAATTAGAGTATCATTCTCTTACTGGGCCCACATGGATGGGCAATGGAATGGTCTGGGCAATGCCCTGCCTTGAGGAGACAGTGTGGAACATTAGCAGAGCCATCTCTCACTCTGGCATCTTGTGGGTGGAAGGGCTGGTGTTTCTGGTGGGCCGGTTCTAGCTGCAGCACGCACTTGGTCTCAGACCAAGAAACATGGCGGCTGGGCTAGGTAGACCCACCGCAGCTTAGATAGTCAGATTAACCAGAGGCCAATTTTTTAAAATTACTACAACAATACTCTAACAACTTGACAGCACACTTGAAAGCTCTAGAACAAAAAGAAGCAAATACACCCAAGAGGAGTAGATGGCAGGAAATAATCAAACTCAGGGCTGAATTCAACCAAGTAGAAACAGAAAGAACTATACAAAATATCATCAAAACCAGGAGCTTGTTCTTTGAGAAAATCAACAAGATAGATAAACTCTTAGCCAGACTAACCAGAGGAGGGCACAGACACAGTATCCAAATTAATAAAATCAGAACTAAAAAGGGAGACATAACAACAGAAACTGAGGAAATTCAAAAAAGTCATCAGATTCTACTACAAAGGCCTATACTAAACAAAACTGGAAAATCTGGATGAAATGGACAATTTTCTAGACAGATAGCAGGTACTAAAGTTAAATTAGGAGCAAATAAACCATCTAAACAGTCCCATAACCCCTAAAGAAATAGCAGCAGTCATTAAAAGTCTTCCCACCAAAAAAAAGCCCAGGACCAGATGGTTTTAGTGCAGAATTCTATCAGACCTTCAAGGAAGACCTAAAACCAGTGCTCTTCAAACTATTCCACAAAATAGAAACAGAAGGAACACTACCCAGTTCCTTCTATGAAGCTACAATCATGCTCATACCTAAACCTCACAAAGACCCAACAAAGAAAGAAAATTTCAGACACCAATCTCCCTTATAAATATCGATGCAAAAATACTCAATAAAATTCTTGAAAACAGAATCCAAGAACACATCAAATCATCCATCATGATCAAGTAGGTTTTATCCCAGGAATGCAGGGATGGTTCAATATTTGGAAATCCATCAATATAATCCACTATATAAACAAACTCAAAGGAAAAAAATCACATGATCATCTTGCTAGATTCTGAGAAAGTATTTGACAAAATTCAACATCCCTTCATGGTAAAAGTCTTGGAAAGATCAGGAATTCAAGCCCATACCTAAACATAGTAAAAGCAATATTCAGCAAACCAGTAGCAAACATCAAACTAAATGGAGAGAAACTTGAAGCAATCCCACTAAGATTAGGGACTAGACAAGGCTGTCAACTCTCACCCTACCTATTCAATATAGCACTGGAAGTCCTAGCCATAGCAATTAGACAACAAAAGGAAGTCAAAGGGATACAAATAGGAAAGGAAGAAGTCAAAATTTCATTATTTGCAGATGATATGATAGTATACTTAAGTGACCCTATAACTTCTACCAGAAAACTCCTAAATCTGATGAACAACTTCAGCAAAGTGGCTGGATATAAAATCAACTCAAACAAATCAGTAGCCTTCCTCTACTTGAAGGATAAACAGGCTGAGAAAGAAATTAGGGAAATGACACCCTTCACAATAGTCACAAAAATAATATAAAATACCTTAGTGTGAATCTAACCAAGCAAGTGAAAGATCTGTATGACAAGAACTTCAAGTCTCTGAAGAAAGAAATCAAAGAAGATCTCAGAAGATGGAAAGATCTCCCTTGTTTGTAGATTGACAGGATAAATGTAGTAAAAATAGACATCTTGCCAAAAGCAATCTACAGATTCAATTCCCATCAAAATTCCAAACCAATTCTTCATACAGATAGAAAGATCAATTTGCAAATTCATTCATCATTTGGAATAACAAAAAAACCCAGGATAGTGAGAACTATTCTCAACAATAAAAGAACTTCTGGAGAAATCACCATCTCTGACCTCAAACTGTACTACAGGGCAATAGTGATAAAAACTGCATGGTATTGGTACAGAGACAGGCAAGAAGATCAATGGAATAGAATTGAAGATCCAGAAATGAACCCATACACCTATAGTCACTTGATCTTTGACAAAGGAGCTAAAACTGTCCAGTGGAAAAAGGACAGCATTTTCAATAAATGGTGCTGGTTCAACTGAAGGTCAGCATGTAGAAGAATGCAAATCAATCCACTCTTATCTCCTTGTACAAAGCTCAAGTCCAAGTGGATAAAGGACCTTCACATAAAACCAGATACACTGAAACTAATAGAAGAGAAGGTGAGGAAGAGCCTTGAATACTTGGGCACAAAGGAAAAGTTCCTGAACAAAACATCAATGGCTTATGCTCTAAGAGCAAGAATTGACAAATAGGACCTCATAAAATTGCAAAGCTTCTGTAAGGCAACGGACACTGTCAATAGGACAAAACAGCAACCAACAGATTGGGAAAAGATCTTTACCAATCCTACATCTGATAGAGGACTAATATCCAATGTATACAAAGAACTCAAGAAATTAGACTCCAGAAAACCAAATAACCCTATTAAAAATGGGGTACAGAGCTAAACAAAGAATTCTCAACTGAGGAAATTCGAATGGCCAAGAAGCACCTAAAGAAATGTTCAGCATCCTTAGTCATCAGGGAAATGCAAATCAAAACAACCCTGAGATTCTACCTCACACTAGCCAAAATGGCTAAGATCAAAAACTCAGGTGATAGTAGATGCTGGCGAGGATGTGGAGAAAAAGGAACGCTCCTCCATTGTTGGTGGGATTGCAAGATGGTACAGCCACTCTGGAAATCAGTCTGGCGTTTACTCAGAAAGTTGGACATAGCATTACAGGAAGACCCAACTATACCATTCCTGGGCGTATACCTAGAAGATGCTCCAACATATAACAAGGACATATGCTCCACTATGTTCATGGCAGCCTTATTTATAATAGCCAGAAGCTGCAAAGAACCCAGATGTCCTTCAACAGAGAAATGGATACAAAAAATGTGGTACTCTTGTACAATGGAATATTACTCAGCTATTAAAAACAATGAATTAGAGAAATTCTTAGGTAAATGGATGGAACTAGAAAATATCATCCTGAGTGAGGTAACCCAATCACAAAAGAACACACATGGCATTTACTCACTGATAATTGGATATTAGCCCAGAAGCTTGAAATACCCAAGATTCAACTCACAGACCACATGAAGCTCATGAAGAAGGAAGACCAAGTGTGGGTGCTTCAGTCCTCCTTAGAAGGAGTAACAAAATACTCAAGGGAGCAAATATGGAGACAAAGTGTGGGACAGAAACTGAAGGAGGGGCCGTCTGGAGACCATTCCACCTGGGTATCAATCCCATGTGCAGTCACCAAAGGTAAATGCTGATGTGGATGTCAGGAAGTGCATGTTGACAGGAACCTGATATACCTATCTCCTTAGAGGTCTGCAAGAGTCTGACATATTCAGAGGTGGATGCTTACAGTTAACCATTGAACTGATCATGGGGTTCCCAATGGAAGAGGTAGAGAGAAGACTGAAGAAGCTGAAAGGGTTTGCAGCACCATGAGGAGAGCAATACCGACCAACCAGACCTCCCAGAGTCTAAACCACCAGCCTGGGAGCACATAGGGAGGGATCCATGGCTCCAGCTGTATATGTATGGGAGGATGGCCTTGTCAGGTATAGGTGGGAAAGGAGATCCTTGGTCCTATGAAGGCCGAGTATGGGGGAATTCGAGGGTGGGGAGGAGGGAGTGGGGGGGTAGGTGGGGGCACATCCTCATAGAAACAGGAGGAGGGGGGATGGGATAGGGGGTTCCTGGGCCAGGGATGGGGGAGGGAGAAATGGGATAAGGGTATAACATCTTAAATGTAAATAAAATATCCAATAAAAAAAGTTAGAAAAAAGAATGCTGGCCACATTAATTAAATTAATTAAGGGCACGTGCCTTTTATCCAAGGACTTGGGAGGCAGAGGTAGTTTTCTCTCTAAATTCAAGGTCAGCCTGGTCTACAGAGCAAGTTCCAGGATAGCCAGGACTACACAGAGAAACTCTGTCTTGAAAACCAAAACCAACCAAACATAAAAACCCAAAACAAATAAAAACCCACCACCACCACCATCATCACCAACAAGAAGAACAAAAAGCATCAGTTAAAAATAAACCAATAAACCAGAGAGCGATTGAAGTAGAGTCCCAATGTTGACCTCTGACCTCCAGACAAACATATACACACACATGTGGGGCACACCTAAACACACAAACAAATGCACAAGCAATCTGCACACAAAACAACACGAAAGAAGAAGAGTAATGCAAAGCTATCCAAGAGCAAACACTGTGAACTTTTTGTCTGCACAGAGCCTAGCTGTCCTGTTATTTTTAACCCAGGTCATTCCAAAAGAGCAAGGGTGGAGTTGAGCTTTAAGGGGCAACGGGCTTTTTACAAATGTCTGTATTAGTAAAATGTTTTCAAAGAGATACAGTTTACTCTCTGAGAGAGAATTTAGGCCAGTTGAGGACCTAAATTTAGGACGTTTAGAGGACGGTTGTGCCATCACATTGCAGAGGTCCCCCGCGTCCTTCATGACTGAGGCAGAGCCTGCCATCCCTCAGGCAAGAATCCCCCTCAGGAAGGAAGAGGAGGGAAATTCCTTCCAGTCCTCTAGTAGAATCTCACTAGCCCAGGAAATCTTTCCTATCTCGGCACCTTCTTCTCAAGCCCCTCCACCAAATGATCTCAGAGGGAGCTGCCTCCATCCCTTGAAACAGTGGTCCTCATATGAGCAGAATGCTTCTTGAAGCCACTGCCTACACATGGGGCTCACCTTCTATAGGCTGCCTACATGGAAGGTGTGGCCTAAACTGTGTCCCCTATCACCTATCTTTGGTACAAAGATGGGACAATAGATATCCATAGAACTCAGAGCTCAAAGCGGGGCAGGTGGAGACCTGAATGAAAAGAGGTACCATTCACATCCAGAGACAAGGAGGAACTCTAGTCTCAGGAGATGAAACCTTGTCAGAATCTCAGTAGAGGGCACTGATTGGCAACCCAGCAGCCTCCTAGCTAAAGGCTTCTCCATCGTAGAGGGGTGCATGCCAGCCACCCTCTATCTACATTCCCACCCTAGTCTTATTATGGTCCGGGCGCTGCCCCTTTTAAGGCTTTCTTTTTCTCAACAGAGAATACACTCCTTCCTATATAACTTCTCCTGCAAAATGTACCCTGTACCTCTGAAAAACATATGTCATGTTCCAACCCCCTGGGTGTTTTCCCTCTGACCAGGCCTAGTAGCATCCCATGCTCCTCTTCTCCCCAGCAATGATCCCCACTCTCAGATCATAGGTCTGTCAGTACAGACACAGCTCCTTGGAAAGCTTTGCCTCTGTAGCCCAGTTGTCAGGATCTACTGTCTCAGACTAGCATCCAATAAAACTGCCCTGAAACAAAGACAAGAACTAGACATCTTATTTTAGCCAATAGGCCCAAAAGCTATGAGTTAGAATATATCTTAAGACCTAGTATTTAAAGTCCCTGCAGGAAGTGGAAGGGATAAAACAAAGATTCCCCTGGTCCCAAAGTCCATCGACCACCCAACAGTTTCCACTGTCCTTCTTTTCCAGACCCCAGAACCCTAGCATCTGACTCCTCTCCTATTCTTACCCTGTATCCCAAAGAAGTTCTTAGACCCCAAACTAGAATCCACATGAAAATAAAATGCAACATTTGTGTTGCTGGGTCTGAGTTACCTGGTTTAGTATAATATGTTCCAATTCATTTAATTCCCTGCAGGTTTTACAATTTCAAGGTCCAACTTTAATTGATTCAAAGTCTGTTGTATCTGTGTACCACATCTTCAGGACCATACATCAAAACTGGGATCAGGTCTGTATACTACATCTTCAGGACCATTCATCAAAACTGGGATCGGGTCTGTGTACCACATCTTCAGGACCATTCATCAAAACTGGGATGGGGTCTGTGTACCACATCTTCAGGACCGTTCATCAAAACTGGGATCAGGTCTGTGTACCACATCTTCAGGACCATTCATCAAAACTGGCATCTAATACTGAAAAAAGAGGGGAAGCTGCTGAGGAGAAACCATGACCTCTCACACTATTCTGCTCACCAAGCCAGCTCAGGTTTCCATCCAACCCGAGAGGCAATAATGCCAGCTCAGTGCAGACAAGGTGGCTCATTTCACAGAGAAGATGTACTCAGAGGCCATGAACACCAGGAGCGGGATGGCAGGTGGGGTTGGGGCTAGCTCTGTAAAGGGCTTGCTTCACATGCAGGAGGACCTGAGTTCACTTCCTAGGATTCATGTGGAAAAAGAAACCCAAACAGGTGTGGTGACATTCATATGTACTCCTAGAGCCGGGGAGGTGGGGACTGCCAGATCCCTGGGCCTCTCAGTCTAGCCTACTTGACAAGCTCTAGGCCAGTGAGAGGCCACTGAGACATCAATAAAAAAGAATCATGGACAGCACCTGGGTGACTACACTTTAGTTTGTCCTCTGGCCTACACACACACACACACACACACACACACACACACACACACACGAGAGAGAGAGAGAGAGAGAGAGAGAGAGAGAGAGAGAGAGAGAGAGAGAGAGAGAGAGA